>NC_143537.1:15882921-16182921 GCF_031878675.1 Megascapheus bottae | reverse complement strand
TTAAAGAGGCAGAAACAATTATCATCACAGTTTGGACTTCAAGAAACACCGGGTCCCATCAGTGTAGAGGAAAGAAGGAAGGCATGGAGCATCCTAGCCTTAGGAACTGTGCTCTGGGGCATTTTGGGGATCCTTCCACAAGGACAATTCTACATTTCTGGAGAGTCGAAGGTGGCATTGCTCAAGACCCAGAAATGCCAAGGAATCTGAAGCTCTTACAGGATCTTTGCACTGATTTCCCATGGAATCTTACAGGACTTGAGAAATAAGATGGAGAAAACAGAACAGGGATAGGAGATCAGGAAGCTCACGGGTCCCAGTGCAAATGGCTAAAGGTGAAATGGACCTGAGTAAAAACAACCAAAGCATCAGGTGGGAGATGACTGAGGTGATCAGAGATGAAGAGAAAACCATTCCTGCCAAAAGCATCACACCCTGGAATTACAGGCATGCAGACAGGGTACTTCCCAGAAAGAGAACGCTAGACCAGGTCAGGGGACAGGAGAGAGCAACAGAAAGGAGGCCTGACAGTAAAGTTTGGAAATCTAAAGTAAGTATCCTGGAATGGACAGGAAGAACAGTAGGTTTGTCAAGGGGAGCAAAAACTGATTCCAACTTGAACACACTAAGAGCTCCCTGATGGGGAATGTTGAAGATCAACAATAGTAAAACAGCCCAGCCATCATGCCCTTCCAGGAAGGAATAGCCTTATCCCCGTCCCCATTAGAAAAAATATGCACGTACTTTGTGTGGGGATCTGCTAAATTCACAAGCCAATTCAAACTACGATGATAGGTTAGTTCAAACAGTTACTATGAGGCACCCTATTGGCTACCTGCGTGTAGCCAGATATGACTATCCAGTCCCTCTGTGTATGTTACAATCCATTGGACACCTGTGTATGGCCGGGCTTCACTGCAGTTTTTGCCCTTAAACCCCAGCTTGAGAACCGCTGGGATCACAGTGTTAGCTCCCAAGTCTGCAATGTGCCTCTGGCCAGTTGGCACACTATCTGCTTGCCAAATAAATTCACCTTTTCCCATGAGACTGTCTGTGCATGGTGGACTCAACTGGGATGTGGGATCCACACTGGGAGGGATATGGAACCCCCTTCCCATGACCCCGTTCAATAGATTGATACATATAAGAATTATCAAACTACATTTCCTAATCTGACTTTATCCAAAAGACAATCCTCTGTCCTTAGGGGATCAATTTACTCCATGGGGTGAGGGGTGTGGGGAGGAAGCAGCACAGAATCTTCCAGTCCTGCTTCTGAGGACAGGGACAGCAAGAGGAGGGAGAAGGAGCCCTGGGTTTGATGTAAAACCAGACCCAGGGAGCACCAACACTGAGGCACTCACCTAACAGAACACAGGCACCAGCTGCTTCCCAAACCCCTGGGGTGGCACCAGCTACTGCTTGAGGTACAGAACATACAGCCCCATGTTGGCAGGAAGACCTGGGCTGCCAATACCAGAGCCACCACCTGCAGAAGCCGCTTCTCCTTCTGACTCAGCAAGGCCTGTGAGCCCTACCACTCCCAGCTGGCAGCCCTGTGTCCCACTCCAAACTACAAGGCTGTCCCTGAGTCACCAGCTGTGCCTGCAGCAGCCTGGGACATTACAAATGCAGCCAGAGCAACCACCAACTCCAAGAACTTGTCACTTCTGCTGCTGATCTGCCCAGAGCCAGGGGAGTTGCTGCTGACAATGCCAGCATCGGGCACAGTGGAACCTCCAGGCTTGAAACTCCCTCTAATACAATTGCTGTCAAGTGTTTGTACCCATCAACCTGGGCCACATACCCTATTGCCACCATGACTGCAGCACCAGCAGTGGAGAGCGGCAGAGTCCTCGGTTCCAGCCCCATAACGCCAGTGGAACACTAGAAGAGAGCAACCCAGCACCAAGGCCAGGAGAGAAGCCACAGAGGTCTCTGAGTTCCCAGTATCCTTCTCCAGTGGCACTTATGGTGGGTCCTGGCTCACCTGGTGACAGGTGCGCAAGCACAGGCCTGACTTCCACTCCCTGGCTGAAGCAGAGCATGCGCACAGGGCACTGGGTGACAGTCTAGGAGAGCAGAGGTCCTGCTCCTACTGCAGCTCAGCCTGAGGTTAGCTAGCCCAGTTCCTTCCTATAGCAAAATGTGGAATTGAGGGATGAAAGTGGCATCTTGCTGTGTTCAAGCACAATTCCAAAGACTAGTGTGTGTGTATGTGTGTGCACATGTGAACATACAGGTCTTGGGGCTTGAACTCGGTCTGTGCGCTGTCCCTAAGGTTTTGTGCACAAAGCTAACATTCTAACATTAGTTGTGAGAACTAAACCACTCCTCTAATGAGGCATATCTGAAAGGGGTACAGACAGCTCTTACCTGGAGAAAGAAATGCCCACATTACTCATTTAAGCTGCCTGGGATTGTTGAATGGTTAGACTGAAGTCCACAGGGCACATTCCCAAGAAATACACAAGTGTAGAAAACCCAGTTTTTAAGACACTACTGTAGGTCTGAGGATTTGGAGCCAGAGAACACTATGGTGAATACTACAAATAACCATGGCTGTGCCAGTGGCTTGACTGTATCTTGACTTGTCATCTTGTGGATAGACATTTAAGAGTGGTATTCCTGGATCATATGGAAATTTTATGTATAGTTTTGTGAGGAATCTAAAATTTGGTAAGATTCAGAGGACTCATCTACCTGTGTCCTCTCAGAACCACCTCAGTAGAATATGAGTAGAATACCAGGTGCCAGACCTCTCTGACAGAGCTCACCTTTCTACAAGGGCAATATGATTTTTTTGGTTAGAGGTGTCTGATGATACAACTCAAAATGGTAGAATAGGTAGCTTTCCTTTTGAGGGGCTGCTCTGGTTTGAACATACATCATGTGTTACTAAGATCATTCTCCATGTAGCAGGGATGTACTGGGAGGCTTCAGAAGCACCTCACTCATGAGGTTTTTTTGGATGTCATGAATAGACTGATGCACTTACAATGGGAGTAGTCAACTTCTTGTGAGGATGAGCTTGGTATGAAGGTTGATACAATATCTTGTTCACTTTTGGGCGAAAGTAATGTATAGCCTAATAAAAAGGCTGAACACTTTATAGTTGTGTTCCTCAGTTACTGACACTAAGAAATGAACCTATTTTCTGTGCTAAGTATTCAGTCTTGGGAATTCTGTTATAGTAACACAAAAGGAGTGAGAATCCAAAGGCAGAAAGAACATTTGCTCCCCTTTGCAGGTAGTCTGGTTAACCAGACATCTTAACTAGGGAGGACAAAGAGAGAGAAAGATAGGGTCTTCAGGCCAGCCTGGGGAAAGTGAGAGACTGTGTGAACAACAAAGTGAAAGCAAAGGACTAGGAATTGGATCAAGCAGTAGAGCACTTGTCTAATAAATCTAAGGCTCTGTATTCAATGGCTACAACTCTATAAAGAAGCGAGAGAAATGTCCAGTTACAATCATGAATTAGATGAACATTATTTACAAAACACTTTATTATCATAAAATGGTAACATACAAGACTATCAATGTATGTATAAAAATGACATGTTTAGGGGCTGGGAGTTTGGCCTAGTGGTAGAGTGCTTGCCTAGCATGCACGAAGACCCCGGTTCGATTCCTTGGTACCACATACATAGAAAAAAGCTGGAAATGGTGCTGAGGCTCAAGTGGTAGAGCTCTAGCCTTGAGAAAGTCCAAGGACAGTGCTCAGGCCCTGAGCTCAAGTCCAGGACTGGCAAAAAAAAAAAAAAAAATTATAAAAATGACATGTTTAATGACACTTGTATTTTATAATATGAAAGTAACACTTCCTCAACATAATGAAAAAAATTATCCGGGCAGCGGAGGAGCCTTCGATCCCTCCACAGAACGCTGGCTGCTGGACGGCTAGCACAGGAGGCGCCTCCGGTGAGGAGAGTGCGGGAGCTCCGAGGGCCACAGCTCACTGACCCGCTGCTGGAACCGCCCCATTTATAATACCTCTGAGGGCGGGGCTTAAGGCGAGCTGGAAGCGGAAGTCGAGGAACGTGCCAGTGCCTGGAGGTATCACCGAGAGCAGCCAAGGCCTGGTGGCGGGAGGAACCCATCCTGGAGTAAGTGCAGCCCTGGGCTGGAGGCCGAAGGAGGCCCCGGAGGGCGGGAGGGACGAGGCCCCAGGGCTGCAGGCGGCCTGAGGACAGCGCCTTTAATGCGCGTGGAAGGGGTGGCGCTGGCCTGATTTTTTTAAAAAATATTCATTTATTTGCTATAATCTTGACACAGCTTCAATTTTTAGAAAACTCATAATCACTAATAGTACTGATTTATGGTTTCTTTTTATTTTTGTTTTGTTTTGCCAGTCCTGGGCCTTGAACTCAGGGCCTGGGCACTGTCTTTGGGCTTTTCACAAGGTTAGAGCTCTATCACTTGAGCCAAAGCACCATGTCTGTCTTTTTTCTTTGTATGTGATACCAAGGAATGGAACCCGGGTCTGCATGCATGCTAGGCAAGCTCTCTACCACTAGGCTAACCTGATGTAAGTATTTGAAAAATGTTTTTATTGTTTTGACCACACACACACACACACCCTGTTCCAGTATGGAATACATTCCTGCTTGTTTAAAATTAACCCTTTATTATGTCTACAGGTGGCAATTCTTATAAACAAATCTATGCAAGAATTTCAATTAATTAAAAATTCCATGAGGCTAGATTTAATTTTTAAAATCTTTTTATTGAAGTAAAATTTAGTTTTTATATTTTGAAGACTACAGTTTAATGAATCATATACATTCTAAATTGTGATTTGTTTTTCCACCTCATGAATCCAGTGACTAATACTTGTAGTCATATTCTGTGTGTGCTGAGAACCCTTAAGACCTACTCTTACCAAATTCTAAGCACAATATACTGCACTTGGAACCTTGTAGTACATTACACAGTAATTCCTTTTCTGCTTTGTCTTTATGATTTCACATGGTTTCCATTCTACAGCTAAGTATGTGTCCACTGTAAGAGATATCTTTGTCTGAAGTCTATTTCTTTTAGCATAATGCTAACTTCATAAATGCAGAAGCCAAACAATGTTTTTCTTGTTATTAAAGAGGAATAATATTATGACATAATAACCCTGAAATTTTTGTATAGGACTGAAATCTAAAAAAAAAAAAACAGTAAAATTAGAAAACTTTTGCTTTGAATTTCATTATGTAGTGCTTAAAGTATAAATTAGGTATGAATTTAGAGTAAATCGTTGGAATGTTAAGAGACAGGTAAAGTGTTTTGTTTTGTTTTTTCCTTGCCAGTCCTGGAGCTGGAACTGTCCTTGGACAATTTTTGCACAAGGTTTGCACTCTACTACTTGAGCCACAGTGCCACTTCTGGCTTTTTCTGTGTATGTGGGAGTAAGGAATTGAACTCAGGGCTTCAAATGGGGCTTGACAGCTGGGCCTGGGCGTTTTCCCCAGGCAATTCAGCTCAAGCCTATGACCTTACTCTTTGGACCAAGTGCCACTTCCCCTTTTTTAGTGGTTAATTGGAGATAAGAGTCTCAGGGATTTAGTGCCAAAGCTGGCTTTGAACCAATGATCCTCAGATCTCAGCCTCCTGAGTAGCTAGGATTACAAGTGTAAGCCACCGTGCCAGGCTCTAGTCAGTTTTCATCATCATCACAAATATCAAACAAGCTAGGCACATGTCACCAAGGCCATCCTTTTATTGGCTAAAATCACATTTCATGAAGCTTTTGCAAGGGATGGCTTAGAAATACTGTCTTTCTCATCTTGGCTTCCTGAGTAGCTAAGTTTATACACAGGAGCTAGTGTAATTGAGTCATTTTTATGTGCTGGTTGTATAGTAAAAGAAGAGTGAGCAATAACTCCTCAGGGAATTTCCCCCTATTATCATTAACCAACCTCTGAAATACAGAAATGGATCTCTATCTCAAGTTGTGGAGTATCACCACTGCCTGCATAATATCAAGGAGAGCCTTCAAGTTCTGAGCTCAGCCTCGTATTGGAAAAAAAAATAGCAGTATGTGGTGAGGAAGCCTTCCCTAAATAACTGGGGATATTGAGTTTCATGCCTATTGATTCCATTTATATTTTAGGCGTAAGTACAAGATTTGCAGTCTGTGTACTATCCCTTCTGAGAGAGTAATCATGTATAAAACATGGGAGAATGTGTCACTTTCAAAGTGTGAGTTTGGGTGTGTGTGGGGTGTGTCTATGTGATGTAGAAGTAGAAAAGCCAAGGCTAAGAGTGCTTCCAAATCTCTTTTTTTTTTTTTCTAATCAACTGTCTAGAGGCAAAGAGGTAAATGGGAGGGGAGGGGTTAAACTAGCAACCTAACCAACTCTGGTAATGTAAGTACAGTAACTTCATCTTGTAAATGTCATTCTTGCCAGTACTTAATGACCCTGTTTGAACAATTAAAAAAAATACTGGAATTGTGGCAGGCTAGGGAACGTGGAATGAGATCTTGATGAAAACTTTTCTCCAGAGAGAAAAGATTTCCTCACTCATTCCTGAGAACTCAAGCTTTAATTCCTACCTACTCTGGAGGCCAAGATCAGAGAATCACCTTTCAATCCAGTTTTGGTAGGAAAGTCAGTAAGGATATCTCCAGTGAACCACTAAAAACAGTGAAGTGGATCAGTCACTCAAACAGTAGAGTGATAGTTTTGTTTGCACAAAAATAAAAGTTCAAGGATATCACTAGTTCATGTACAGTTGATGACCTTCTAATAAAGTCTCCCAGTTTAATCTGGCAAAAGGTGGCTTCTCTGTTCTCTTGCCAGATGCCAAACTCAGTGTCCAGGAGCTGCCCTGGGCTTTATCATTAAGACAAAGCACTTGACCACTTTGATCCACAGAGGCACTGAACAGTTTTCTGCTGGTTAATTGGTGATTAATCACCCTGACTTTCCTGGCAAGCCTAGCTCCAAATCACAATCATCACATTTTAGCCTCCTGAACATCTAGGATTATAGGTGTGAACCATTGGCACTCAGCTAAAAATCAACTTTTTTTTAATCTCTACTAAAATAACTATCAGTCATAAGTTCATTTTTAATAAAGTAGCATCATTAACTGTGACATCAAAATGTATCTTTGCTTTTGGTTTTGTTGTGCCAATCCTGGGCCTTGAACTCAGGGCCTGGGCACTGTCTTTGGGCTCTCTTGCTCAAGGCTAAGGCTCTCCAACTTTGAGTCACAGTTCTACTTCCAGTTTTCTGGTGGTAAGTTGGAAAGGAGAATCAGAAGCATTTTTCTGTCCTGACTGCCTTTGAGCCTCAATCCTCAGATTTCATCCCCCAAATGAATAGCTAGGATTACAGGCAGGAGCCACCAGTGCCCAGCTAGTAACACTTACCTTCTGGTGAACACTTATAGGCCTGGTGAACTCTAGCATCATTGCACTGTAGAACCCTCCACTTATTCCTCCATCGTGCAGCCTCCCTGTTTCTCCTCTACTCTTCTTCCTCCCTAGCTCTCCTAGCTTCTAATAATTAACAAGCTACCCATTTTTAATTTAGAGCTCAACCTTTCCATTTGTATATATGATACATAGCATATGGAATCTGGTTTTCTCTGCCTGGCTTATTTCCCTTCATATACAGATCAATATGGTAGCATAATATGGTCTCTAAGAAATGGAACCAGGGCTTCACCCACAGTAGGCAAGCAGTGCACCACTAAGCCAACTTCCCAGGCCTGAGAAAATATTTTTTGCTCTTTTCTTTTTATATTGCCTGGCCTAGGGCTTGACCTCAGGTCCTGGGTACTGTCCTTGAGCTTTCTGTAGGCTAGCACTCTACCACCTGAGCAGCAGCACTACTTCGGGCTCTTTCTGTGTGTGTGGTACCAATGACTAGAACCCAGGGAGTCATACAGCTCAAAAAGCACTCTACCCCTACACCTCACACTGTGCCCTATAATAGTTTCTTTTTAGCTAGTCCTGGGGCTTGAATTCAGGGCCTGATCACAGCAGCACTTCTGGCTTTTTTATGTTTATGGTACTGAGGAATCAAACCCGGGTCTTCCTGAATGCTAGGCCAGCACTCTACCAGTTGGCCAAACTTTTGGCCCCCTGATAGATTCTTCATATGATGGATTATTGGGCAGGAGGAGGCCCGGCCCAGTTAGAGAAAGTAGGCAGGGGGGGCCGGGAGTTTGGCCTAGTGGTAGAGTGCTTGCCTAGCATGCATGAAGACCCGGGTTCGATTCCTCGGTACCCCACATACATAGCAAAAAGCCGGAAGTGGTGCTGAGGCTCAAGTGGTAGAGTGCTAGCCTTGAGAAAGTCCAAGGACAGTGCTCAGGCCCTGAGCTCAAGCCCAGGACTGGCAAAAAAAAAAAAAAAAGAGAAAGTAGGCAGGGAAGGAAGGGTGTCCTTTTGATGTGGAAAACTGGAACACCAATATCAACTCCTCTGTGTCTATGGTCTACAAGAATGAGACCAAAAAGAATAAAGATTTAATGAGGAAGAAGATAAGAGCCCCTGGCACATAGTTGGGGTCCTCAAGAGAGGAAACCACTTGGACAGCCCATAAGTCATATCAAACCCCAGACCTCACCATGGTTTCCAGACAGACTGCATGAGCTCTCCAATCATCCTGTAGCCCCTCTGATGGGGTGATTGTTTTCACATACACCTCTGAGGTCCCCTTAGCCCATCATTCAATGCAAGCCTTCCTAGGTGCTGCCCAAGACTGCTCAGGACCTTTGTGAAGTGATGTCCAGGTTCCTGCACATAAGACAGCTCAAGGTCATGGGCAGGATGGTGAAGGGCGTTCCCCTGATGATCTAGTCAGCCTCGTTTTTTGCTCTTTGGTGCTGTGGCTTGCCCAGGCTCCTTCCTTTTTCCCTTCTCTGTGTCCCGACCATCCAAATGTCAAGTCTCCAGTTCTCTTGGTTTCTCTCAATTGGGGACTGACATTTCTGAGCCAAGATAGTTTCTTTGTCTTTGTTGTGTTTGTCCTAGACTTTGGTGATAGTGTGGCCAAAGTGAATGAAATAATTTTCAGACAGATTAGGGTCCTTTCCAATGGTCTTCAGTAATATCCTAGAGGTGAGAATCAGAAGTAGCTGACAACTGCTGCAGGCATGTGGGGCTCCAAGGAAAGTAGGAGAACACCTGTGTGTGTGTGACGTTATCCAGAAGGTGGCCCCATGCCCAGTACTACCACAAATTTGTCAAGGATCACAGGTGGTTGTTCTTTATTTCTTGTTGTGGTTTGTTTCTTTTGCATTATTTCTTTTTTTAACTTTAACTTGAGTCTTTCTATTTTTTTATTGTTTTGATGCTATACATGGGCTTGAACTCAGGGCTTCACTGTCTTACTTGGCTTATTCAAGGTTGGTGAAGGACTATTTGTCCTTCCCCTATTTGACTGATGAATTGGCCTAGAGATTAAAGCTTTTCTGTCCAGGAATGCCTTGAACCCTGATCTTCATATTCTCGACTTTTGAGTAACTAAGTTTGCAGCCTAATCCACCAGCATCCAGCCCCAAATATCCTCCTTGAGAAGTGAGGCAAGAATCAGGAGAGAAGAAAACTGCTGCAGGTGCCAAGGGACTTCAGGTAAAGTGGGAGGGGCCCTCTCCTGAAGGTGACCGAGGACCTGAGGGATAATGGGAGGGATCCACAACTCTGGGTGTTTGGGGACCTTAGGAAAAGCTGGAGGGGTCCACAATTCTGGGAGGTTGGAGACCTCAGGGACAGCTAGATGTGTCCCCAGGCCTCCACAGCATTGGGAGCCAAGGAATCCGAGAGTGCTCACTGGTGGCACTCCCATGAAGGATGGCCAGGGTTTCCTGTGGACTTGCAGATAACTGAGGATCTTCTGGAGAGACCTGAGGGGCAGCACCGCACATCTGAGACTCATTCAGAGTTGCTGCCAAGCCAACAGCGTCTTCACATAGAGAACCTGAGGAAGGAAGTTACCCGCAGAAGTCAGGAGCACATCACCAGCCTTGTCTTGAGACTCCTTCCTCCAATTAACCTCTAGTAAAGGGGAAGTGGTGCTTGGCTCAAGGGTAGGTCTGTAACCTGGAGCTGAAGAGTTCAGGTACACTGCCCAGGCAGAGTTCTAGCCCCAGGAACCACAATAAAAAAAATACAGTTAAGGGAATAGATGGGGCTTTTCTGGTACATTCACAGCTAGGACAGGTATCCCACCCACATTGTGGCTTCTCATGCTATCCAGGCTTATAGAGCCTGGGGGTAAGCTCAATGCTGGACTCAGCCTTGTCATCCCAGACCCTTCCCCATCCTCTGTCTTGGATGCACATGTCAGTCTCTAGAAGTTAGAGACATAGCAAGATTTCTCTAGTAGTTTGCATATGACTCTGCAAACATTGTACCTGTGAGGGCTCTGGCTCCTTGATTTTCCTGTCTTTCCATTGCTCTTTGGGTGTTTGTAGAACTGGTCTGAGATGTTTCTTCCTAATTTAATAGAGAAGAGAGAAACATTCAGACCTAGAGCTCATAGCTAGGTAGGGTTTCCATCCTCAGCATTACCTGGCAAAACCTCCATGTCATTCACAGAGAGAGAATCTCTCAGTGACCTACCTGTGCATTGATGAAAGGATTAGTCAAGTCAGAGGATTGTCTATAAAAATGTTTCATGACTTCTCTAGATATTCGTGCATATGCTAACCCAGTGGAAGATCAGGGGCCCAAGAATCATCCCTGTACTCAGGAGGCTGGGATGTGAGCATCAAGACTTGAAACCAGCCCAACAGGAAAGCCAGGGGACTCTGACTGCCAATCAGCTTCTCAAAATCCTTCACTGAAATTGCACCTCAAAAGAGAACAATAAACCCTACTGAGACACAGTGCTCCAGTAGCAACACAAAAATGCACTGAGGAGCTTCAGTTTCTGACTCTTGACAAAGAAAGTGCCTTAAGTCAGAGTCCCCTTTCCTGTTCTCTTGCATTGAAAAGGTTAAGATGGGGAACCAATGAATTTTAGACAACGGACAATTCAAGCCAGGGCTGGTGACCAAGAGCTAAGAGAACAGTGTGAATCAGAGGCCCAGAGCTCTTGCCTGTAATCCTGTCTACTGGGGAGTATGAGGTGTGAGAATCACCATCCAAAGTCAGCCCAGGAGAAAAAGCACATAAGACTCTCCTGCAATTGATTGCTCAAAATGCCAGAAATGGAGCTGTGGCACAAGTGGTAGAGCCTCAGACTTGAGCAAATGCTGCTACACAAGGATGTGAGTCTCTGAATTCAAGTTCCTGTATGGGTGGGTACACACACACACTCACACTCACAAGAAAATCCAGCTGTTCCCCCATAATACACAGATGTGGTAATAGGCAGAATTCAGGAGCCTCAAGGTCCAACCAGGCAAACCTATAGTAAGTGACACTACCAACCCTCTCATTTTCTGCCCATAGACCCTTCCGTTGTATTCTCCATTATTTGTAAGGCTGTGTAAATGGGATGCTCTGTGACTCAGGCTGACCCCAGCCAAATCTGTGTGACCCCAAAAAATAACTAGAGGGAAAAGACCTGAGCCCTTCATTAAAATCCTGAGCCATGCATCCCCCCTCACACCAATTCAAAACCTAGCTCTAAAAGCAAACAAAGCCATAACCCCAGGATTTAGGATCCCACCAGCTTACCTCCATCTCGAGTTTCCTCAAGAGATTCTTTGACTAGAGTCTAGAGTCTCTTTACAGGCTGGCAAGAAAATCACAGTAGAGCCCCGAGGTGAGTCCAGAGGTGCCAGGTGTTGAACCCACTAGGCTGCTCCCAATCCTGCCAGGGTCTGAGTCCACTAGAGCCATGGCCATCTAACGTGTTGTGGACTGCTGTAAGTCATACCCACCCTACATTGGTGGGGAAGGATTGCTCATGCCTTCTGTAATCCTAGCTACTCAGGGAGCTGAGATCTGGGGATTTTGGATTCAAGCCAGCCCTGGCGGGAAAGCCCAATGAGAGGCTTTATTTCCAAGTAATTCTCTCAGATTGAAAGTAGAGCTGTGGCTCAAGTGGTAGAGTGCCAGACAGGACCAAAAATAAATAAATGAATAACTAAAAAGAAAAGCTGAGTATATGGCTGGTGCAGAGTTCCAGCATAAGGAAAACACATACACGCACACGTACACACGTACACACAAATCAATTCCTTATCAATTACATCATATCAGTCAATCCTAGCACCTAAACCAGAGTTTGAATAATTGAAGAGAAAAAGCTATGCCTCGTTTTGTAACTTTAAAACATGACTTGGCCAGGAGTTTGGTATAGTAGGAGAGTGCTTGGCTTGCATTCATGAAAACCCAGGTTCGATTCCTTGGTACCACATGCATAAAAAAAAGCTGAAGTGGTGCTGAGACTGAAGTGGTAGAGCTCTTGTCTTGAGAAAGCTCAAGGATAGTGCTCAGGCCCTGAGTTCAAGCCTAGGACTGGCAAAAAAATCTGAGACCAGAGAGAGAGACTGGAAAGTTTATTATAAGCCACAGCTCCCTTATCTGGCTAGAAAAAAAATGTTCTTAAGTGGAAATAATGAGGATGTGCTGGCCTTCTGTGATTTGGTAGCATGTTTTTCTTTTTCTTTTATGGTTGTGGGTCTTGAACTCTGGGCCTGGGTGTTGTCCCTGAGCTCTTTAGCTCAAGGCTATTGTACTACACCTAGAGCCACATTGACATTTCTGGTTTTCTGGTCCTTCATTGGAGATATGAGTCTCACTGACTTTGGTGCCCAGGATGTCTTTGAACCTTGATCCTCAGATCTCAGTCTCCTAAGTAGCTGAGATTACAGGTGTGAGTTACTGCATCTGTCTGCATGCCTTTGCCCACCTCTCCCAGTTGGAAGGAATTCCTTTATGCAGAGGCCAGAGCATATTTTGGGATCCAGAAAGACAAAGAAAATGTAATCCCCCACCACCTCAAGAGGCAGGACCTCCTGGAGAGTGGTTGAAAGAACATCTTCCTTTGTCAGAGCAGGTTTCCATGCTAGCCTGAAAGTAACACTTTTCTTCATCAGCTTTGGCTTGGTTGCATCGAATAAGAAAATTACTTGATAACAGTCACCAAAATTGACCAGAGAGAGATGCTTCAGATTCTAAAGGAATATATACAAGAAAGGGCCAGGGGAAAGAGAGTTCATTCATAATTCTGACTTTCATTTTTTTTTTGCCAGTCCTGGGTTTGAACTCAGGGCCTGAGCACTGTTCTTGGACTTTCTCAAGGCTAGAGCTCTACCACGTGAGCCTCAGCACCACTTCCAGCTTTTTTTGTATGTATGTGACACCGAGGAATCGAACCCGGGTCTTTGTGCATGCTAGGCAAGCACTATACCACTAGGCCAAACTCCTGGCCCTGACTTTCATATTTTTAAGGGAGAATATATGAAGATATGTCAGTACAGGCCAAGTGTATCCAAAGCTTTTTGATGAACTAGCATTGAAAGAAATTATTTTCATAATGCAGGACTGCCCAGATTACCTTTGCAGATTTGCTAATCCCTTCACTATCCTCCCAAGGGTAGACAATGTACTCGCTGCACTGAGTGGAGGAGACTCTGAGATAACATCCATCTACTCCTTTGTAGTGGGAAGAGATCAGTCAGCTGGCAAAATGTCTACTGGTTGCCCACCCAGTTTTAGACTTTGCTATGCAGAGTACACAGCTCAGGGGGAATTCTTGAGAATACTGCTTTGGTTACAAGTGTAAATGTGTCAGCCACCTGCCTCATCTGCAGGGACCCAGGTTTCACTAGCATAACAATATCCACCATGGCTGGACCTGATCTGCCCTTACCCCAACCCCACCTAATCTTTGGCACAGGGAGGAACAGCTTTTGGCCACATGTTGGTCTGACACATAAGGTTGGCTGCATAGAATTTCCAGAGGACAGTGAGGCAGATATCTAGAAGATACATTTAACTATTGCCAGAAAGTTCAAGGACTTGCTTTAGGTCTCACAACTAGTAGACAGTAGGCTTTATTAGCTCGCCGATCTTTCCCCAAGGCAGTGTATCCTCTGAGCTGAGAATCCCACAATCTCTACCTTAGAAAAATTATCTAGTAGCATCAGAAGCAAAAAGGCAGTTAAAAAATCTAATTGTAAGCGGGGCATGGTGGCTCACACCTGTAATCCTAGCTACTCAGGAGGGGAAGATCTGAGGAGGCTGAGATCTGAGGATCGTGGTTCAAAGTCAGCCCTGGCACTAAAGATTGAGACTCATCTCCAATTAACCACTAGAAAATTGGAGGTGGCGTTGTGGCTCAAGGGGTATGGGTCCAAACCCAGAGTTCAAGCCCCATGTCCAACAAGAAGAAAAAAATCTAAATGTAATATGTTAATTTTGAATCTGGAATTGGTAAAATATAGGCAAGACAGGTCAATTCAAGTAGCATGAAAAGGCAAATGGTGAGGGCCTAACCCTTGTTCCTCTACTGCAGTGCTCTTGCTCTACGCTGTGTGAGTACTGCTTCTAGTTATTTTGTATTCATGCATCTAAGCCAAATATGCACAGGTTATTAAAAAGATACATCTTTTTGTAGAAAATAAATATTATTTAAATTACATATGGCCAGGCAAAGAAATTACAATAACTAAAGCAATGTGAAAACTAAAGACAAACTTGGACAATTCTTGCTGTCATATATCCAGACTTAATTCATGTAGAGCAACAGTCATACCATGTGATCTTTGAAAATAAATATGGACCAAGACATGTTTATACACTCAAGCAAAGTGCTTCTCTATATCTCTAAAAATCTAATATCTTAACAAAGACACCTGCAAATAACAAGAAATTTCAATTGACAGGAGGAGAATCTTGCTACATACTAACATTACTGGAAAAATGAAGTCTAATAAAAGGTAAAGTTTCTCAACAAGACCAATTAGAAATATGGGAATAGAAAGGTAAGCTTGCTAAAACTTTTGGTAAATGCAAATGTGTACATTTCCTATGGGTATTCTATGCAAGTGTTCTGCGGAGTGACAACTTTCTCGTGGGAGAAATGAAAACTAATCCTTGATGACAACCTATATCTATTATGAATGAAGCTGAGGACACTTTCTGGGTGAATTTTTTTTGTGAATTTTTGGGACTTGAACTCAGGGCCTGGGTGCTGTCCCTGAGTTCTTCAGCTCAAGGCTACTAATTTACCCCTTGAGCCACAGTACCACTCCTTGATGACACTTTCTTATAATTACACAGCTGTCCAAGTGTTCTTTACCAAAATCTTAAATGTTCCAAGAGAAAATTTTATGCAAACTGTTTCTCAATATTTTTAAAAGAGACTTCTTAAGTTACCTGAGGTCCCCTGAAATTCTAACCTAGTAAAAGTCCAAATTTCTGTCTACACCAGGCAGATTCATACTTTTTCACGCCATTTCACAGATCTGAGCCAGGTCACATACTCACATGACTGAAGGTGGTAGCTATTAGCTCAACTAGAAATCTCCCTTCTGTCTTCTCCACTAAGTCCGCAGTGTCAGCTGTGAGAACTAGGGAGATACACAATCCTTTCAGTGGTTATTAGACATTGGGTTTTAACTTTTGTAAATCCAAGTTTTGCTTCAGGTCAAAGATTGGACTTGCACAGCAGGGGCTCAAGCGAAGTAATGTTCAGAACATGTGTAATTGGCTCCGTCCCTTTGAATTTGTTGTCACTGCCTTCTCTTCTTTCCTGCAATCCATACCTGTGGCCAAATGGAGACATTCATACACCTAGCTGAATGAAGGCACAGCACTGGATCTAGATTATACCTAGTTACACAGGTTTATTCTAGAATATGGTAGTTGAAGTCTGAGATTTAGAATCTCCCTCTCTCTCCCACTTTTCTCTTCCCTGTCTGTCCCTGTCTGGTCCTTTGGGTTTGTTTGTTTGTGGGTTGTGGGGCTTGGAGTCTGGGCTTGGGTGTTGTCCCTGAGCTCTTCAGCTCTACCCTTTGAGGCTCAGCCCCACTTCTGAATAATTGGAGATAAGAGTCTCACAGCCTTTAGGCTCTTTAATGCCGGGCTGGGGGGTTGGATTTTAACCGTGACCTTCAGATATCAGCCTCCTGAGTAGCTTACAGGCATGAGCTTTTTTTTCCTCATATGTGTGGGTTATAGAAGCTGGTATTCTGCAACTTAAGCCACACCTCCACTTCTGGATTTTTGTGTGTGTGGTTACTTGAAGAGTCTCATGGGCTTGTCTGCACAAGTGAGATTTGAACCTTGATCCTCAGATCCCAGTCACCTGGTTAGCTAGGATTACAGGCCTGAACCATGAGGATCTGGTTCCACTTTTTAAATACGAAGACAGTACAGTCTTTGATTCATATGGCACATCTCAAATTAGACTGATCTCTTTTCAAGTGCTCCGCAGTAACTGGAGCTAAAGGCTACTGTAATGGATACGTAGCTTAAGGCCAAGTTTACAGTTGATAGGAAATATAGGGAATAGAGAAATGAAAATTCACAATAAGAAGGTATATGAGGGGCCGGGAGTTTGGCCTAGTGGTTAAAGTGCTTGCCTAGCATGCATGAAGACCCGGGTTCGATTCCTCAGTACCACATACATAAAAAAAAGCCGGAAGTGGTGCTGAGGCTCAAGTGTTAGAGCTCTAGCCTTGAGAAAGTCCAAGGACAGTGCTCAGGCCCTGAGCTCAAGCCCAGGACTGGCACAAAAAAAAAAAAAAGAAGGTATATGAGGAAAAGGCCACAATAAGGAAATTACTAGGCAAATACAATATATGGAAAAGCTTTTCAAAAAATTGATTTAGAATGTTCCAATTGAAAATGCAACATTATGGAAATAATGGTGAATCAAGGGTTTTGATTTCTTAAGTAAACCCTTAATGTACTGGCTACTTATGAAGCAAACTTTATAAAAACAGCCCTTAGAAAATGGCTCAGGGCTGGGAGTTTGGCCTAGTGGTGGAGTGCTGGCCTAGCATGCAGGAAGACCCATGTTCGATTCCACAGTCTTACACACAGAAAAGCCGGAAGTGCTGCTGTGGTCAGGCCCTGAGTTCAAGCCCCAGGACTAGCTAAAAAGAAACTATTAGGGGGCCCAGAGTGAGGCCTAGGGGTAGAGTGCTCAAATCCCTGAGGTCCAGTCATTGCTACCAATACCCAGAAAGGGCCAGAAGTAGTGCTGTTGCTCAAGTGGTGGAGTGCTAGCCTAGAGAAAGCTCAAGGACAGTACCCAGGCCTTGAGGTCAAGCCTCAGGCCAGGCAAAATAAACAGAAAGAGCAAAAAACAATTCTTTGGTCCTGGGAATGTGGCTCAGTGGTGCACTGCTTGCCTACCATGGGTGAAGCCCTGGTTCCATTTCTCAAAGACTATTGGGATCACTGCTACCTTATTGATCTGTATATGAAGGGAAAGAAGCCAGGCAGAGAAAAACAGTTAAGTTCTGTGGCTTAGTGTCCTTCCAATCCCTTCCCCCTGCTTCCCTCTGCCTCTCTTTACCCAGACTTAACCCTGTTTCTCTGCCATTGGTTGACCCACACTAAGGCTGTATTTTTTAAGACCTTCTGGTATGCACAAACAAGTACATCCTGATGATAAATAAAGCTTGAGATTTATAATGTGAAATCCCTAGCATGTTTACGGTCTTCTTTCAAAACCACCTGCTTTTACATTTGGGGGCTGCACTCCCAGGTCCCAACCATGGGCTGTAGGTCTGATGTGTCTGCTCCTTCCCTGCTCAATAAACTTTTCACATCCCTGTTTTGTCCTGAGTGGTCTCATATTTGTTCACCTCTGGACTCCACTACACCACGGCACCTACAGCTCTTTCCAGGCTCTCCTGATTTCTGCCTATCTCCTGAAGCAGGACATTTAGGCTGCATGCTGGTGGCTCAGGCTGGTAATCATAGCTACTCAAGAGACTAGGATAGGAACATCAAGGTTCAAAGCATTTCTATACAGAAAACTTTAAAACTCTTGGCCAATTCATCAGCATTTTGTAATAATCACCTGGTATATATTTGATGAAGACACAGAGGACTTGAGCTCAGAGATGTCAAACATTAGAAAATTAAAAATAAGCCAGACGTGGTAGATTTTATGACATTCCTACAATCCTTGCCTTCGGAAGCTGCCTGCACATTAGATTGATCAAAGTCATCTGGGTATTGTAGCCACATATTGACTCAAAGAAAGGAAGAAAATAAGGGCCTAAAAATGTTAATAATTTCCATTTCAGCATTAGACATTCCACTACCATGCTAGGATATCTTACAACACCCCATAATTAGAATGTCTTAACTGAAAATGGACCAATAAAATGAAGTCATGTTTCTATTCATTTATTTATACATTTTAAAATATATTTTTGTTGTTATTAATAGAAGGGTTACATTATATTCGCCAGATAGAAGGTGCATTACTTAAACATTGCTACCCCTTCTCATGTTTTTGTCCCCATTTCCCTCCATCACTGCCTCCCCTCATCTTGTTTTCCCCCTTCCCTATCCTATTTCTAATAAACATTTATACAATATATCAGATAACAACGTAAGATACTGTAAAAATATGAGATAACCAAGGGACAACAAAAGAGATGAGAAATTACATTAAGAACAACAATCACACATTATATGGCTCGTTTCTGTATCATTTAGTCTCATCCTACATGTCCTTGTGTAAGTAGGTTTTGCCCTATTGTAATCCTCTACTAGGAGAGTCCAAGGTTTATACTTATTTATTTTTGCCAGTCCTAGGGTTGAGCTCAGGGCCTGAGCACTGTCCTTGGACTTTCTCCAGGCTAGAGCTCTACCACTTGACCTACAGCACCACTTCCATCTTTTTCTATACATGTGGTACCGACTAATTGAACCCAGGTCTTCATGCATGCTAGGCAAGCACTCTACCACTCTGCCAAACTCCCGACCCCGAAGTGCTATCTTAGTCTTCAATATTGCCCATATCTGTGAGAACTAGACCTGTGGAAGGAGCACACAGGCACTCTGAAGAGATGGGACTTGCCCAAGGTAATGGTCAGGATTTAAACCTTCACACTCACAAGTCTCAGCTACCCACCATCAAGAGTTGACCTTCCAAGAACTGAAAGATGGAGCAAGGTCAGTGTCATTTCCCTTTGCCTGAGTTATCTTACCCATGAAGACAGTGATGATGGGCATCCATGATTCACGCCTGTCATTCAAAGTACTCAGGAAACTAAGACAGTGGATCAAAGTTCAAAGGCAGCCTGGGTAGAAAAGTCCTGAGTCTTATTGCCAATTAATTACTGAAAAATCCAGAGTAGAACAGTGTCTCTAGTAATAGATTGCTAGCCTTGAGCAAAGAAGCTCAGGGACAACACCCAGGCTCTGAGTTCAAGCTTCAGGGCCAGAGGCAGAAAGCCCATGAGAATCATTTTAGTGTGTGCCTGCCAGTGGTGGACTTAAAGTTGTGGTGTTTGCTCATGTTTAGGTCCCTACCACTTTCTGCCTCTTGGTGGTTCATTGGAGTATTTCCTGTCCAGCTGGCTTCAAATTATAATCCTCTGATTTCAGTGACCTGAGCAAGTAGGATACAGGAATGAACAGTGTTTTCAACTTTTTGAGTTGATTCTTTGATATTTTCTCCTTTGTCATTCATTTTTTATTCCTTTTTTGTTTTTGTTTTCCTTGTGCAGATTCTTTAGCTTGTTGTTATGAATTAGTGACTTTCCCTGAGGTTTATTCCTTTGTTTTGCTTTTTTTTTCCCCTAAAGGCCATCAGAATTCGCATTTGGAGCCAAAGCTCAACTTCAGTGTTTTGTTTCTTTTATTATTTATTGTATTTTATTATCAGGGTAGCAGATAGAGGGGTTACAGTTACATTCATCAGGTAGTGGGTACATTATTTCTAGAACATTGATACCCTGTCCCATGTTTTTCTCCCACTCCCCCACCACCCTCCTCCCTCATCTGGTTTTTTTTCCCCTTCCCTTCTGTATTTCAAAGAAACATGTATACAACATACCAGGTAACAAAGACAGACAACATAAGATAAACTATAAGGGGGAAAAAGAGAAAATAAATAACTTCACCTACTACATTAAGAACAACAATCACAAAGAAAAACCTCTATTTCTCTATCCTGGTCTGCCTGTCACTTTCTTTTCTTCCTTCTTTCCTCTCTTCCTCCCTCCTCAGTCCCCCCCCCCCTCTCTCTCTCTCTCTCTCTCTCTCTCTCTCTCTCTCTCTCTCTCTCTCTCTCTCTCTCTCTCTCTCTCTCTCTCTCTCGCTCTCTCTCTCTCTTTCTCTCTCCCTCTCTCTCTCTCTCTCTGTTTATAGGACAAAGAGTTTCATGTAAACACAGGCCCTGAAATCTGAGGATTGTGGTTTGAAGCCGGCCCAAGTAGGAAAGTCCATGAGACTCTTTATCTCCAATTAACTACAAAGATCCAGGAAGTAGTAGAATTCTAGCTATGAACAAATCACAGCAAGTTCAAGTTCAAGCTCACCAGTACCACTCATTAAAACAGGTACCTGGACTTTCCTGTCCAGGCTGGCACTGAACCATGATCCTCAGACTTCAGCAAGCTAAGAAAGATTACAAGTGTGAACCATAATTTTAATTTAAATTTCTTTCTTTGGCTCCTCTCTCATCTTTTTTTATTCCTTTTTGGGGTTTTTGGTCTTGTTTTTTCTTTTTAGTTCTGGACTTCGGATTTGATGTTAGGGCCTAATCACTAACCCTGTTTGTATGTTTGTTTTGTTTGAAAATAACTGTCAAGGGCATGGTGACTCACACCTAAAATCCTAGCTGCTCAGGAAGCTGAGATCTGAGGATCGAGGTTCAAAGCCAGCCCGGGCACTAAAGTCTGTAAGATTCTTATCTCCAATTAAACCCTAGGAAACTGGAAGTAGTGTTGAGACTCCAGGGATAGGACATTAGCCTTGAGATGAAAATCTCAGGGACAATGCCCAGGCCTAGGGGGAGAGTGGTAGCCTTGAGCCGGGGACAGTGCGTAGCCCCAGAGTTCAAGCTGCACAATCACCAACAACAACAACACAAAGACCTTGATAAAAAATAACTGGCAGGTTCTACTACTTGGACCACAGTTCAACTCCTGGCTTTGGGTCTTTTGGTTCTTGTGCTAGGGCTTGAACACCAGGCCTGGTCACTGTCCACGACCTTTTTGTTTTTATTTCCTCAAAGCTAGCAGGGTTTACAATTTGAGGAAAAACTCACTTCAGAGTCTTTTTGTATATAAAGATGTGTATTGGTACTTAGGGTTTGAACTCATGACCTGATGACTCTACATGAGGCTTTTATTTTCTTTTAGATTCAAGGCTAGCAGACTCTACTACTTGAGCCAAAACACAACTTCTGTCTCTTTCTTTTTCCGTTTCTTTTCTTTTCTTTCTTTCTTTCTTTCTTTTTTTTGGTCATTAATAGCAGATAAGAGTTCCATGATAAACCAAGGGCACTACACAGTATCCTAAAATCTGAGGACTGTGGTTTGGAGCCAGCCAGGGCAGGCAAGTCCATGAGACCCTTATCTTCCATTAACCACTGGGTGTTTTGTAACCTGGATGCAGCTGTGGCCGCCTCTTTGCCACACCCCCAGCATGCCCAGGGCTTCATTATGATCCACCATAGTTTCACAGATTGTTGGTTCCAGGACCTACCCACAAGAAGGCTGCGATCTGTGAGCCTGGAGCACAGGGCAGTGTTCTTGGGGGAAGCAGGCCCTCGGATCTCATGGCCCCGGAGAAAGAGGATGGTGTTTCACCACTGGTTATCATAGCAGTCCACCTATAGTCCTTGACAACAGTCCTCAAGGCCTAAGAGCTCAAGGGATCCATGCCTGGATGTGATTGGTCCATTCCTCCCAAGTATTACTGGCCTGTCTGTGATTGGCCCATTCCTCCCAGCTGTCAGAAGGCTCAGTTGGGATTGGCCCATTTCCTCACTGACCTCATATGCCATTGTGAGGTCCCAGCAGGGTTTATTAAAAGCAGTTGGTGGCTGTACCTTTGATAGTTACAGTGCTGAGCACTCTGCTAGACAAAATCATAGATAGGTGAATGTTTTCTTTTTGGTTATTTGTGGGGGGGCGGGATAAGAGGGAGGCTTTGTGTTGTGTGGGTTTGGAAGTTTCCATTAATCTGTGGCTTAGATAGAGCTAATTTTACTTAAGATTTGCTACCTATCAAATTGATTCCATTCCTTTCAGATAGGATTTGCTACCCACCTTGCCGGGCGCAGGGCTTATACCTGTAATCCTAGCTACTCAGGAAGCTGAGATCTGAGGATTGCAGTTCAAATCCAGTCCAGGCACTAAAGACGTGAGACTTTTATCTTCAACTAATCATTAGAAAAAGGGAAGTGTGGCTTTGGCTCAAAGGGTAGGGTGGTAGCCATAAGCTGAAAAGGGAAGTGTTTGTCCTCTGCTGGGCCTGAGCACTGTCCTTGGGCTTTTTTTTTTTTTTCTCTCAAGGCTAGTTGTCTGCCACAGCACCACTTCTAGCTTTTTTCTATGTATGTGGTATCAAGGAATTGAACCCTGGTCTTCATGCATGCTAGGCAAGCTGTCTACCACTAGGCCAAACTCCAAGCCCCACAATTCAATTTTAAATGCTAGCTTTGGAACTGGGGGTTTAGCTCAGGGAAAGAACACTTGCTTGACAGTACAAGGCATATAAAACCCTGAGTTCAGTCCTCAGCACTGCAGAAAAACCAGGGGGTAAGAGGTGGGGGGAAGCTAGCTTCTACAAATTTTTCACTTCTAGTCTTTTTAGGTTTGAACGGTAGCCAAGGTTTTTGCTCACTGGCTGGTACTCTACCAACTTAACCACAACTCCAATCCCTATTTGCATTTCTACACATGAACCTTGTGTGTGTGTGCCAGTACTGTGGCTTGAATTTCAGGCCTGGGTGCTATCCTTGAGTGATTTTGCTTAAGTCTAGCACTCTGCCACTTGAGCCACAGCTCCACTTTTGACTTTTTATGGTTAATTGGAGATACAGTTTTTTGAACTATGAAATGACAGAACTAGTATCATTTCTCACATTAATCTCATAGCATAACTTTAAGCAAGACACAAATATGTGATGCCTCAAAACTCTGACATATTGTAAAATCAGTATTTACCCAGATTTCACTGAAGTTGTTCAAAAGACTTCCTCCTAATCCTGCAACTACATATAATTTATTTATTTTTTTTTTGCCAGTCCTGGCCTTGAGCTCAGGGCCTGAGCACTGTCCTTGGACTTTCTCAAGGCTAGAGCTCTACCACTTGAGCCTCAGCACCACTTCTGGCTTTTTTCTATGTATGTGGTACCGAGGAATCAAACCCGGGTCTTCGTGCATGCTAGGCAAGCACTCAACCACTAGGCCAAACTCCCAGCCCGACTACGTATAATTTATGAATAGCTTTTTTTTTTTTTGCTTGGACTCAGGGGCTGGGCACTGTCCTTGGGCTTTCTCAAGGCTAGAGCTCTACTACTTGAGCCACAGCACCATTTCTGGCTTTTTGCTATGTATGTGGTACCAAGGAATTGAACCTGGGTCTTCAGGCATGGTAGGCAAGCACTCTACCACTAAGCTAAACTCCCAGCCATGAATAGCTTTTTGATTAGACAAAGAGCTCTTCCAGCTCTCATTCAGAATTATTTTATTTTTTAATTTTTTTTGTCGATCGTGGGACTTGAACTCTGGCTAAGCACTAGCCCTGAGCTTTTTTGGCTAAAGGCTACTGCCCTGCCCCTGAACCACAACACCACTTCTAGTTTTCTGGAGATTAGAGTCTCCTGGACTTTTGTGCCTGGGCTGGCTTTGACTGTGATCCTCAGATCTCAGCCTCCTGAGAAGCTAGAATTACAGGCATGAACCACTGGCACCTGGCTCAGAATTATTTTTAAAATTTATTATTATTAATATTATTGGTATTGGTATTATTATGAAGTTGTACAAAGAGATTATAATTCCATAAGCCAGGCTATGAGTACAATGTTTCTTTGTCAATGTTACCCCTTCCTTTCTTGTTCCTTCTTCTTTCAGTGTTTTCCCTCATTTCCCCTTTCCTGTCCCTACCCTCAAATTACATAGTTCATTTTTTATATAATGTACATTTACTATAATAACTGCATTTATTCTTTTTGTGTGTGTGTGCTAGTTCTAGGGCCTGAACTCGGAGCCAGGGCACTGTTTTCGAGCTTTCTCAAGGCTAGAGCTCTTCCACTTGAACCACAGCACTGCCACTTGTGCCTTTTTCTGTGTATGTGGTACCAAGGAACTCAACCCAGGGTTTCATGCATGCAAAGCAAGCACTATACTACTAAACCGCCCTCTTAGTCTGCATTTGCTCATCTTTCTTCTCTTCATTCCTGTGACTACCTCACCACCTCAGACCTTTTTTTTTTTAAAGCCATTTTAGATTTTAATTTAATTCAAGATATTTTCAGATCATTGTGTGTGTGTGATTCTGGTCATTTTCCATGCCAGAATCCATTAACTTTTGTTTCTAAAGATATAATTTAGTGAAACACTAGAAATATATCTTTATATTTTTTATTAAAGAATTTATTAACATAGTTTTTACATCATATTTTATTTTATTTTATTTTTTTTTGCCAGTCCTGGCCTTGAGCTCAGGGCCTGAGCACTGTCCTTGGACTTTCTCAAGGCTAGAGGTCTACCACTTGAGCCTCAGCACCACTTCTGGCTTTTTTTTTCTATGTATGTGGTACCGAGGAATCGAACCCAGGTCTTCACGCATGCTAGGCAAGCACTTTAACCACTAGGCCAAACTCCCGGCCCTTACATCATATTTTAAATGACAAGTTTAACAAACAAGTGTTCAAGGAGGGAATCTCTATTTATAATCACTGGGACTTAGAATTTAGAGCTTAATCAAAATTAGGCTAAGAGTTTGTATGTCATAGAAACATTAATTTATGAAATAAAACATTATGTCTATAGAGTCATAGGTTTTTATATCTATATAGTTATGTTTATATTTCCATTATCATGTTCATAGCTTTGGGTATGCAGATATTGAGTCCTCACTCTTGTACTCTTTGGATTTAATAGCCACATATTAAGGATACCATGCGCCTTTTGTTCCTTAGGTCTTGACTTGTCTCACTCAACATGATTCGATCTAGATTCATCCTGCGAATGCCATTATTTTATCTTGTCAGACCTTTTTTTTAAAAAAAAATTATAGCATGGGCAAGACTAACCACAAAAATTGTATGAGTTGCTGGGGGCATGGTGTCTCACACCTGTAATCCCCGCTACTCAGGAGCCTGAGATCTATGGATCAAGGTTCAAAGCCATCCTGGGCACAAAAGGACCTGAGACTCTTATCTCCAGTTAACCTCTAGAAAAGGGGAAATGAGGCTTGGCTCAAGGGTAGGTGGTAGCCTTGAGTTGAAGAGCTCAGGGACAACACTCAGGCCCAGGGGTAGGGTGTTAGCCTTGAGCTGAAGAGCTCTGGGACAGTGTCCAGGCCGAGTTCAAGCCTCATAACCCACAAAAAAAAAAGTTTGGGTAGATAAAACATATTGTCAAATAAACTCTTACCAACTGTATTTTTAATATGTGATTTGCCATTTTCTTGAATAAGTTATTTAACTACCTGGTTACCTGCTGTGTATTTTGTCTTGTTAATGAGGATGCTTTTTAAGCAAATAACATATTTTTTACATAATGTACATTTACTATAATAACTGTATTTTCTCCTTTTGTGTGTGTGTTCTAGTTCTAGGGCTTGAATTAGGAGCCTGGGCACTGTCCTTGAACTTTCTCAAAGCTGGTGTTCTACCACTTTTTTTTTTTTTTTTTTTTTTTTGTCTGTCATGAGGCTTGGACTCAGGGCCTGGGAGCTGTCCTGAGCTTTTATGTTCAAGGTTGTACTCTATCACTTTGAACCTCAGCTCCATTTCTAGTTTTCTGATGGTTACATAGACTGGCATTAAATAGAAATCCTCAGCTCTCAATCTCCTAAGTAGCTAGTATTACAGGTGTAAGCCACTAGTACCCAGCAAATAACAGATTCTTCCATCTCTAACTTCTTATAAGTTTTCTATCTCTAAGTACTTAAAAAGTTATCTGACTTGGGCCAGGAGTTTAGCCTAGTGGTAGAGTGCTTGCCTAGCATGCATGAAGACCCAGGTTCGATTCCTCAGTACCACATACATAGAAAAAAGCCGGAAGTGGTGCTGAGGCTCAAGAGGTGGAGCTCTAGCCTTGAGAAAGTCCAAGGACAGTGCTCAGACCCTGAGATCAAGCCTAGGGCTGGCAAGAAAAAAGAAGAAATAATATCTGACTCAACCCAACTATTTAAAAGTTTTTGTTTAGACTGGCTGCTAGTGAGTCATTCCTGTAATCCTAGCTGATCAGGAGGCTGAGTTCTGAGGATCATGGTTGGATGCCAACCCAGGTAGGAACCATGAGATTCTTTATTTCCAGTTAACCTCCAAAAACCCTGATGTAAAGATGTGGCTAAGTGGTAGAGTGCTAGCCTTGAGCAAAAAATGTGAGAGACCAGTACCCTGCCCCTGAATTCAAGCCCCAAGATCAATAAATAAATAAAAATAAAATAAATATTCAGATACTTTTTTGCGCAATTATAAAAATTACAGGTGGTTCACATCTGTAATCCTAGCTCCCTAGCTACTCCAGAGGCTAAAATCTGAAGACCACAGTACAAAGCCAGCCTAGGGAAGAAGATTTATAAGACTATTAACTACCAAAAAAAGCCAGAAGTGGAGTCATGGATCAAATGGTAGAACACTGGCTTTGAGCAAAAAGCTCATAGGCTCAGTGACAGCTCCCAGGCCCTGATTTAAGCCTGAGGTTAAGGCACAAAAAAAGAAAAAAATAAAACATAATTGTTACTCTTCCTTATCTTTGTTCTCAGTAATTTAGTGCAAACCACATAGCAACTTCATTGTTTTAATTATATATTAATTTTTGTGCTTCATATATATATATATATATATTTGTTTCTTTTCAGGCAATTTGACACCTCACTTGCAAAGTATCTTTGCCAAGAGTCCTATTTTTGATGGGGTGATACTTTCTCAAGTTCAACACCCCCAAAATGCAAGGAAAAAACACCCAAAGCTTAATGAATTGTTAGCAGATATGGTTCATGTATGTTAGTAGATTAAGTATTTATATGTGAGTAATTTGTAGAAACCATAATACAAATTTAAAAATATTACTTTTAAATGAACTTCCAAAATAAACCTGAAAGTAATGTTAATTTGTTGAAAAATTACAGAAAAGCTAGGCATGGTGACTCCTCCCTGTAATCTTGGCTACTCAGGAAGCTGAGATCTGACAATTACAGTGGGAAGCCAGTCTGGGACATAAAGTCCTTGAGACTCCCGTTTACCAAAATACTGGAAATGGAGATGTGACTCAAGTGGAAGATTGATAGCTTTGAGAAAGAAAAAAAAAAAAGCGAGAGGACAGTGTTCAATATTTGAGTTGAAGCACCAGAGCAGGCACAAAAGTAAAACAGCTGGGCTGGGAGTTTAGCCTAGTGGTAGAGTGCTTGCATGAGGACCTGTGTTCCATTCTTTGGTACCACATACATAGAAAAAAGCCAGAAATGGTGCTGTGGCTCAAGTGGTAGAGCTCTAGCCGTGAGAAAGCCCATGGACAGTGCTCAGGCCCTGAGCTCAAGGCCCAAGACTGACAGGGAAAAATAAATAAATAAATAAAACAGCTGGATGCCAGTGTAATCCTAGCTACTGGGGAAAATGAAATTTGAGGATCTCAGTTTAAAGCCAATCTATGCAGAAGTCCCTGTGAGACTTTTATCTCAAACTACTCAAAAAAAGTCAGAAGCCATTGCTGTGGCTCCAGTGCTAGAGCACTAGCCTTGAGCAAAAAGAAGCTTAGGGACAGTGTCTAGGTCCTGAGTTCAAGCCCCAAGACCAGCAATAAATAAGTAAATAAGTAAACCGGTTATGAGAGGGTGTCGAGTGCTCGTAGCTCACTCCTGTAATACTAGTTACTCAGGAGGCTGAGATATGGCAGATCACAGGTTCAAGCAATCTTGAGCAGAAAAGTCCAAGAACTCCACTCTAAAAATGATCACTAGAAAGGTGTGTTGGAAGATTGACTCAAATGATAGGCCAGCACAGTGAGCAAGCAACTCAGCTGCTCACACTGGGTTGATAAAAGGATCAAATAACTATTAAGTTAATTCTGTGCATCTTTGTTCTTTTTCAAAGTACTAGGGATGGAGCCCAGGGCCTTGACTGTGCTAAGCAAGTACTCCACCTTTGAGCTATACTTCTAAACCTATTTATTTCATTTACAGAAAAAAAAAATAGAGCTTTGTTTTTGGCTAGAATCACAGAGCATTTAATCAGTAATAGCGCTTTGCAAGTACAACTTTTATAGGGAAGTAAATAATCAGAACATACCTAGATCTAATTTTTTTTTCCAGTTCTGGGGTTTGAACTCAGGGCCTGGACACAACCCTTGGGCATTCTCAATGCTAGCACTCTACCACTTGAGCCACAGCACCACACGAGCCACAGTACCAAACTGGGCTTCTGCATATGTGCTAACAAGGAAGCCAACCCAGGTCTTTCTGCATGCTCGGCAAGCACTCTACAATTAGACCATGTTCCCACCTCCATCCTAGATCCAATTCTACCTTTCAAAAACTGTTTTAGTGTTGGGTAATTCTGTTGTTGTTGTTGTTGTTGTTGGGCCTGAGGCTTGAACTCTGGACCTGGGCACTGTCCCTAAGCTCTTCAGTTGAAGGCTAATAATGCTCTATCACTTTAAACCAGAGCACCATTTCTGGCTTTCTGGTGGTTAATTGGAGATGAGTCTCCCAAACTTTCATACCTGTGCTGTCTTTGAACCATGATCCTTACATCTCAGCCTCCTAACTAGCTAAGATTACAGGCGTGAACCACAAGTGCCTGGCATAATTCTTTTTTTTTTTTTTTGCCAGTCCTGGTCTTGAGCTCAGGGCCTGAGCATTGTCCTTGCATTTTCTCAAGGCTAGAGCTCTACCACTTGAGCCACAGCACCACTTCTGGCTTTTTTCTATTTATGTGGTACTGAGGAATCGAACCTGGGTCTTCCTGCATGCTAGGCAAGCATTCTACCACTAGGCCAAACTCCTAGCCCCTTGGCATAATTCTTTAACAAATAAAAATTTTACCCTGTTAAGAATTCACTTATTTTGTAAGTGGTGCTGTGTCTCAAGGGGTAGGGGAGAGGTAGCCTTAAGCTACCAGGCCCAGAGTTCAAGTACAATAATTTACACCCTCCCCAATTTTTTTCACTTATTTTAATAGGTAATTTTTTTTTTGTCACTTGTGAGACTTGAACTGAGGGCCTGGGCACTGTCCCTGAGCACTTCAGCTCAAGACTATTGCCCTACCACTTGAGACACAGCATGCCAATTCTGGTTTTCTGGTGGTTAATTGGTGATAAAAGTCCCACAGACTTTTGTGCCCAGGCTGGCTTTGAACTGCGATCCTCAGATCTCAGCCTCCTCAGTAGCTAAGATTACAGGCATGAGACACCAGCCCCCAGCTCACTGGAATATATCTTCTTATGTGTGTGGAAAGTCATAATAACCCCCCATACAATGGATATATGCAAATAAAAGCAACTCAGTTATTATTGAACTATTTTTTTTCCTTTCTAGACTTGTTTAGAAATTGATCCTGCTGAAAGGATATCATCTCATGATCTTTTGCATCATGAATATTTTACTAGAGATGGATTTGTTGAAAAGTAAGCATATTATGAATGTATTTTTAGTGTTCTGTAATAAGAAATGTTGCTAGCCTAAGAATTGCTACATAAATTAACATTAAAAAGCATGTACTTTGGGGCCAGGAGTTTGGCCTGGTGGTAGAGTGCTTGTCTAGCATGCACAAAGACTGGGGTTCAATTCCTCAGTACCACATACATAGAAAAAAGCCTGAAGTGGTGCTGAGGCTCAAATGGTAGAGCTCTAGCCTTGAGAAAGTCCAAGGACAGGGTTCATGCCCTGAGCTCAAGCCCAGGACTGGCAAAAAAAACCCAAAAAACAAAAAACATGTACTTTATTAAACATTTATTGAGCTACTGGGTGTGAGTGGATCACATCTAGGATCACAGTTCAAAGCCAGACTGGAGACTGTTATCTCCAGTCAGCCACAGAAAATTCAGAAGTAGAGCTCCAGGTCAAATGCTAGAATGATGGCTTTGAACACAAATGCTCTGGGACACCGCCTTGGCCCTTAGTTCAAACCCTAGGATGGCATCGAAAAAACTTTTTTTTTGGCCAGTCTTGGGCTTAGGCTCAGGGCCTGAGCACTGTCCTTGGGCTTTCTCAAGGCTAGCACTCTACCACTTGAGCCTCAGCACCACTTCTGGCTTTTTTCTATGTATGTGGTACCGAGGAATCGAACCCGGGTCTTCCTGCATGCTAGGCAAGAACTCTACCACTAGGCCAAACTCCCGGCCACGAAAAAACTTTTTTTTTTTGGCCAGTTCCTGGGTCTTGGACTCAGGGGCTGGGTACTGTCCTTGGGCTTTTTCAAAGCTAGAGCTCTATCACTTGAGTCACAGCACCACTTCTGGCTTTTCCTGTGTATGTGGTATGAAGGAATCAAACCCAGGGCTTCATACACGCTAGGCAAGTACTCTACTGCTAGGCCATGTGCCCAGCCCAGGAAAACCCTGTTTTTGAATTCCACATTGTCCATTATATGTATGCTTAGGTTGATTGAAATTAGCCATAATTCTTTTTAAAAAAATGTTTATATTTGAGAACCATATACCTATAGGCAACTTGTATTTGACAAAGGAGCCAAAGATATACAATGGAACAAACACAGTCTATTCAATTATTGGTGCTGGCAAAACTGGGCAGCCACATGCAGAAAACTAAAAATTGTCCCTAGCCTTTTGCCATGCACAAGCATTAACTCAAAGTGGATCAAAGACCTCAACGTCAGACCAGAAACCATGAAATTGCTACATGATAATGTAGGAGAGACACTGGAACTCATAGGCACAGGCAACAGATTCCTGAACAGAATCCCAGGGTCACAACAGATTGGAGAGAGACTCGATAAATGGGATTACCTAAAAATAAAAAGTTTCTGTACAGATAAAAACATAGTTGCAAAAGTAGAGAGACAGCCAACCAACTGGGAAGAGATATTCACCAACAATACATCTGACAAATGCTTAATATCCAGTATCTACAGGGAACTCAAGAAACTAATCCCCTGAAAACCCAATAAAACATTCACTAAATGGGCAAGGGAACTAAAGAGAGACCTATCAGAAGAAGAGATTAAAATGGCAGAAAAACATATGAGAAAATGTTCATCATCTATGGTCATAAAGGAAATGCAAATAAAAACAACCCTAAGATACCACCTTACCCCAACAAGAATGGCCAAGACTTTGAACTCACACAATGACAGTTGCTGGCGGGGTTGTGGAGAAAAAGGAACCCTACTGCACTGCTGGTGGGATTGTAAACTAGTTCAGCCACTCTGGAAAGCAGTGTGGAGGTTCCTTAAAGAACTGAAAATAGACCTTCCCTACGATCCCGCCATATCACTTCTGGGCATCTATCCTGAACATCATGACCCAAGATATTATAAGGACACCTGCTCAGCTATGTTCATCTCTGCACTATTCACAATAGCCAGGTGATGGAAACAACCCAGATGCCCTACTGCAGATGAATGGATACAGAAAATGTGGTATATATACACAATGGAATTCTACATAGTCAACAGACAAGATAAAATAATGGCATTCGCAGGGAAGTGGATGAATCTAGAGCAAATCATGCTGAGTGAGACAAGTCAAGACCTAAGGAACAAAGGGTGCATGGTATCCTTAATATGCGGTTATTAAATCCAAAGTGTACAAGAGCGAGGACTCAATAACTGCATACCCAAAGCAATGGACATGGTAATGGAAATACAAACATAACTATATAGATATAAAAACCTATGACTCTATAATTATAATGTTTTATTTCATAAACTGATATGTTTCTATGACATACAAACCCTTAGCCTAATTTTGATTAAGTTCTAAAGACTAAGTCCCAGAGAATATAATTAGAGATTCCCTCCTTGAACAATTGTTTGTTAAACTTGTCATTTAAAATATGATGTAAACATAAGCCATATAATTAATGATTGTTGTTCTTAAGGTACTATGTTATCTCTCATCACTTCTACTGTCCCTTGGTTATTTCATATTGTTACACTATCTCACTTTGTTACCGGATATATCGGATATATTTGTATTTGGTTATCTGAAATTGGATAGGGAATGGGGGAAAGCAAGATAAGGGGTAGGGGAGGGGGGGAGGGAAATGGGAACCATGACATGTGAAGGGGTATCAATGTGTGGGAATTGAGGCACCATTTATCTGGCAAATACCATGTAATCCTTCTATTAATTACAATAAATAATATATTTTAAAAAAGATAAAAAAATGTTTATATTTGGACTTTGAAAAAGATAGGAAGGGCTGAAAACATGACATAACAGTAAAACACCTGCCTAGTTAGCATGAGTCCCCAAGTTCCAACATTAGTACTGCCTGCTCCACTAAAAAGAAAAAAGAAAAGAATGAAAGAGAAAGAGAGAGAAAGAAAGAAAAGATTCTCATTAATTATAAAGTCATTCAGTTAACCTATGGACATGACCTTGGAAAAACATATGTCAAATTAAGGTTAAATATAAAATAGATATAGAATTAAAATTAGATATAGAAAAATCTGAGAACTGCCATTAGAATAAATAGTAAAAAGACAAAAATGAATCTTTGAGAGCAACTAGATCTTCAAGAATGAGAGGAATTTTGCTGTGAAAAGATGAGGTAGTACTCTATTGAGGAAAGTGCCATTGAGGAAAGTGCCATTGATAAAAAACTATCAGTAACTAAATAAGTTTGCTTCCTATCAATTACATTAAATTAAAATGAAAGCTGGATGCCAGTAGCTTACTCCTGTAATCCTAACTCCTCAGGAGGCTGAGATCTGAGGATCAAGGTTCAAAGCCAGCCTGGTTACAAAAAGTCCATGAGATTCTTATCTCCAGTTAACTCACCAGAAAACCAACCAGAAGTGGTTGAAGTGATAGAGCACTAGCCTTGTGTTGAAGAGCTCAGGGACAAAGCCCAGGTCTAGAGTTCAAGCCCCACAACTGACAAAAAAAAAAACCTAAAATAATTCCTTTGGTACTTAAGTATTAAGATTTTACTAGTAGCCGGGCATCAGTGGCTCATGCCTGTAATCCTAGCTACTCCGGAGATCTGAGGATCATGGTTAAAAGCCAGTCCAGGTAGAAAAGTCCCTGTGAGACTCTTATTCCCAATTAATCACTCAAAAACTGGAAGTAACTGGGCGTGGTGGCTCATGCCTGTAATCCTAGCTACTCTGGAGTTTGAGATCTGAAGATTAAGGTTCAAAGCCAGCCTGGGCACAAAAAGACCTGAGATTCTTATCTCCAATTAATCTCTAGAAAAAATGGGAAGTGGGACTTGTCTCAAGGGTAGTGCAGTGGTAGCCTTGAACTGAAGAGCTCAGGGACAGCGCCCAGGCCGAGTTCAAGCCCCATGACCCACAAAAAAACAGAAAACTGGAAGTAGTGCTGTGGCTCAAGTGGTACATTGCTAATAACCTTAAGCACAAAGAGGTTCAAGGACAGCGCCAAGACCCTGAGTTCAAGCCCCACAACCCACAAAAAAAAAAATTACTATTATGAGTAAAATTGTCTTGAGTTCAAACTTTTAAACTTTCAGAAAATGTCTGGCTAAGGACTTTTCCTTTGGTAAGATGCCTCTTTTGTGGACCTTCTTCAGTGGAAGGGAATTAGTTTGGGGACAGTCCTACTGTGTATCTCAAGGTGGCCTCACACTCAAGATGCTACTGCTTCTGCCATTGCTACTGCCTCTGCCTTTAAAAAAAAAAAAGTAAAATAAAATCCTGAGCTAGGTTGTAGTGGCTCATATCTGTAATCCTAGCTGCTCAAGAGTCAGAGATCTGAGGACTGAGGTTTGAAGTCAGCCTGCCACCAAAAAAACAGAAGTGTGGTTCAAATGGTAGAGCGCTAGCCTTCAGCACAAAAGCTAAAGACCTGAGTTCAAGCCCCAGGAGTATCTCTCTCTCTCTCACACACACACATACACACACACACACAGGCACAAAAATTACCAAATTATATCATTGGTTGGCATGGATTATAACTATACAGCATTATTTATGCTGTACCTAAAATGTACATTAAATGATTAAATTCTTTAGGATAAATAAAATATTTATATAAATAAAAAGTTCATTATTTGATATTGTTTGTTTTTTCTGAGTCTTACCAGAGCTGAGAGCTAAATTACTGCTCAGAAGTAAAACTCAATTCAGTTATGAAAACAAAGGATATTCCTAAAGAAAATGAATTTGTGAGAGAAGAAAGAAAAACAAACTTTAATAATGCAATGATAATTCACACTTTGGAAAGGTGCTTTCGTTTTCATTCCAACCATATTCTAGTTAGCACTCAAGAGATAAAAATAGCTGTTCTGATGACTCGCTCAGATGTTCAATCTGTCCAGGAAACAGAAAAAAGACAAAAAGAGTAAGGACCTCGGGCTGGGAGTTTGGCCTAGTGGTTAAAGTGCTTGCCTAGCATGCTTGAAGACCCGGGTTCGATTCCTTGGTACCACATACATAGAAAAAAGCCAGAAGTGGTGCTGAGGCTCAAGTGGTAGAGCTCTAGCCTTGAGAAAGTCCAAGGACATTGTTCAGGCCCTGAGCTCAAGCCCAGGACTGGCAAAAAAAAAAAAAGAGTAAGGACATCAGAGTCAGAGTTTTTAATATCAAAGGAGGAAAAGGTGATACCTCAGAATTGAAAAAGTTAGAGTCTGAAGGCGTTTATCATCAACAGGAAGTGATTGACAGTGCTCGAGCTCCATGTCTAGACACAAAACCTGTAATCATTGACCCACCAAGCCCTTGGCCACCCCAGCACTAGCACTAATGCTATGAAAGAAGACTCATATGCTGGAGGCTGTATGATTATGCCCCCCATCGACCTTACAAACAATAATTTGATGGCTGCAAACTCCAGTCTAAATCTCCCTCACTCTAATGCAAGGTGAGCTATAACAGCAGAGACCTAAGTAATACAGCGTTCCTGCATATGGTATTTTAAAGAATTGTCTTCCTGGTGTCTGTGTGTAAATTCAATTTGACAAACATCTATCGAAAATAACATTTACTGAGTAGTTTTTTGTCGTTTTTGTTTTTCGGTCATGAGGCTTGAACTCTGGGCCTCGGCGCTGTCCCTGAGCTCTTCAGATCCAGGCTACTGCCCTACCTGAGTAGTTCTTTTTTTTTTTTGCCAGTCCTGGGCTTGAGCTCAGGGCCTGAGCACTGTCCTTGGACTTTCTCAAGGCTAGAGCTCTGCCACTTGAGCCTCAGCACCACTTCTGGCTTTTCTCTATATATGTGGTACTGAGGAATCGAACCCGGGTCTTCGTGCATGCTAAGCAAGCACTTTAACCACTAGGCCAAACTCCCGGCCCCACCTGAGTAGTTCTTATGGATGCTATGGAATTTTTTTTTTTTTTTTTTTGCTGTAAACATATTTAAGTTTTCAGTGATGTCTCTAAGTTTTGGAAATTTTTCATTAAAAAAACAATCCTTGGGGGGGAGGGAAATGGAGACTAAGCCATGAGAAAGGGTATCAATGTATGTGAAGTAATGCACCTTCTATCTGGCAAATATCATGTAACCCTTCTATTAATTACAATAAAAAATATATGAAAAAAAAGGAAATAAATCTGCCATCTGCTGGTAGCCAATGAAAACTACAATCATAAAACCAATTATGAGTTGGCTCTAGATAGCTGGCTATTGTAGATATTTTACAATAAAAACATTTTTTACAATAAAAACAATTTTATAATAAAAAAAAACAATCCTTAGTGGGCCAGGAAGGTGGCCTAGCAGTAGAATGCTCGCCTATCATGCACTCATGCATGAAGCCCTGCGTTTGATTACTCGGTATCAGATACACAGAAAAAGCCAAAAGTGGTGCTATGCCCCAAGACTGGCCAACAAAAAAATCCTTAGAAAAGTATCGCCTGTTTTGAACAAAAATGATTTGTCCTTAGTTCTAGTATCCATGTGTCTTATGTCTTAGTCTTCTCTTCCTTGCTATGACAAAATATCAGAGGTGAGACCATGTACTTTTTTTTTAATGGGTCCTGGGACTTGAACTCGGCCTTGGCGGTGTCCCTGAGCTCTTCCACTCAAAGCTAACACCCTACCCCTGGGCCTGGGCACTGTCCCTGAGTTCTTCAGTTCTAGGCTACAACCCTACCCTTGAGCCAAGATTCACTTCCCGTTTTTTCCAGAGGTTTATTGGAGATAAGAGTCTCAGGTCCTTTTGTGCTGGGGCTGGCTCTGAAGCTTGATCCTCAGATCTCAGCCTCCTGAGTAGGTAGGATTACAGGCGTGAGCCACCACGCCCAGCTAGACCATGTACTTTTTACAAGGAAAAGGGATGGCATGTGCTAGGCTCCTTTGGAGCTCTTGGTACTTCTGAACTAACAGTAGTTTTTTAGTACTCTGTGTTCTAATTGTAGATTCTATGATATAACTTGTTGGGAGCCAGAGTGGAATCAAACTGTACCTTGACTTGCATCAGACGATGGCTATATTGTCTTATTGCTTTCTGGCCCTATTCTATGTAAATGACCTGAGAATTACCATATGAATGTAACACCTGGAGGTTCCCTGGGAGAGGAGGAGGGAAGAAGGGGGAGGGGAAAATAAACGCGGCAGTCTAGTCAGTCTTTGCCTGGACTGCGGACATCCCGGACCTAGTGTGTCTGTCTCTCTTCTTTTTCTTCCTAGTCCTTGTCCCCTATTTCAGGAACCCCAATCTGCGAACCCTGGTTTGCTGCCGGTTGGCCCCGGCAATAACTTACTTTTTTTTTTTTGAGACAGGATCTCACCAGGCTAGCCTTGAACTTTTGATCTTTCTTCAACCTCCACATCCAGGAAAAGATTATTAGACTTATTTAGTTACTTACTTTTTCAGTCTAAGGATTAAACCCATGTCTTTGTACAAGCCAAATAAATACTTTACCTCTGAACTACATCCCCAGTCCTGTTTATACTTAAACTAAAACAAATACTTCTGGGGAGTTATAACTTCTCATTTATTTTTAAATAATAGGTTAGGTGAAAGAGCAAAAAAAAACCCAAAAAACTACTGGACATGTTATATCTAATACCAGACAAGAGGTCACAGGTCCAACTCAAGTAAGGAAAGAAACTAGTCATTTAAAAAATGGCCTTTTTTAATATCACCCCTTTTTCCTTTTTTCTGTCTCTGGGCTCTAACATTTAAAAATACAATATGCTTTTAATTTTTCTCTTTCTATGGCTTTTTTTCCCTCTGTGTATCTTTTTTTTTTTGTTATTGGTCATGAGGCTTGAACTCAGGACCCAGGTGCTATCCTTTAGCTTTTCTTTTTGCCCATCTTGTAACTTGAACTCAGGGCCTGAGCATTGTGTCTGAGCTTCTTCTGCTCAAGGCTAGCATTCTTCCACTTGAGCCATAGCACCGCTTTTGGCTTTTTCTCTTTATGTAATACTGAAGAATCAAACCCACACATGCTAGGCAAGCACTCTACCACCAAGCCACATTCCCCGCCCTCCTGGAGCTTTTTCATTCAAGGATAACACTCTACCACTTTGAACCACAGCCCCACTTTCTGGTTTGCTGCTTGTTAATTGGAGATAAGAGTCTCACAGCCCCGGCTGGCTTTGAACCACAATCCTCAGATCTCAGCTTTCTGATTGTAGGTGTGAGCCACCAAAGTTCAGTTTATGTCTGTCATGTGTATCTTTCTCTGTGTTTCTCACTGTCTCTGGCACTGGTGACCAAACTCAGGGCTTCACACAAGCTAACCACATGCTCAACCACGGAGCTGCATTGCCAGCCCCTTTTTTGTGTGTGTGCCAGTCCCACGGCTGGAACTCAGGGCCTGTTCTTGGGCTTTCTTAAGGCTAGAGCTCTGCCACTTAAGCCACAGCACCACTTATGGGTTTTTTTTCCCCCTATGTATGTGGTACCAAGAAATGGAACCTAGGGTCTTTGTTCATGCTAGGCAAACACTCTACCACTAGGCTAAACTCTCCGCCACCAGCCCTCTTTTTTCCAGATAGGAATATAGATCACATTTTTTTTTTTGCCGGTCCTGGGCTTGAGCTCAGGGCCTGAGCACAGTCTTTGGACTTTCTCAAGGCTAGAAGCTCTACCACTTGAGCCTCAGCACCATTTCTGGCTTTTTTCTATGTATGTGGTACTGAGGAATTGAACCCGGGTCTTCATGCATGCTAGGCAAGCACACTACCACTAGACCAAACTCCCGGCCCTAGATCACATTTTTAAAGTATCTTTCTTCTATGTAGCTCAGTTTTAGTTAATTTGCTATATCATAATTTGATATTTATCATGTGACCTACCTAGCAAACAACTTGTGCCTAAGTTCAAAGTCTAATACCACTAAAAGGAAAAAAAAAAAAAATAGCCAGGCCCTGGTGGCTCACACTTGTAATCCTAGCTACTCAGGAATCAGATCTGAAGATTGCTGTTTGAAGCCAGCCCCAGAAGGAAAATATATGAGACTTATCTCCAATAAACTACTCAGAAAAGGCCATTTATGGTGCTGTAGCTCAAATGGGAGAGCTTAACTGGGAGAGTGTTGCCTTGAGCAAAAGAAACTCAGGGACAGAGCCCAAGCCCTGAGTTCAAGGCCAGGACCAGAAAGAAAAAAAGAAAAGACAAAAAATTAACACAAAAAGTTTCCAGATAATGACTGAACAAGATGTTTTCTTCTTCCTTTGAGTTTCCTGGGGTCCAGAAAACATAGCATTAAACATATTAAAAATAAATTATTGATAAAACCAAAGAAATTAATCCAAGGTCATGTACAGTGAATAGTATTAAAATTAAAAGTAAGATTCTGTTTCTGGAAGTTAAAGTTCTCAGAATACTACATATAATAAAAAAAGTTGCTTTATAAAACTTTTCATGGAGTTTGATGTGCTTACACATTTAATGATATTCTACTTTATTTTTGCTTGTTTGTATGTATTAATGTATTTAGAGACAATCCTGCTATGTGGTTTAGGCTAGCCTAGAACTCACAATCCTGATTCTGCCTCCTGAGTTCTGGCATCCTAGACTTTAATCATCATCATCATCTCCTCCTCCTCTTCCTCCTCCTCCTCCTCCTCTTCCTCCTCTTCTTCCTCCTCCTCTTCCTCCTCTTCCTCCTCCTCTTTCTCCTCCTCTTCCTCCTCTTCCTCCTCTTCTTCCTCCTCTTGCTCCTCCTCTTCCTCCTCTTCCTCCTCCTCTTCCTTCTTCTTGTCAGTTTTGGGACTTGAACTTAGGGCTTGGGCATTGTCTCTGAACTTTTCTGCTCAAAACTAGTGTTTACCACTTTGAGCCACAACTCTGTTTCTGGTTTTCTGGTGGCTTATTGGAGGTGGGAGTCTCATGGACTTTCCTGCCTGAGCTGGCTTTAAGCTCAGATCCTCATATCTCAACCCCCTAAATAGCTAGGATGACAGGTGTGAGCCATCGGCTTTAATCTTCCTAGTTATGAGAATAATAGTTCATTGGCTGGGAATGTGACTTATTGGTAGCATGATTGCCTAGAATGCTTAAAGCCCTGGGTTCAATTCCTCAGTACATATAAACAGGAAAGTCTGTGTCACTGTGGCTCAAAGGTAGCTAGCCTTGAGCAAAAGAAGCTCAGGAACAGTGCTCAGGCCCTGAATTGAAGCCCCAGGACTGGAGAAAGAGAGAGAAAGGGGAGGGGGGAGGGAATAATTGTTCTATTTTACATCATCCAAATGAATAGCAGTTCTGAGATTGTCCTAGTTACACAAAATAGTTACACAATTTTTAAAAGTCTATTTGTTTAGAACCAAATGGAGAAGGGTGTTTTTAATGAGCGAACAGGTCAAGTGACCAAATAACAAATGGGAACAAAAGGAAGCTGAATTTTTCCAGATGTGACAAGAAAGAATTTCATTTCTCTGAATTGCCATTAATACAAAGGACATGAAAGGTACATATTTATTGTACGACTTCACAAATTTCTTTATAAATGATACCATTTACAGAATGTTTCACAATCTAACTTTAATTTTATACTGCGATTCAGGTCAAAAAATAGTAAATTGCTGAGAAAATAGTACATTTCTGTGTGTTACTTAATGTAAATGATTTTATTTCGTGTGTGTGTGTGTGTGTGTGTGTGTTGTGCCAGTACTGGATCCTGAACTCAGAGCCTGTGCACTCTATCAACCATTTAGCTTGTGACTGGTACTCTAACACTTGAGCTACATCTGTAGTCCATTTTTTTGTACCAGTGCAGGAGCTTGAACTTAGGACCTCAAGCTATTCTGTCACTTGAGACACACCTTCACTTCCTGCTTTTACTGGTTAATTCAAGTCTCTTGACTTTGTTGGCCCTAGCTGTTATCTCAAACTTGAACCTTAGCCTCCTGAGTAGCTAGGATTACAGGCATGAGTCACTGTTGTCCTGCTCAGTCTAGCTTTTAGCTGGTTAATTTTAACTAAGAATCTCAAAGATTTATTTCCCTGAGCTGAGTTCAAACCATGGTTCTTAAATCTCACCCTTCTGAGTAGCTAGATATGAGCTACTAGTACCCAGCTTTATTGTATTTTCATTAGCATACATTAATTGTACAATTGGGCTCTTTGGGATATTTCCATACATGCATACAATCAACCAATCCCATGTATTACTTCTCCTTATATCATCTCCCTTCCTCAAACAATTTCAGCAGATCTCATTTTTCTATTTTTATATATGTAAGCTGTTTTCACTAAAATTCGTCATACATCCTAATGGAGATAGTGTCACAAAGTTATCTGCCTGAAAAGGTAGCATTTTCATTAGCTTAATGGTGAACTTCCGAGACAGTATTTGAGAATAGTAGATTTTTTTTGTTTGTTTGGTTGGTTGGTTTTGTTTTTTGCCAGTCCTGAGGCTTGAAGTCAGAGCTTCTTTTGTGCAAGGCTAGCACTCTACCACTTGAGCTACAGTGCCATTTCCAACTTTTTCTATTCATGTGGTACTGAGGAATTGAACTTAAGGCTTCATGCATGCTAGGCATGCACTCTACCACTGAACCACATTCCCAGTCCCTTGAGGATAGTAGTTTTTTTTTTTAATTCACATGAAGTTTAATCAGTTGACTTACTGAAAATATAAAAAATTTTGAGTTAATGTATGGCAGCGGGAATTTAACTTCTGTTGCAAATAATACAGTTATTTGGTGTTTCCATTATCATCCAGCTATGCTACAGAAAGAATAATTGCATTAAACCTAAGTTCATCAGGATCGTGCTCCATAAACTTCTTGCAAACTTCTATGGCAGAGAATAGTAGTTTTAACTCAGTAATGTGACCTGGAATAAGTCACTTCCTTTGTTGCTCTGTGATTATTTGTCACTATATTAAAATAAGAGTGTTACATGTGTTTTAGACATCAACGGATTTGGTAGGTTAAGATTATAAATTTGAGATTTAGCTTAATATTAAATTTGTCTTAGAATGAAACCCGTTTATTTTTGTGCTAAGTAAATGTTCGTATTTTTCTTTGAAGAATAGTGACACCTTGTGAAAATGTGATATAATAGCAAGAATGTAGTACTTGGACAACTCAAGAGAATTTATCTGGTCTACTCTAACAGTTTTATTCAGAACAAAAATGAAATAAAATAAATGTTTTTAACACTTGATTGACTTTTAAATTATAAAACAAATATTTATTACCATGCTTTACTATTGCAATGCCTTATTTAGTCCTTTGGAATAAACTAAGAAACTGACTAATGGACATCAGAATTTCCATTTGAAATTCTTAAAAGGAAAGTAAGTTCTCATGATAGGGATAACGAACTTTCATTGTTTTATATATTTTTGTAAAAGTTAAACATAAAAATGCTCAAGAGGGAGTCAAAGAAATCAGATTCACCTAAAATACCAACTTAATGTGGATCAAAATCAAGAAAAGTAAAAAGTAAAATGTTTTGTTTATAGCTTTTAATGTTATTTAAGGTCCTTGACTGTATAAATTTAGGTATTACTATCGAAAAGCTATATAAAATTTCAAACTTCGCAATCTTTGAAATCTGGAATTCTCTCTATATTTTCATAAAATAATCAATTGCAGAAAATTTCCAGAAGTTATTTTTGGGCCAGGTACCAGTGGCTTATCCAGGAATCCTACAAGCTCAGGAGGCTGAGATCTGAAGATTGTTGTTCAAAGCAGTCATGGGCAAGAAAATCTCTTGAGAGTCCTATCTCCAATTAATCACCAAAAGCCAGAAGTATAGTTGTGGTTCAAGTAATAGAGAGGTAGCACAAAAGAGACAGCACCTACACTCTTGAGTGCAAACCCCAAGTCTACCACTAAAAGAAAAATAAATAAATAAAGTTTTATAGACCTCAGTCATCCAGCACACTGTGAAAAAATGAATTCTTAAAACTTTATATCATTTTTAGGATAACTAAGTAAGTAGGAAGGGGAAAACTTTTTTGTTTACATCTGGGTCTTTAAAAAAAAAGGTTGAAAGCCAGGCAAGGTGGCTCACTCCTGTAATCCTTGTTACTCAGGCTGAGATTTGAGGATCATGGTTCAAAGCCAGCCAGGGAACTAAAGTCTGAGAGGCTCTTATCTCCAATTAACTACTTAGAAAACCAGAAGTTGCACTGTATCTCAAGGGTTAGGGCAGTAGCCTTGAGCTGAAGAGCTCAGGGACAGTGTCCAGGCCCAGAGTTTAAGCCCCACAACCAGTAATCCTAGCTACTAAGAAGGCTGAGATTTGAGGATCACAATACAAAGCAAGCCTGGGCAGGAAGGTCCAAGAAATTCTTTCTTTTTTTTTTTTTTTTTTGCCAGTTCTGGGCTTGAGCTCAGGGCCTGAGCACTGTCCTTGGACTTTCTCAAGGCTAGAGCTCTACCACTTGAGGCTCTACCACTTCCAGCTTTTTTCTATGTATGTGGTACCGAGGAATCAAACCCAGGTCTTCATGCATGCTAGGCAAGCACTTTAACCACTAGGCCAAACTCGTGGCTCCAGGTCCAAGAAATTCTTATCTCTATTAACTACCAAAAAGCCAGAAGTGGAGCTGAGGCTCTGGTGTTAGAGTTCTAGCAAAAAAATTTCAGAGACAATGCCCAGGCCCTGAATTCAAGCCCGAGGCGCGCGCACACACACACACACACACACACACACACACACACACACACACACACACACACACACACACACACACACGGTGATCCCTAATCTTAGTTACTTTGGAGGCTGAAATTGGGAGGATCAAGTTTCCAGAGCAGCCCAGAGCCCAGATAAAAGTTTACCAGATTCCTATCTCAACAGAGAAAGCTGTGTGTGTATGCTTGCTATCTCATCTACGACAGGAACCATACCAAAACTATCTCTCCAAACTAATCAGAAGCCAAGTGCTGGTGATTCACATCTGTAATCCTAGCTACTAAAGGAGGATGAGCTCTGAGCATTGTAGTTCGAAGCCAGCTTGGGCAAGAAACTCTGTGAGACTCAACTCCAATTAAACACCAGAAAGTGAGAAGTGTAGGTCTGGTTCAAGTGATAGATCACTAGGCTTGAACATAAAATCTCAGGGGCAGCACCCAAGCCCTGAGTTCAAGCCCCAGGACCAAGACAGGAAACAAAAACAACAAAACAAATGCCAGGCACTAATGTCTCATACCTATGATCCTAGTTACTCAGAAGATTCAAAACTAAGGGTAGACAAATTACCACCAAAACAACAAACACGTTAGGGAATAGCAATTTACTCTTCTGTTTTTGGCTCTGCCATTGACTTTTACAATTACTTTAAGTAGATTCAAGTATTTTCTAGGTGAACATTCAACTCCTTATATATCTTAAGTATCTACATAGTAATCGTGCATGACTTTCATGACTAGGGAGAAAACTCTACTGCAAATGTATAACTTAGACAAGAAAGAAGAGAGTACATAACAAAGTCTACCTTTAGTTTGTTTTTGCTAAGTAGTTTCCTTGTACCTTTACAAAATAATCCCCAGCTGCAAAGTACAAGTATTTTATTTCTGCCTGCATTTCCTTAGCCAAAGACTCAATATTTCCTCAGCTAAGGTCCTGTTTCTATTTACTTCTTAGAATACAGGAAATGGGCCAGGAGTTTGGCCTAGTGGTTAAAGTGCTTGCCTAAGCATGCATGAAGACCCGGGTTCGATTCCTCGGTACCACATACATAGAAAAAAGCCGGAAGTGGTGCTGAGACTCAAGTGGTACAGCTCTAGCCTTGACAAAGTCAAAGGACAGTGCTCAGGCCCTGAGCTCAAGCCCAGGACTGGCAAAAAAAAATATACAGGAAATGCACAAACTGCAAGATGAAGAGTAGAAAATGCAGCAGCTGAAAATTCAGGGAATCCCAGAATTACTGTATGGCATTAAAAAGATCCTCTTTACTAATGTTATGTACACAGAAATGCTGACTTAGAGAATCAGGTGTATTGCAAATCTTATATAGTTATGGGTATAATCACCTACATCTGTTTTAAAACTTACAATCTTTATTCATGTTTTCTTAATGTGAACATAAATTTTATTAAAACTGCCTGACTGATAGATCCTAATAAAACTGCAGCTTACATTAAGTCATATAATTTTATTTGATCTTCTGTTTGTTATTTCAGGCATATTTGATTAATGTTTATTCTTAGGTTTGGTTCAGAACTTTACAATTTATCGGAAGAAAGGTTTTCTAGATATGTAATAAAGGAAGATCCAATGTCTGGGAACACTAGATATTCCTGGCAAACAAGAATAAGCCAGGTGCTGGTGGCTCAAGCCCGTAATCCTAGCTACATTATGGTTCACAGCCACCCAAGGAAATAAAGTCTGTGAGAATCTTATCTCCAGTTAGCCACCAAAAAAAAGCTGGAAGTGGAGCTATGGTTCAAGTGATAGCGCACTAGCCTTGAGCAAAAAGCTCAGGGACAGAACCCATACTCCAAGTTCAAGATCCAGGACTGGTGCAAAAAAAAAAAAAGAAAATAGTTGATAAACATGAACTATTTGTTTAGGTCCACACTGAACATTCTGGAGAGGCAGAATGATGATTCTTTGAAAGGTACAAGTTGCACAAAGCATTGAAGCAAATCTTTTGGCTTCACCAGCATGTTTATTATTTAACATATTACATGTAATTTAACATTAATAAACTCCATGGTTTTGGCAGTGTATGTCTAAATTATTCTCACTGGTTCTTACTAGCTTGGCTTCTAATTTTAGGGTGGAGATGACCATTGTGAGGAGAGGAATTTGAAGAGGAACTGATTTTTTTTCTGGTAGTGTTTTAAATCCTTTTTTCTATTGTCTTTTAAATCTTGAAAACACAAACTGATAACTTTCCCCTTTTTGTTTTATGTACAACAGAAATATAACTATAGCTGTTGTTAAGATAGCTAGTCATTCAATCTGAATCTTCATCATACAACTTTTTTCGGTTTCACCAGCAAAATAGTGACTGTTTCCTTCTCTTGTCTAAGAATTCTGTTGTTCAGATTCTTTGATTTGGAACTATAAAGTCATCGCTCTCCTCTCTGTCTGCTTCTTTACTTGCCTTAATTACTGAGTAGGTAACATATCCTGCCACTGTATTTATCCTGACCTCAGCCCTCTGAGAATCACAGAACATCCAAAGTTAGCTGTCTCCTAGAATGCCAAGGCTACCAAGACATGTGAAAGGGTATCAATGTATGTGAATTAATGCACCTTCTATCTGGCAAATATCATGTAACCCTTTTACTAATTACAATAAAAAATATGGAAAAAAAAGAATGCCAAGGCTTTCCAGAGTGAGTTTTCTTTAGTTATGCTTTGGTATTGGAGTTTGAACTCAGAATTTCATGCTTGCTATGGAAATATTCTACAATTTCTGCTAATCCTCAGTCCTTTTTGCTGTAGTAAAAGGCCTTTTTTTGTTCAGCTTAGATTTTGATCCTTCTACTTATACCTCCTAGATAGGCACATACCAGCCCTGCCTAGATTTTTCTGTTGAGATGGTACCACAAAGATTTTTTCTGAGTTGGCTTTGAACTGCAATCCTGATCTTTACCACCTGAGTAGCTAGAATTATAATGTAATTATAGTGTAAGCCACTATGCCAGCCTGATGTAAACTCTTTTTTGTTTGTTTTTTGTTGTTGGTCATGGGGCTTGAATTTAGGACTTGGGCACTGTACCTGAACTCTTTTGCTCAAGGCTAGCACTCTACTACTTGAGCCACAGCCACTTCTGGTTTTTTCATGGTTAATTGGAGATAAAGGTCTCAAGAACTTTGCTGTTTTGTATTACAATCCTTAGATATCTGAACTGGCTTTGAACTACAACTCTCAGATCTCAGCCTCCTGCATAGCTAGGATTACAGGTGTGAGCCACCTGTGCCAACATCTACAGCTAACAGTTTTAGAGGCATCCTGCTGCATAAAAACATATGCTGGTTTAAGTCTCTCTTCCAGTTTCCTACCTTCCTTCCTTCCTTCCTTTCTTTCTTTCTTTTTCCCATTCTTTCTTTCTTCCAGTCATGGGGCTTGAACTCAGGGCTTAAGCACTGTCCTTGGACTTTTCTCACTTGATCCACAGCACCACTTCCAGCTTTTTTCTATGTATATGGTACCAAGAAATCGAACCTGGGTCTTTTTGCATACTAGGCAAGCACTCTACCAGTAGGCCAAATTCCCAGCCTCTTTCTTTCTTTCTTTTTTCCTTGCCTTTTTTTCTTTATTTCTTGCTTTACACTTTTTTCTTTCTTCTGAACTGGCCCTGTCCATTTGTGCTACCATGCCACTTCCAGTCTTTTCTGTTAATGTGGTACTAAGAAATGGAACCCAAGGCTTCATGCATGCTAGGCAAGCACTCTACTACTAAACCACATTTCCATTCCTCTCTTCCATTTCTTCTTTTTTTTTTCTTTTTGCCAGTCCTGGGGACTGAACTCAGAGCCAGAGCCCTGTCTTTGGGCTTTCCTCAAGGCTAGAGCTCTACCACTTGAACCACAGCACCTCTTCCAGCTTTTCTATATATGTGGTACCGAGGAATCGAACCCAGGTCTTCATGTATGCTAGGCAAGCATTTTACCACTAGGCTAAACTTCTGGCCCTCCTCTCTTCCATTTCTAATAAAACCATTAATGACATCACAAGTACTCCACTCTCATGATCTCCTCTAATCATAGCTATCTTCCAAAGGCTCCAACCCTAAATATCTGGATGTTGGTGAATGAACCTAGAATGTCACACCTAATTGCTAGACAGTTGCTGTCCCACTTGGCTTCACCCTCAGCTGACATATGAACTTCCATAGAACTATAAATTCTACATTTTTTCCACTCTATCAGCATTAATAAAATTTGTTTATGTGGTATTTTACCAGACCAAGTTAGCTGGTCTTGGTATGTACTAAAGCTGGTTAGTATAGCTGATTTTGTATGTACTAAATACAAAACCACAAAACAAAGTACAATTTTTTTTATCACAATATTCTAGTATCTTCTAAAAAAAAAAGTTTGATTAGCGGGTAAGGAGGCTCACACCTGTAATCCTAGCTACTCAGGAGGCTGAGATCTGAGGATTTTGGTTCAAAGCCAGCTGGGGCAATACAAGGCCCAGTACAAAGCTATGAGACTCTTACTTCCATGTAATCACTAGAAAACAGGAAGTGGGGCTGTGGTAGTAGCATGGAGCTGAAAAGTTCAGGGATAGCACCAAGGCCCAGGGGTAGGGTGGTAGCCTTGAGCTGAAGAGCTCAGGGACAGTGCCCAGGCCAGAGTTCAAGTCCCTTGACCGCCTCCCCCCCCCCCAAAAAAAAAAGTTTGATTAGAATTAATAGCTGAGTATGCATAATATACCTTTCTAATAGACTCACTGTTAGCCTCATTAACTAATCTCTTCTGAAGAAATTAAGAGTAATTCAATAGCAGGGCATTGGTGACTCACACTTGTAATCCTAGCTACTTGGGAGGCTGAGATCTGAGGATTGAGGTTCAAAGCCAGCCCGGACACAAAAGTCTGTGAGACTTATCTTCAATTAATCACCAGAAAAACAGAAGTGGCCCTGTGGCTCATGTGGTAGAACACTAACCTTGAGCTGAAGAGTTTAGGGACAGTGCCCAGGCCCTGAGTTCAAGACCTAGGTCCCACAAGGGAAAAGAAAACAGCTCTAGGTAATATACTCCCCTCTTCCCACATTTATTCATTTTTCTCTCTGTTGTTCATTTTGTTCTAGGGTGGTTATTCCCCTCACAATTCTCAGAGCACCAAAGCTATCCTACTGCCTCCAGAATTTGCTCTTGTCATTTCCACTGCCTAGAAATCCATTTTCCCCTGTGACTGTTGATTTTCTTCCTCACTTGTTGTTGTTCAAGACAGCCCCTTTACTGGTTTTTCACTTCCATGCAAAACCTCCCCTATCACCCTACTTAAGATTAGAACTGAGCCAGGAATTTGGCCTAGTGGTTAAAGTGCTTGCCTAGCATGCATGAAGACCCGGGTTCGATTCCTTGGTACCACATACATAGAAAAAAGCCAGAAGTGGTGCTGAGGCTCAAGTGGTAGAATTCTAGCCTTGAGAAAGTCCAAGGACAGTGCTCAGGCCCTGAGCTCAAGCCCAGGATTGGCAAAAAAAAAAAAAAAAAGATTAGAACTCCCCATTCTTATTCCTCTTTACTGCCTTATTTTTTTCACATGGGATTTTCTGAATTGAAAAGCTTGTATGGCATTTATCTTGCTTATTAATCATGTTCTTTCCCTAACATGATTCCATAAAGGCATAGATTTTAGTGTTCTGTCACCACTGTATTCCCCATGCTTAGAATAATCCGTAGCATATATTGACACTTGGTAATGTCTGCCTTGAAAAAAAAAAAAACCCACAGAATGAAATATGGTTATAATTGTACTGGTGAATTCAAATAGCCTCTGTAGTATGCTAGGATTTTTGTTTTGTTCTTTGAGACCTAAGTCTTGCTATGTACCCTAGGGTGACACTGAACTCCTTTCCTCAGTCTTCCTGTCTGAAACTCCTAAGTAGCTTGAGCTACAGGCATGTACCTCGGTGGATCACAGCACAGACATTGTAGGTACACAGTGGCTAGCACGTGGTCTATAGGCCCCTTTTGAACAAGAGAATAAGGCTCCTTCTGAAGTTTTCTTTGAGGCCAGATAGCTCAGGTATCCTCCAGAGGGAGCTCAAGATCCAGCTGGAGCTAGCCCCTACTTGGTTTAACAGATAACAAGCCATTTTTCTGTTGCACCAAACTTGTTTCTGAGATGGGATACTATATCACACTTTTCTCTCTAAATCCTCTAGATGAGAGATGTAATAAAAATGCAAGCTAAGGATTGTATTTCCATACACATGACCCAAAGTCTTAGGATATTTCAAACCTAGTCCTAGAATATTTATACATATTCCAGGCAGCATTTACTCTTGGGCGTCTCCTCTGAGTAATTTCTTTGAGGCTACTAATTATTACATTGAACTGTGTTATTACAATATTAAAAGCATCTGATGCCTCATGAAAAACAAGATTTATTTTATTTATTATTAGCAGTCTTCTTTGGATTGTAATTCAGTTTGAAATTTCCCTTTAATTTTTCTTTGTTCTCCAAAGAACATTTAGTGGCAGCAGAATATTTGTTGAAACTATATACATTCCTAGAGATTAATAAAAAGTGTTTATTGAATGAATATTCTATTTTTATAAAAATCCATATAGTAGGGGGCTGGAGTTTGGCCTAGTGGTAGAGTGCTTTCCTAGCATGCATGAACACCCAGGTTCGATTCCACGGTACCACATACATAGAAAAAAGCCAGAAGTGGTGCTGTGACTAAAGTGGTAGAGCTCTAGCCTTGAGAAAATCCAGGGACAGTGCTCAGGCCCTGAGCTCATGCCCAGGACTGGCAAAAAAAAAAAAAAATCCATATAGTAGGCTGAGAATGTGGCTTAGTGGTAGAGTGCTTGCTTCTAGCATTTATGAAACCCTGGGTTCGATTCCTCAGTACCACATAAATAGAAAAAGCTAGAAGTGGCACTATGGCTCAAGTGGTAGAGTGCTAGCCTTGAGCACAGAGAGGCTCACAGAGCCCAGTCCTGAGTTCAAGCCCCAGGTCTGACTAAAAAAAAAATCCTTATAGTATAAACAGTACATATTAGTTAGATTGAGTTAAAAGGCAAATACCTATCAGGCATGATGGCTCAAGCCTAGAAGTCTAACTACTTGGATCAGAGATCATGAAATCTTGGTTAAAGGTCAGCCCAGGCCAAAGAAGTTTGAAAGATGCTTCATCCCAACTATGGAGCAAGCGCAGGCAGAGTGGTCTGTGCTTATCATCCTCAACATAGGAAAGCATAAGTAGGAGCATCACAGCCCAGCTTTTTTCTTTATTTTATTATTTTTTGTTGGTCATGGGGCTTGAACTCTGTGCCTGGGCATTGTCCCTGGGCTCTTCAGCTCAAGGCTACTGCCCTACCCCTTGAGCCACAGTGCCTCTCCCAGTTTTTCTTCTGGTGATTAATTGGAGATAAGAGTCTCATGGGGGCCAGGAGTTTGGCCTAGTGGTAGAGTGCTTGCATAGCATGCACGAAGACCCCGGTTTGATTCCTCAGTACCACATACATAGAAAAAAAAAAGCTGGAAGTGGTGCTGTGGCTCAAGTGGTAGAGCTCTAGCCTTGAGAAAGCTCAAGAACAGTGCTCAGGCCCTGAGTTTAAGGGCCCCCTCCCCCCAAAAAGAAAAATGAAACAGCAACAGAAAAATTTTTAAAAGTCTCATGGACTTTAATGCCAGGGCTAGCTTTGAACCATGATCCTCAGATCTCAGCTTCCTGAGTAGCTAGGATTACAGGCATGAGCCATTGTGCCCCGCCCAGCTTGTTTTGTTTTGTTTTGTTTTGCCATTCGTGGAGCTTGAACTCAGGGCCCTGTTCTTGGACACTTTTTGCTTGAGGCTAGCATTCTGCTAATTGAGCCACAGCACCGCTTCCAGCTTTTTTTTTTTTCCTGTGTATGTAGTACCAAGGAATTGAACCCAGGGCTTTGTGCATGCAAGGTGAGTACTCTATCACTAGGCTATGCTTCTGGCCTGAAGATAAATAATTCATGTAAGAGTGGGTCAATAGCAGTTTTTCAGCAGATTTACCTGTGCTGATAGGATTGCTGACATTTAGTCCCTGAGTTTGATTCCCAGCACTGAAAATAATACAAAAATAAAAATTTAGGGAGGGAGGGAAACAGAAACAAAAACATGAGAAGGGGTATCAATGTGCAAGAAGTAATGCAGTTACTACCTGATGAATGTAACTGTAACCCCTCTATACATTACCTGGACAAGAAAATTTTAAAAAAGGAAAATATATATAGGTAGAATTACCTTGCTTGACCACATTAAAACAAGTAGGAGCAGGTGAATACATCATTAGCAGGAAAGTAAAGAATATAGCTATTTGTATTAAACTCAGACAAATCCAAGGTGCTTATAGAATTTAAACTACCTAAATAAGCCTGCCTTATTTATGTTCATTACATGTGGTTTTGAGCAAGCATAGAAAAAAACAAACAAAAAACCCAATGAATTGTGTGTGTGTGTGTGTGTGAATACAGGGGATTGAACTCAAAGCCTGGATGTTGTCTCTGAGCTTCTTTTGCTCAAGGCTAGCACTTTATCACCTGAACCACAGCTCTACTTCTAGCTTTTTGTGGCTAATTGGAAATGAGTTTCATAGATTTTTCCTGCCCAGGCTGGCTTTAAATTGTGATCCTCAGATGTCATCTTCCTGAATAGCTAGGATTACAAGATGAGCCATTGGTACCCAGCAAAAAAAAAAAAAAAAAAAAAAATAAGATTTTAAAAGCAAAACATTTTAGTTCCTGTGGGTGTACTCCACAGGTCAATTAATGCAGAGCACCTCTCAATCAGTCTTATGCTATGGTTAGCTGTATTTAAATCATTGTGTGATCTGCTGAGTGATTTCTTCCTTCAATTTTCTGACAATCTTCCTCCCCCCCCCAAAAAAAATGGTACTCAGAAAACAATGTAAAAGTATGCTCGTGGGATAAAGTAACATTTTTAAGGTGCATGTCTTTAGCAGAAGTTGTGTGGCATTATGGGAAGATTAAATCTGCAGTGCATCTGCAGTACAGCATTGAATTCTAGGCATCCTGAGCATGCATGGTTTTTCTTAGCTGTAGTCTCTTGAAGCCAGGATCAGGTGATAATAGATATGTGAAAGACTGTGGAGAAGAAAGAATACATATGGAGATGGAGGTTGGCTGGTACTGCTGACTTGTATCTGTCTTGTAAAGAGATAATAAATAGGAGACTGGGAGCTCTTTTTTTAGGGGGGTTCTTTTGTTGTTGTTGTTGTTGTTGCTGTTGTTGTTTTTGTCGATCTTGGAACTTGAACTATGGGCATGGGCGCTGTCTCTGAGCTCTTCAGCTCAAGGCTACTGACTACCCCTTGAGTCCCAGAGCCACTCCCGGTTTTCTTGTGGTTAACTGGAGATAAGGTTTCTTGGTGCCCAGGATTAGCTTTGAACCGCGATCCTCAAATCTCAGTCTCCCAAGTGGCCAGGATGACAGGCATGAGCCACTGTACCCAGCTTTTTTTTTTTCTTTTCTTAAAGGCAGAAGAAAAAGTCTAAAATGTGTGTGGAACTTTTTATGGTATTATATCAAAGCCCTACCTTGTTTTTAAATGTAAAATCCATCATGGTCCCGCATCCACATAGGAAAATCCACTGAAAGATGAACTGGGATTCTCCAGTAAATATACTGATCCCATAATAATATACAGACCATATGGACTGTCATAATGCAGACTGGTACAGAGTATACCTTTTCTTAACAATCCCCCCTAAACATAGAGCTGCAGATGGATGTGGAAAGAGGAGTACAGGTTTTCCCTGGGAATGAACTGTTCGGAGCTCTCTCCAGGAAGGAAAGGGTGAATGTGCTTCTAGGACACACCCTACACAGCATAATTGCACAATTCTACCTAAGGATATAATAGGTAAAGACTGTAATACCTGGCTAGTCAAAATAAAGACTAAAAAAAAATGTTTGCCCTACACAAGGTGAAAAATGCTTAACAGTATAGCCTGCCAGGAAAGATAGACAAGTCACAGCTAGTATCAAAACATCTATAAAAGTGTGACCTTGCCAGGCGTGGTGGCTCACACCTATAAGATCTCAGGAGGCTGAGATATGAGGATCAAGGTTCAAAGCCAGCCTGGGCACAAAAGAACCTGAGACTCTTATCTCCAATTAACCTCTAGAAAAAAAGGGAAGTGAGGCTTGGCTCAAGGGTAGGGTGGTAGCCTTGAGCTGAAGAGTTCAGGGACAGTGCCCAGGCCAGAGTTCAAGTCCCATGACCCATACAAAAAAAAAAAAGTGTGGGCCAGGAGTTTGGCCTAGTGGTTAAAATGCTTGCCTAGCATGCATGAAGACCCGGGTTCGATTCCTCGGTACCACATATAGACAAAAAAGCCGGAAGTGGTGCTGAGGCTCAAGTGGTAGAGCTCTAGCCTTGAGAAAGTCCAAGGACAGTGCTCAGGCCCTGAGCTCAAGCCCAGGCCTGGCAAAAAAAAAAAAAAAAAAAAAAAAAAATGGCAGTGCTGGAGTTCGGGCCTCTCCCTATGAGTTCTTAGCCGGGGGAGCCTTAAGGCCCTGTGTCCAGCATATAGACTATTGCCACTCAAATTGGTTGTACACCAGAACTGGATGGCAAGTTCTTGTTGTGGAAGAGACTTCTTCACGTGCTGTGGTTATCTGACAAAGACCAATGAAGCTGGGACCAACTGGAAGCTTCTTCCCTATTGCATAGTATTCCTACTGCCAGAGGGTACTTAGCATGCTATCAGGGAAAATTGTCCTTAATGGTCCCCAAGTGTTACACCATCATCATGATGCATTGCAGGATGTGTCCACGAGTGCAGCAATGACTAAGGTGGGTGCAACTGCCCACATTCTAATTGGATCTTAGGCCTACTCCAAAGAAGGGAACCCGTATTTGGTTCTATATGCCGGGGCAAAAACTGTTGCTAAAAGAGCCAAGAACCTACTACTATTGTTAAAATGAGATCTTATCCTGCTCTTCTGGATTTTGCCAATGCTTGCTTTAGTATTCCTTTGACTGCTGAGTCCCAGAACCAAGTCACATCTATCTGGGGTAGACAGAGTACTTTCCCCAAGGTTTCCTGCCCAGTTCCATTATCTGCCAAGGGATGATGGTTCAGGACCACTCCATTAAAAAAAAAAAAAAAGGCAGTCGAATAGGACCTCTTCTTGCCATAGACAGTAACCACAGTGGCAACCCACAGCAAATCCAAACTACTGGGCTTCAAAAATTTCCCTTGTGCTGTAGCCTTGAGCTGAAGAGCTCAGGGACAGCGCCCAGGCCAAGTTCAAGTTCCATGACCCAAGGCCAGGGGGAGTGGGGGGGGGGAGAAAAGAAGAAAAAAATTCCCCTGAAAACCAGATGCCAGTGGCTCACACCTGTAATCCGAGCTACTTAGGAAGGTGAGATCTGAGGATTACGTTTCAAAGCCAGCCCAGACACAAAAGTCTATGAGCCTCTTATCCAATTAACCATCAAAAACAGGAAATGGAGCTATGATTCGAAGTGTACAGCTCTAACCTTGAACAAAAGAACTCAGGAACAACGTTCAGCCCCTGAGTTCAAGCCCCACAACTGACAAAAATAAAAGTTCAGAAGACCTCCATCTCAACTAATAAAAGCGGAGCATAGTAGTATATTCTATAGGATTGTGGTCCAGGCTAGCCTAGGCATAAATAGGAGATCCTATTTTTAAAAAACATAAAACACCAAGGCCTGGGAGCATGGCTCAAGTTGTATAACACCTGCCTGGAAAGTACAAGACACTGAAAGCAAAATCAGTTTGAAATTTTAGATTCTCCCTGTGAGCCTGATCACTCTCTTGGACAATGCCCTTTGGCCTTTCTTTCATTTTGCTTTGAATTAATTAATTGGCTCCTGCTTAAATCTCCAGTGTCCATCTTTGAATTTTTTTCCTCTAATGAAACTAAGATCTTTCTGACTCTGGAACCAGTGGCCAAAATCCAATGACAGAACCATGCACAGCATGGCAATCCAACACCTTTTGTGCTATGAGATTCACTGGCAATATCATATTCACATTATCCGAACCAGCCTCAGAGAACACTGAACCAGTTTTTATATTCACAAGTCAAGTGGCAGCTCAGAGGACATACATTGAAAAACTGGCATGTCTTTCTTCAGGAATAAAACATGGCAGTAAATCAGAAACCTTGACATGGATCTCTATCCTCAAAAGAATTTTCAAGAAGTACCCTGGGTAGTAGCAGAAGCCAAGTTAGTACTCTCATATTAGAGAATTAGAGGGGCATTTAATTAAAGAGACTTCAAGAGAGGCCTAGATACAAATAATAAATTGACTTTGACCTACTTTCTCAGTATGTAGGGTTTAACATCCTTGCAAGGACCTGAAGGAATATGGCAGATACACATGGTCAAATACAGGGCTCTAGGGAGCAGGAACAATTCTATTTACCATCATTCCCAACTAGGGAAATTTTCAATTTCAGGGATACATCCTTGCATCCCTGAGTTTTGAAGAATTGGGGAGTGCTGATATCCAAAAAGTACACTCTTGCTAGAGGCCTGGAGCAAGAGTAATGTTTAAGTTACAATTATTATGACATCTTCAGATTCCCTGTGCACAGACAGTAGCAGGAAAAAGAAAAGTCACCTTACTGGTAGAGGTAGTTTGCCTTGATGAACAGGAGCAGGTACGACTGCTGTTAGGAGAGGAGGATGGAGTAGCATATGTGTTTAACTTAATTATTCAAGTGTCTCCTGATGTTGCCTTGCATTGCTGGTAACTGGGAATAGAAAACGATAGCAACTTCTGACTGAACATGGTATGATTACTAAGAATCTACACTCCCAAATGTAGGTTTGGTGCTAAAGTGATACCTGTGATGGATGGAATTCAGAATAAATGAGTGGTGGAGGTGAGAGAGAATGAGGACCAGTTACAACTCTGAGATCAACTTCTATCCTAAGGGCTGTAAGTTTGTCTGATTATTCTTCTCTTCTGTATTTTCCCCTAGGAAGAAAAAGGCGATAGGAATCATGGGGCAATCCCTCTTCGAAATTTGAGAAATGAATCTATTTGCTGCAAGAAATGACTATTTGGTGGCCTCTGAAATGTATACTATTTAGCTGTCTGTGCAGAGCCTTAATTGACTGGTCTCGGCTGGTCACTATCACATTTCTGTAGAGTCTGAACTTCTTTTTTTTTTTTTTTTGTGCCAGTCCTGGGCTTGAGCTCAGGGCCTGAGCACTGTCCTTGGACTTTCTCAAGGCCAGAGCTCTACCACTGGAGCCTCAGCACCACTTCCAGCTTTTTTCTATGTATGTGGTACCAAGGAATCGAACCCGGGTCTTCGTGCATGCTAGGCAAGCACTTTAACCACTAGGCCAAACTCCCAGCCCTAGAGTCTGAACTTCTTATGTGTTATTCTCTTCTAAAGATTGAGTTTCTAAAGCCTAAACAGACAGTCTTGTTCTTCAGAAATGAGCACGCCCTTTGCCTTCCTTCCATTCAGCCTTTCCTTCCTCTCCTAAGATTCAGACCAGTGTTGCAATCATAAAATTTCTAGTGTCCTCTGGCTCTTTTTTTCTTTTCCTTGCAACATTTACTTTAATAAATAAGTCATAGGGGATCCATCAGATCCCCTTCTTGGCTTCTGCTTTTTGAACTACCCAAACTGTACATACAGTGAAATTTACAAGGCCAGCCAAGCTGGCTTACAAGGATCTGTAAACTAAATGCTTCTTAGAGATATCATAGTGCTGGGAGAAACCCAAGCTGGTTCTTTTTTTTTTTTTTTATTCAGTTGTGAAGCTTGAACTCAGGGCCTGGGCACTATTCTTAAGCTCTACCACTTTGAGCCACAGCAGCACTTCTGGTTTTGATTTTGGTTTTGGTTGGTTGTGGGGCTTGAACTCTGGGCCTGGGCACTGTCCTTGAGGTCTTCAGCTCAAAGCTAATGCTCTCTTCCTTTTTTTTTTCCCCCTGGTGGTCAATTAGAGATGAGTCTCCTAGATTTTTTGCCCTGCCTGGCTTTAAACTATGATCCTCAGATCTCAACCTCCTCACAGGCATGAGCCAACAGAGCCCAGCTGAAACCTACGATTTTGCCAGCCACTGTACAGGGATCTTACTCTTGTGGGGGTTTTGCTTCTATGTTTGGTCTTTTTTTTTTCTTTTTTTTTTTTGCCAGTCCTGGGCTTGAGCTCAGGGCCTGAGCACTGTCCTTGGACTTTCTCAAGGCTACAGCTCTACCACTTGAGCCTCAGCACCACTTCTGGCTTTTTTCTATGTATGTGGTACCGAGGAATCGAACCCGGGTCTTCATGCATGCTAGGCAAGCACTTTAACCGCTAGGCCAAACTCCCGGCCCTCTTTTTTTTTTCTTTTGGTGCCAGTATTAGAGTTTGAACTCAGGGTGCTGAGCCAAGCTGCCCCTTGGCTTTTTCAGTCAAGACTAGCACTTTATCACTTGAACCACATCCCCACTTCTGGCATTTTTAATTGAAGATAAAAGTTTTGTGGCTCAGGCCTGTAATCCTAGCTACTCAGGAGGCTGAGATCTGAGGATCCAGGTTCAAAACTAGCTGGGCACAAAAGGACCTGAGACTCTTATCTCCAATTAACCTCTAGAAAACAGGAAGTGGGGCATGGCTCAAGAGTAGGGTGGTAGTCTTGAGCTGAAGAGCTCAGGGACCAGAGGTTGAGCAATAGCCTTGAGCTGAAGAGCTCACCGACAGTGCCTAGGCCAAGTTCAAGCCCTATGACCCACCTCCCCACCCCCACACACACAAAAAAGAAGAGTTTCATAGACTTTCCAGTCCTGGCTGGTTTTGAACAGTGATCCTCAGATCACAGCCTTCTGAGTAGCTGGGATTACAGGTGTGAGCCACCAGCACCTGGATGCCAAGGAATTCAGTAGTGATTTCAGGCAAACTACCTTAGAATACAAACCACTTAAGATCTGCTCTTACATAATTTACAAACATACACTAATGGACCTAGGTAAGTCAATTTCCTATCAAAACAAACTTTAATATATAGGAAATTTGAAAAAAAAAGTTCCTAACAGTTATTTTAACAGTATGTGCCTGTCATCCAGTAACAAAAAATTACTATACATTAGAACAACAGAACCATTATTCATGACAAATATTTAAACCACTAAATAGAAATGAATGCTAGGATTACATGTATGAGCCACCAGCACTGAGCAGAAGGAGTCCTCTGTGCCACAGAAGGCTTTCAGGAAAGCACTATGGTTAGAAAGTAGGGTGAAGCACTTTGATCCTCCCACTTGTGCTTTCCCTCATCATTGGTTGAGATGGAGTCTTAAGATGGCAACATCTTTTTGCCCAGGCTGGACTCAATTCAGATCTGCCAATCTTTTCCCTCCCATGATTGAACTACTGCATTTGACTAATGTCTATTTTTTTCCCCTGAGACAAGATCTTACTATGTAGCTGAGGCTGGCCTTGAACTAACTACATAGCCCAAGTTGGTTATTACTATACATTTGTACTTGGGGGGGGCTGGGAATGTGGTAGAAATTCCTAGCATGAATGAATCCCTGGGTTTGATTCCTCAGTACTGCATAAACAGAAAAGCTGGAAGTGGGGCTGTAGCTCAAGTGGTAGAGTGCTAGCCTTAAGCGAAAGAAGCTCAAGGACAGTGCCCAGGCTCTGAATTCAAGACCCAAGACTGGCAAAAAAAAAAAATTGTAATTCTTGTACCACAGCTTAGCACTAAGATTAAAGGCATGTTCTACTCTGTTTGGCTCATCAATATCCATTTTTTTTGTTTGTTCTTTTCTGTCTTCTTGATATCTATCCTTAGTTAAAAGAAACAAATGTCAGTTTAACTATGAGTGGAAGAGAATCTGAAAGAGGGAATCTGTACAGAAGCCCTAACTGTAAATTCACGTATTAATAAGTGACTCTAAAAATCAGGAAGAAGATAAGGAATCCTGCAGCATAGACCAATGCATCTGAATAAAAGAGCCTAAAAATAAACCCACCCATGCACACAAATTTGACATCTGACAGAAGTGGCATTTACAGTAGTTTGGAAAAGGCTAGATTATTAATAAAGGGGGGGCTGAGACAATTAGTAACCCACACAGAAAATGAGGAATGAAATTCTTGCCTCATACCAAGCCCAGAAATTCCTGATGTAACATAAATGGAAATGGAGATGAAAACCTTTAGAAAGAACGCTAAAATATTGCACAGCCAGACTAGCGGTTTATAAAAATCAACTCCAAAGCCAGGCACAGTGGCTCAGGCCTGTAATCCTAACTACTCAGGAGGCTGAACTCTGAGGATCAAGGTTCAAAGCCAGCCCAGGCACAAAAGAACCTGAGACTCTTATCTCCAAGTAACCTCTAGAAAACCTGGGAGTGGGCCTTGGCTCAAGGGTAGGGAACTAGTGTTGAGCTGAATAGCTCAGAGGGACAGCACCCAGGCCAAGATCAAGCCCCATGACCCACACACACAAAAAGAACTCCAAGAATGGAAATGAGATGTTTTCTTGTTTTAAAAAAAATTGGGGGGCCGGGAGTTTGGCCTTGGGGCCGGGAGTTTGGCCTAGTGGTTAAAGTGCTTGCCTAGCATGCATGAAGACCCGGGTTCGATTCCTCGGTACCACATACATACAAAAAAGCCAGAAGTGGTGCTGAGGCTCAAGTGGTAGAGCTGTAGCCTTGAGAAAGTCCAAGGACAGTGCTCAGGCCCTGAGCTCAAGCCCAGGACTGGCAAAAAAAAAAAAAAAATTGGGCCAGGTGCGGTGGCTCATGCCTATAATCCTAGTTACCCAGGAGGCTGTGGTCTGAGGATCACTGTTCAAGGCTAAAAGTTTAGAGTTCAAGGCCTAAGATTCCCCCCCCCCACACACACACACACACAAAATTGGAACTAGCAATTCCAGGAAATAGAAATATTTTGTTTTGTTTTCTTTTTGTTTTATCGGGGGTTCATGGAGCTTGAACCCTGGCCTGGGCGCTGTCCCTGAGCTCTTCAGCTCAAGGCTACCACCCTATGCTTGAGCTCAGCCTCACTTCCCATTTTCTAGTGATTAATTAGAGATAAGAGTCTCAGATTTGTATTGCCCAGACTGGCTTTGAACCTTGATCCTCAGAGCTCAGCCTCCTGAGTAGCTACGATTACAGGCTTGAGCCACCACAGCAACACCGGCTAGCTTGGAAACATGTTTTTTTGTTGTTTGTTGTTGTTGTTTGGTGGTAGTGGTATTTGTTTTATCTTTGGAGGGTTTTTTTGGGGGGGCAAAGGAGGGGCACAAAAATGGAGGGCGGAAGGGTAAAATAATCATGTTATTATATAGACACTACAAGACAAATAACTATGTGACTTGAGGGCAGGGATGAGAGGGGCTCCACTAGGGAAAAGCAAAGAAAAATAAATATACTGATTACCTGACTTATGACATAAAATAGTAACCCCTCTATATAACACCTTAATTGTAACAAGATTATATTTAAAATTTAAAAATTAGGACTAGCCAGGAACTAGTTGCTCATATTTAAAAGTCACATGGTGATGCTAATGTATTATCTAAATACATGCAGAATTGATTTTTTTTTTACCAGTCCTAAGGCTTGAACTCAGGGCCTAGGCACTCTCCTTGGGCTTGGGTTCAAGGCTAGTGATCTACCACTTGATCCATAGCACCATTTCCAGCATTTTCTGTATGTGGTACTGAGGAAGCAAACCCAGGGCTTCATGAATGCTAGGTAGACACTCCACCAGTAGACCACATTCCTGGACCCAGAATTGAAGATTTTCAAAACATACAATGATTAGATTATAAACAAAGTCAAGGAATAGTAAACAGTAAATAGTTTCTGTCTGTTGTGAAAATGTTAAGAGCAAACGTGGACTTTAAATGGTTCTTCTAATGATGCTCTTTTTCTTGAATTGATGGCTCAAGGAAGTTTGTTTCACTCTTATACTTCAAGTAAGTCAATTACATTTTTGTTAATACATTTTTCCTAATAAAAATACTTTTATAAAAGCAAATTTAAGTCAGGTGTAGTAGTACATCCTTTAATCCCAGGACTCAGATGGCTAAAATCATGAGTTTGAGGTCAGCCTGGGCTACATAGATCTTGACTCAGAATGGCACGTTTCTCAAGCAAGAAGAGATAGGCATAAGTCTTAGGTGTCCACGCAAGACATGGTGGACTCTTACCACATTCATACAGGTGATTATCCATATTTTGCTTTATGTTTTAATTTGAATTTTATATAATACATACAAAATTTTAAAAATAGAAGGGGGTCTGAGGGGGTATCAGTTGCTCCTGATTAGCACACGTGAAGACTTGGGTTTGATCCTTAGCATGGAAAAGACAGGAATAAAAGAGGGGGAAGAAAGAAGGAGGAAGGAAGGAAGGAAGGAAGGAAGGAAGGAAGGAAGGAAGGAAGGAAGGAAGGAAGGAAGGAAAGATCAAGATGAGAAGGGCAAGAAAAGAAGGAAGATGAAAAGAAGGATTTTGGATTTTTTTTGGAGATACTGGGATTTGAACTCAGTGCCTCATCTCCATTGTTTTAATTTCATATTCACTGTATGTCAAGATATGTGCTTTCTTGTCTTCTATTCAGGCTCTTATCCATTAGAGATGGGCTACTGCAGTGTGGTGCCCTTTGCCAAGCCATGGGGCAGACTTGCTAATGTAATGACAGTGATGTCTTGGGGGGACAAATAAGTGACATATTGTTAAGACAGATGAGTTCCTGGGAGGTGCTGGGAACAGGTCATCTGTCACCTTGGCTGAACTCTTAGCCCTTATTCACAGGAGCATGTAAACAGCCTCTGCCCAGGAGAACAGTACCTCTCTTATTCTGGCACCCCAGGGCCATCATGCCTTGAGGTGCCTCCTTGATGACTCTGTCCAGTTCACATGGCCCAAATATGCTGTTCAGCTGCATTGTTTCTTTTTCAAGTAGGCATTAGAGGTGTCATCTTCTGGTATTTGGGTGCGGTTGAGGTCTTGGTGACAGTGAGAACCTGGCATCATTTAGTACAAGAAAAATGATGTCTTCATCAGAATCACCAGATTTCTGTAGCTGAAGTCCCAGGCTGTCCTTCCTTTACCTCCCAGCCTTGAGTGTAGCTGGGATGAGAGGATTTAGCTCAATTACCTAGCTTTCACTGTGCATCCTGTCTGAATCACAAACACATCAAAAATGTATAACCCAAGTGTATCACCAGAAAGAGAAGGTTCTAAGAGATTTTTTCTTTTTAGCCACCCACCAAATTTTAGGTCCAACACTTACTTGGTGATTTCATTTTAGTGAAAGCTTTGGGAACAAAGGCATGATTTGATAATACCATTGGTTTTTTGATACCATCTCTATTATTTTTCCCTTGAGAGCTCACTCAGCTAAGCTATGTTCAATCATATCCCCACTGCATTTGTTCTCAATAGGTTAATTCTGCTTCATAGCTGGGTACTGGCTCACACTTGTAATCCTAATATCTCAGGAGGCTGAGATAGGAGGATCATGGTTCAAAGCCAGCTCAGGCAGGAGTTTGTGAGACTCTTGTCTCCAGTTTACCACCCAAAAGCCAGAATTGGAACTGTGGCTCAAGTGCTAGAGTTCTTTCTAGCCTTGAGCAAAACAGGCTCAGGAACAGCACCAATACCCTGAGTTCAAGCCCTAGTACTTACCAAAAAAATTTTAATTAAAAAAAAAATTTAAGGGGGCCGGGAGTTTGGCCTACTGGTTAAAGTGCTTGCCTAAGCATGCATGAAGACCCGGGTTCGATTCCTCGGTACCACATATAGGAAAAAGCCAGAAGTGGTGCTGAGGCTCAAGTGGTAGAGCTCTAGCCTTGAGAAAGTCCAAGGACAGTGCTCAGGCCCTGAGCTCAAGCCCAGGACTGGCAAAAAAAAAAAAATTTAAGGGCTGGGATGTATCTCAGTGGCAAAGTGCTTGCCTAGCAAGTGCAACGTCCTGGGTTTGATTCCCAGTACCAAAAACAAAAACAGTGATTTACCAGACATGGTGGCTAACACCTGTAATACTAACTACTCAGGAGGCTGAGATCTGAGGATCAAGGTTCAAAGCCAACCCCAGGCACTGAAGTCCCTGAGACTTTTTTTTGGTAGGTCATGGGGCTTGAACTCTGGGCCTGGCCACTGTTCCTGAGCTCTTCAACTCAAGGCTACTGTCCTACTCTTGAGCCACAGCCGCACTTCCCATTTTCTGGTGATTAACTGGAGATAAGAGTCTCATGTTCTTTAGTGCTCAGGCTGGCTTTGAACCGTGATCTTCAGATCTCAGCCTCCTAAGTAGCTAGGATTATAGGTGAGAGCCACCACGCCCAGCTAGTCCTTGAGAATATGTGTGTGTGTGTGTGTGTGTGTGTGTGTGTGTGTGTGTGTGTGTGCGTGTATTTTTTCTACCAGGGGGTTTGAAATAACACAATGATAAGAATGAAGTGTATCGTTAGTCAACAAACTGGTGAAGGTTATTTGAGTTGCTTTTAATTGGTTGCTAAGTAGATTTTCTATGACAAGCAATCAAGTTTTCTTCATGTTTTATCTCCCTCAATCCCTGAAAGCCCACAGTACATGTCAGGAATTCAATAAAGTTGAGTAGAAATGTGCCTATAAGTAATTCTAATGACAGACAACTCAATGAAAAACGTGTTTTACTATCCCATTTTAGAAGAGAAGGAAGTTGTGGTAAATTGATTTTTCTCAAAGTCACAAAGGTAACACAAAGGGTAGCTCTTACTCATTGCACTGCCTTATTCCTTATCCTAGAAGTGAATTCAGTGATTCAATGTTTAGTAAAACACAAACCACATTCTTCAAACATGCAGCAATGATTTTGGTGGAATCATAGAGTTTGCTGAGCAGGGAGAACAGAGGAAAATCAAATTGTTCTAGTCAATCAGGGACAAACGACAGAGATCTTTGAATGCTGGGCTAAGATGATGACGATGGAAGCTTTAAATGTCTATTAGTGAAGTGGCAGGACCAGATGTGGTTTCAGGAAGACAATTCAGTATGAAGGTGTGGAGACACAAAAACCAGTTAGGCAACGTTTACATGAAGCTTCCGTAACATGTGACCTCCTCCTGTAAACCTACATCATGTTGTTTCCTTTTAAGAGAAAATAAAGCAAGGCACTAGTGGCTCATGCTTATAATCATAGCTACTCAGGAGGGTGAGATCTGAAGATCTCTGTTCAAAGCCAGCCCCAGCAGGAAAGTCTGTGAGACTCTTTTATCCAACTAATCAACAGAAAACCGGGAGTGTTGCTATGGCTGTAGTGGTAGAGCGTGAGCCTTGAGCAAAATCGCTCAGGGACAGTGCCCAGGCCCAGAGTTCAAGACCCATGACTGACAAAAAAGAAAAAAAAAATCTAGACTCTAAAGAAGTTAAGTTAGGTATTTTTAGGAGATAATTCTAAGTTTACAAAATGTGTTCTAAAGTTTTGTTTGTTTTGTTTTTTGTTTTTTAGTTCTAGAATTTTGAACTCAGGTCTTCATAAACGATAGGCTAATTTATACTATGATCCACACCTGCAGTGCTTTTTTTTTTTTCAGATAAAGTCTTATAATTTTCCTAGGATAGCCTTGGACTGAGATGCTTCTACCTATACTGCTTGAGTAGCTCAGATGACAAACTTGTACCACTTTAGCCAACTTGGTTTTTTTTTGTTTTGTTTCTTTTTTGTCAGTTGTGGGTCTTAAACTTAGAGCCCGGGCCCTGCCCCTGAGCTCTCTTTTGCTTAAGGCTAGTGCTCTACCATTTTGAGCCACAGTACCACTTCTGGCTTTCTGATAGTTCATTGGAGATTCCACTGTCATAGACTTTCCTGGCTTTGAACCATGAGCCTCTCAATCTCCTGAGTAATTAGGATTCCAGGCTTGAGCTACCAGTATTTGGGAACCCACTTGTTCTTCGAGATCAAATCTTGCTAACTTTTTTTTTTTTAACCTTTGATGGCCTTGGACTACTCTTCCTATTTCCATTTCCTAAGGAACTGGAATTACAAGTATGATCACTATGCCCAGCCTGTTGTAGAGAATACTTTCACATCGGAGCATTATTCACTTAGGAACATTATACACAGACCTATGTATATCATTCCTTAAAGAAATATTCACTAATCCCGGCATGCTGGCTCATTCCTGTAATCCTAGCTACTCAGGAGGCTGAGCTCTGAGGTTCAAGGTTGAAAGCCAGCACAGGCAGGAAAGTCTGTGAGACTCTTATCTCCAATTAACCACCAAAAAATGTAAAGTGGTCCTGTGGCTCACGGGGTACAGCGAGCCCAAGGTTAAAATTCAAGTCCCACAACCGACAAAAAAAAACCCACAAATATTCACAAATATTACAAATATTCACAAATATTACAAAGGAATAGGGAGACTATATATGTATGTATGTATATACACACACATATATACACACATATATACAAATATATTCCTTATAACAAAAATACATTTTTTTTTATTATTGGTCATATATCTTGAACTTGGGGCCTGGGTGCTGTCCCTGAGCTGTTTTGTTCAAGGCTAACACTCTAAAACTTGAAACCACAACTCCACTTCTTGCTTTTGGGTGGTTAATTGGAGATAAAAAGTCTCATGGACTTTCTTGACCAGCCTGGCTTTGAACCACAATATTCAGTTCTCTGCCTGCTGAGTAGCCAGGATTACAGTGTGATCCACCAGTGCCCAGCTAAAAGTCTTTTTAATTTTTTTATTTTTACATGACTCCATATTTTCTTCTAACTCTTCTAAATGATACTAAATATGCTATTACAGATGAAATAACTTCCTAAAGGAGTTCTGAAGAGACAGAAAGCAACACAGCTAGACATTGGAAAACTCTTAGATTGCTGCTTCTTGACTTTAGATCTACAAATAGCTCCCTTGCCCACTGGGTTTGTTCACATTCCTGAGCTGTGTGCATTGGTTTGAGATGTGTGACACTGCAACATTGGTTCACCAATGGAGTCTCCAAATTGTACAACTTGCTCCTGAGGTAGGTTTTCTAATTTTCCTTTCATAGGGAATATATCCTCCTGATTCCCTACCCCTAGTATAAATGGAACAAATAACAATGATTAAGCCAGATGCTGGGTGTCATCGGTTCTTGCCTGTAATTCTAGCGATTCGGGAGGCTGAGATCTGAGGATCATGGCTCAAAGACAGCCCAGGCACTAAAGACTATGAGACTCTTATCTCCAATTAACCAGTAGAAATCCAGTAGTGACAGTGTGACTCAAGAGGTAAGGCAGTAACCTTGAACTGAAAAACTCAGAAACAGCGCCCAGGACGAACAAAATAAAATAAAATAAAATAAATAAAGTCAGTCCTTGCCAGAGTCAGTGGGCAGCGAATGGGGATTCCTGACTTAGGGGGTAGGAACTAAGAAAAGAAGAAGAAGACAAGAAAAAGATGGGGTCAGGAGGACTAGAGCTCAAGTCAGTAGCCCAAGACTGCAGATAGCCTAGGGCTATAAGCTTAAGACTGTAGCCCGGTTTATGTCTTTCTTCCAATTTTAGATACTTTTCTTAAAACCAGGAAACTTCCAGGGATTACATTCGTACAAAACAGCAATCGAGTCTCAGGTAAGTTAAATAAGAAGTGATTGATATAGCCCAAAGTCATCATGATAGAGTTCCTGCCTAACAAGGGTTAGGACCAGAGTTCAAATCCCAATACTTCCAATAAATAAACGAATTAATAAGTTTGCTGCGAGATCAGATCACTCCCCCCAACGATTCACAACAAAGCTAGAAGTGTTCCATTTAACTGCAGTGCCACTAAGTTCGAGCTTCCCCTAATTCAAAAATTTGGATCCAGTGCATAATTGGAACACTTTAGATTTTGGATTTTCAGATTTGGGAGAGCAAACCTGCAAAATTTATGCAAGTGTTCCCAAATCTGAAAACCTCTGATATCTGTCAGTTATCCATTCAGAACTACTACAAAAGGAAAGTACTAAAGAACACTTCTTGGAAGTACTAAACAATGCCAAGCCATGCCATCACTACAGTTTCCAGAGCTCCTGAGACTGCACAAATGAACAGTTCATCCCAGTACCCATGGCTCCTCCATTTCTCCCAAGGCCCAAACCCTTGATGGGAAAAATTTTGCTTCTTTTGCCTCTACCAACAGGTAAGGAAGCCTAGCTTCCCAGACCAGGCTCCTTAGCCGGTGGTGAATCTTGCTATACTACCTCCTTCTTTCCTTACCATGAACATAGCTGTGAACGCCATCCTGCTCACACCTGTAATATTAGCTGCTCAGGAAACTGAGGATTGTCATTCAAAGCCAGTCCAGGCAGGAAAGATCATGAGATTCTGATCTCCAATAAACTACTAAAAATGTTAGAAGTGGAACTGTGGCTCAAATGGTAGAGAGCTAGTCTTGACCAAAAGACCTCAAGGACAGTGCCCAGGCCCTGAGGCCCTGAGTTCAAGCCTCACAACCAACAAAACAAAAAAGTTATATCTATGTTTATATATCTATCCTGTGATTTCTGTGGTCGTGTGATACCTTCCCTTTCTTATACCTACAGGAGAAAAGCTGCAAACCATCTGAGAATCAGGAGAAAGTTTGTTTGCAGTTATACAGATAGTACCACAAACAAAGCTGCACTGGAGAGAGGAGTGGGGCTGGAATCCAGCCTGAGGTCCACTTTGCCAAACCTTGTGCTATACTATGGGGCTGCATCCTCCAGGTATATGAGTAAGAGGCCATCTGAAAAGATTTTCACACTGGTCTATTGTGATGTCCCATGAGGATGCTCATGGGAGCACTGCTTTGGAGAGGGAAGCTAGCGGCTCATGGTGTGGCCAGAGGTGTCCGATGTAATAAGTGTCCAGTTAAGAAGTCTCTCGAAGGGGCCGGGAGTTTGGCCTAATGGTTAAAGTGCTTGCCTAGAATGCATGAAGACCCGGTTCGATTCCTAGGTACCACATACATAGAAAAAAAGCCAGAAGTGGTGCTGAGGCTCAAGTGGTAGAGCTCTCTAGCCTTGAGAAAGTCCAAGGACAGTGCTCAGGCCCTGAGCTCAAGCCCAGGACTGGCAAAAAAAAAAAAAAAAGTCTCTCGAAGTCAGAATGATGGGCTCAGGGTTCACATAACGACATGGATAGGTCTTAAAAACAGAATGAAAAGTGGAAAAGGACACCGTCTCAGTGCAGTGGCTCCTTCCTGTGATTTTAACTACTTGGGATATAGAAACAGGATGATCTTGGTCTGACATCAGCTCAGGCAAAAGTGTGAGACTCATCTGAGAAATAACAAAAGCAACAACAACAACAAAAAAGCCTGGGGGGCGGTGTGGCTTCTTGTAGGAAAGTACTTGCCCAGCAATTGTGAGGCTCTGAGTTTAAAACTTCAGTGCTGCTGTAAAGAAAAGATAAAGGGAAAAAATGAAGATATTGGATGAGATATGTAATGCAATACTAGTGACATAAATGAAAACATATATGTACTAAACTTCCCATGAACAGATAGAAGCCAAGAAATATAATTATCTAATGAAAATGATGGTCTATGATGGGAGAACAAGTGGAAGGACTTGAAGGGTTGTGTATTCATAAACACAGAAAACAAAAAGAGGCCAGGTACGGTGGCTCACGCTTACAATCCTAGCCACTCAGGAGGCTGAGATCTGAGGATCAAGGTTCAAAGCCAGCCCAGAAACAAAAGGGTTGGAGACTCTTATCTTCAATTAACCTCTAGAAAACAGGAAGTGGGGCTGTGGCTCAAAGGTAGGTGGCAGCCTTGAGCTGAAGAGCTCAGGGACAGTGCCCAAGATCAAGCCCCATGACCCACCAACAAAAAAAAAAAAAAGAAAGAAAGAAAGAAAGAAAGAAAGCAAAAAAGAAGCCTGTGTGGACTCAGTGATCCACATATAAAGGGCTTTGAAGTGAAAATGGTGATTACCTTAATTATTACTATAATTGAGGCTTAATGAGTTAAAAATAAAAATAAAAGATTAAGGGGTTAGGAATGTGGCTTAATAGTTGAGTACTTGCTGAGCATGCATGAAGCCCTGAGTTCAATTCCTCAGTGGTGCTGTAGCTCATGTGGTAGAGCCCGAGCCTTGAGCAAAAGAAGCTCAGGGACTGTACCCAGGACCTAAGTTCAAGCCCCAGGACTGTCAAAATAAACAAATGAATGAATAAATAAATAAGTGCCCTGAGCCATACCATTTGAGGCTTTCCTCCACCCAGTTTCTGATGACTACAGTGGTTTTAACAGCATCATTATAGCTTTTGAATAATTTCAGTGATAAACATGAATCTGGATTCTATAAGAGTCTCAAAACAAGCCTGCTTTTTATCAGAGTCAAGGATGTACAATGCACTTGGAGATTATTTTCCTGATACCATAAATAGGAATGTAAGCCTTTACTTTCCTGGGATTTTACCCAAATATAAAGCTATGGTAATGATGAATGAGAATTGAAGGAAAACAAATACAAGGGAACAGGAAAGAGAGAAAAGACCTGGTTCTGGTGGCTCATGCTTGCAATCTTAGCTACTCAGGAGGCCGAGATCTGAGAATTGTAGTTCAAAGCAAGCCTGGAATGAAAAGTGTAAGACTCTTATCTCCAGTGAACCAGAACTTATCTTTTATCTCCAGAAAACCAGTACTGTTGGTGTGGCTCAAAGTGCTAAGAGTGCTAGCCTTGAGCAAAAAGAGCTTAGGCATATCACCCAGGCCAAGTTCAAGCCCCATGACCCACAAAAAAATTTTTTTAATTTAAAAAAGAGGAAAGAGAAGGGAAGGGAAAGGAACAGAGTGAACAAGGAAAGGATGAGGAGTGGGTTGGAGAAGGAGAAGAGACCTTCAATTCTCTTTGGCTTCATTTTCTTTGAAATTTCATGGCCATTTGTAGAACAGATGGATCAAGCGAGGCTTACATATATGGGGAACAGTGTTTTAGCTTCTTCAAAGATAGGTCTACAGGAATCTAGATCAATGCTAAAAAGTAAAAAAGTACCATGTGCTTAAAAACAAAATTTAAAGACAGTATTTGAGTCATCTAGTGTTACATTTTAGGTACTCCATTTATTGGCCAACTTGTGGGTGGCAGCTTAAATCAAAACATTCTATTCTCTCCCTCAAACCAGCATATCACTAGATGCCTAGTAAGTATACATTAGAGAGAGTCACCTGTTATAGTCCCTGAGCTACCTTTGCCCTTGTGGTAGTTTGTAGTATATTAGAAAAGGTTCTTTGCCTTCCTGGAGGTATAGCCCCACTCTTAAGACACAGGTTGAGCAAGTCTCTCTGGGTTCCAGTGTAGTTCAATCCCTCACTTGTTTAAGGTACATTGGACACAATTGAAGGATGTGGCCTTACCAACCAGCTCTCTCTTTTCTTCTACCAGGTTTCCATTGTTTGCAACACCTGTCCTTATTGGGGAAGGAAAGCCAGGCTCATCCTAGCCTAATCTCTATGGCCATCCTAACCCCCATGGAACCTTGCCAAACTAGGTTTGTCTAGGTGCTGTCTGTCAGGGTGGCTCACACCTGTAATCCTAGCTACTCAGGAGGCTGAGACATGAGGATTGTGGTTTAAAGTCAGCTCACTAGGAAAGTCTGTGAGACTCATCTCTCATTAACCACCTGGGTGAGCTTGTGACTTTTACCCAGCAGAGCACAGCAGAAGTGACCTTGAAGTTTCTCAGGGTAGGTCATACAAAAAATGATGTGCTTGGGGCCGGGAGTTTGGCCTAGTGGTTAAAGTGCTTGCCTAGCATGCATGAAGACCCGGGTTCAATTCCTCGGTACCACATACATAGAAAAAAGCCAGAAGTGGTGCTGAGGCTCAAGTGGTAGAGTGCTAGCCTTGAGAAAGTCCAAGGACAGTGCTCAGGCCCTGAGCTCAAGCCCAGGACTGGCAAAAAAAAAAAAAATGATGTGCTTATTGACTGAAACACACGTACACACATTACTAAGCTGCATTTATGAACTCTGTGGTTAGGTAGTATAGCCAATGATAGGGGATTTATCATACCCTGAGTTTGACTCTCAGCCCAATAATGCATACAAAGTATTTGCATAAGAAAATAAAAAAGCCAGGGACCAGGAGGGTAGCCTAATGGTAGAGACCTAGCATGCATGAAGCCCTGGGTTTGATTCCTTCATACCACATACTCAGAAAAAGCCAGAAGTGGGGCTATGTCTTGAGTGATAGAGTGCTAGCCTTGAGCAAAAAGTGACCAAGAACAGTGCCCAAGCCCTGAGTTCAAGCCCAATTACTGGCAAAAGAAAGAAAGAAAGAAAGAAAGAAAGAAAGAAAGAAAGAAAGAAAGAAAGAAAGAAAGAAAGAAAGAAAGAAAGAAAGAGAAAGAAAGAAAGCAAGCAAATAACAAAAGCCAATGGAAATGAGGGAGGTCTGGGATATCATTTAAACAAAATTGCTATATATTGATAACTGTTGAATCAAGGTACTGGTAGGTAGTAGTGTTTGGTTACATTCTGAGCTCTACTTTTGTGCATATTTGAAATAGGAGAGTTTTTAACAAGGGAGGACTTATTCTCCTTTGGCCCATTCTTCCAAGCCAGGGTGTGTGGTCACATACCAGTGGTTAAAACAGATATGAACATGCCTTCTCTGCATGCCTGAGGCATTCCTAAGACCTAAGACCCTACCCAATATGTGCAGGAATTCTTCCATAGCAACAGACTAGCTGAAGAAATTGAATTCTTACGCAAATATTTAGGGCACTCCTTAAATCAGTATAAAATTCTTGACTGGGCTAGAAGTCTGGTGCTAGGTGCATGGGGGCATCATTAAATTCTTGGCAAATGGATTTTAAGAAGCATGATAGTTCAAGATTAATTCACTTGATCTGAAGGTTAAGTAGTGTTCAGTTTTCAGCCTTGAAATCTATCTGTCAGCAGAAAGGCAGCCAGTGTCATGGGCTGTTGTTGCCATGCAGATGTCTTTTGGAAGGTCTTTCTGTTTGCTTTTGGATCCTCTCTCTTCCTTAAAGAAAAACTATTAGCTCACACTGCAGCCTGATGCTCTCTGCTTGGTTTTTGGCTATGTCACTAAGCCCAAAATAGAAAGTTCCTTTACTGCAGAGCAGGGAAGGAGGTTTAAATTTATCAATGCAAACAACAAAGGATGACATTATACTGGCATTTCTTAGCTAGTGAGTAGGGAGAGATAATGCCTGTTTCATTAGGGTTGCTCTGACACTGGCAGGGGAAACACTAGGGGACAAGCTTTTACTGTAGTAATCTGGGCTTGTTTCCCATCCTGGCTCCCATCACTGCCTCCTTCCAACGCTGTCACCTCTTTTAGGACATGGGAAAGCAGCTGAGCCACTGGGGATTCAGTTCCAGAAATGTCAGTTATCAGACAGGGAACAATTCTCTGAGTCAAAAGCTTTTGGAGTACTTTGCTATGGAGCTGAATGACAGACTTTTCTCCTCTTGAATGATCAGAAAGATTTAGCCAGGGGCCAGTGGCTCACACCTGTGATCCTAGCTACTCAGAAGGCTGTGAGCTGAAGATCACAGTTCAAAGCCAGCCTGGACAGTAAAGTCCTTTAAATGCTCCAATTAACTATCAGAAAAGCTCAAAATGGAGTTGTAGCTCGAGTGTTGGACTGTTAGTCTTGAGCACAAAAGCTTAGGGATTGCTCCTAGACCCAGAGTTCAAGCCCCAGGACCAGCACACACACACACACACACACACACACACACACACACACACACACACACACACACACACACACACACAGCTTAAAGGATCCCCATTATATTGAAAGGAGTTTTAAGATCAAAGAATGAACACCCTCAACTGAAGGATAATGATCTAACCATTTTGGAGAACAACCTGAGGACATGAAGTCCAAACTATGGAAACATGAACCAGAAGATGGGAAGCCAAAGAGGTTCTCTTTTTTATTCTGGAAGTATAAAATTGATTCTCTAGAGAAATACTTGCCTGTATGCAACAGGAGACATTTGTAATAATGTCACAATAGCAATGTGCAGAAGCACAAAGATCTTGGAAACAATACAGTTGCCCATTCAATGAGAGAGTAGATTATAAACCTGGGTATAATTATTTTGGATGATAAACTCCTGGGATTATTCTGTCTCAGTCAAAATGAATTAACTACAGTGAAGTGTGAAGCAAAGCAATGTAGATTACATATAAGAGACATGCTCTTTATAAAGTTAAGCATAATTTTTAAAAAAATTATTCCTCAGAAAAACATACTAATAAATAAAAACTACATAGGAAAGAAAGCAAAGGTAAAACCAGAAGATCTTGGATGGTTCCCTGGTGACCATAAGAAAATGGGAGGGGACTGTGGTTAGAATTTGATTATTGACATGGTTCTAGTTTTTGTTTTGGGTGGTTAGTTGATGGATAATAACAACATGATTAAATTAATGAATTTTCCACCTGAATTAACAAAAACCAGGTACACAGAATGGCTGGACCTGAAACAAAAAAAAGCAGAGTCTAGCCTTAGGTGCAGTCATTCTACTCTTAAGCATTTATCCTAAAGAAGTAAACAGAGGAATACACAATGTATGGCAGGATGCTGGCAAGTCATGCCTAAAAATCTAGCTACTCAGGAGGCTGAGCTCTGAGAACTCTGGTTGAAGCCAGCTCGGGCAGACAAATCTTCAGGACTCTTATAATCGAAGAACCATTAAAAAGCCAGAATTAAAGGGTGATATAAGTGGTAAAGCCTATGTAATGAGCAAAAAAGCTAAACAAGAGCATATGGCTCTGAGTTCAAACCCCTGAAACATGAGTATGTGAGTATACACATTCTGAGTTCAAGATATACACACACACAATTGACTTTTATCATAGTTCTGCATGGATAAATATAAAAATAGGAAACTGGGCCGGGAGTTTGGCCTAGTGGTAGAGTGCTTGCCTAACATGCACAAAGACCCAGGTTCAAGTGGTAGAGCTTAAGGAAGCCAAAGGACAGTGCTCAGGCTCTGACTTCAAGCCCCAGGACTGGCAAAAAAAAAACAAACAAACCAGAACTAAGAATCAAACTAATGGATCCTCAGCTCTCAGCCTCCTCAGTAGTTAGGATTACAGGCATGAGCCACCGCACCTGACCCAGTTTTATTTTTTTTTAAGTTTCCCTGAGTATGTATATGGAAAAATGTGAGTTCACACGTGCATGCGCACATGTGCACACATACACACACACACACACACACACACACACTAGCTGAAAGAAATGAACATCTAAATGATGACATCGTTTTTGTTTGTTTGGGGTTTTCTTTGCCAGCCCTGGCTTGAACTCAGGGCCTGAGCACTGTCCTTGGGCTTTCTTAAGGCTAGAGTTCTATCACTTGCACCACAGCACCATTTCCGTTTTTGTTTTTTTTTATATATATGTGGTACCGAGGAATCGAACCCTGGTCTTGGTGCGTGCTAGGCTAGCACTCTACCACTAGGCCAAACTCTGGGCCCCGATGACATCTCCTGTCTCTGTATGTTTCCTCCTTAAACTTGAACTAATTCAATTTTCTACAGCAAACATTAATTCATATGATTACAAATATTTTTATTATAAAATTAGGGTACATACATTTTCTTACAAAAAATAGATATTAACGAGGGCACCAATGGCTCACACTTATAATCCTAGCTACTCAGGAGGCTGGGATCTAAGGATTGTGGTTCAAGGACAGCTGGGGCAGGAAAGTCCATGAGACTCTTATCTCCAATTAACCACCAGAAAACCAGAAGTGGAGCTGTAGGTCAAAGTGGCAGAGTGCTGGCCTTGAGTGAAATTGCTCAGGAACAATACCCAGGCCCTGGGTATTCAAGTCCCATGACTGTCATGTTCAGAACTTCAGATGGGATAACTTATTTAAATGCTTAAGATAACCAGATGAAGACAGTATTATTATAGCTTATACTATACTACATTGATTTTGATTTATATTACAGTACATATGAAAATGTTAAAGTGTAGTAGGTTAAATAACTTGTACAAAGAGAACATAAAAAGCCTAAGAAATGGTGTCTTGTATGTAGCTTCCTAGAAGCACTTCAAAGCATAGATTGGTGATAATCTTTTTTTTTCTTTTTTTTTTGCAGGTCCTGGGCTTGAGCTCAGGGCCTGAGCACTGTCCTTGGACTTTCTCAAGGCTAAGCTCTACCACTTGAGCCTCAGCGCCACTTCTGGCTTTTTTCTATGTATGTGGGACTGAGGGATCGAATCCGGGTCTTGGTGCAAGCTAGGCAAGCACTCTACCACTAGGCCAAACTCCCGGCCCTTGGTGATAATCTTTGTCTTCCATACCTAGAAATGATTACACCAGAATGATCCCTTGAAAAATAGTACTAGGAGACTGGGAGTGTGGCCTAGTGTTAGAGTGATTTCCTACCATACAAGAAGCCCTGGGTTTGGTTCCTTGGTACCACATACACAGAAAAAGCCAGAAGTGGTGCTGTGGCTCAAGTGGCAGAGTGCTAGCCTTGAGCAATAGTGCTCAAGGACAGTGCCCAGGCTCTGAGTTTAAGTTCCAGAAAGAAAAGAAAAAAAAAAAAAAAGAAAGAATACTATGGAACCTAGGACCTTAAGTTCACTCAGAGAAAGAGGTGACCTGGCATGTCTGAGCCAGAGCCTACACAAGGTAGCTAACTGGATAACATAGGGAGAGCAGTCATGAGGGGTTCATGGCAGCCAAACACCTGCAAGTTTCTGATGAGTCTCTCCTTGGAAAAGAAATCCCATTGGTTGGAGAGTTGAGATGGTTTAGTTGTGGCTTAGCCAGTTCTGACTCCCACTAGCTATTGAAAGATGAGATTGCAGAGTCTCAAAGACAGAAGGGGAGTGTTCTAGGGATGAGATGAAGCCAGAGACTAAGCTGCGGTCTCTTCTCATCACTCGTGCTTTAAATATAAGCTCTGATGGGATCAAGGAGTCACAGATAAAATGCCTTTCTCAAAGCCTAAGCAGGCAGGATCTGGTATCCAGTTTGGACAAGATAGTGGAAAACAGACTCAAGAGGAAAAAATCTCTTGGCTTCAGCACCTGCACTTGGGATCTGAAGAATTTAACACCTTAATGTTGTAGAATAAACAAACACAGGCATGTTTTCCGATGTTTTGTCCAAGCATTGAGAATAGATATGATTTAAGAGAGACTGATTTTAACACTGTCCTATCTTCTTAGCTGAAGACTTCTGGATTATTTTTCAAAATACAGGAATAGCTTCTGTGGAAATACCTCCACAGTTCTCCTCAAGAAACAGGTTTGTTTGTTTGTTTATTTATTTATTTGCCAGTACTCGGGTTTGTACTCAGGGCTTGGGCACTGTCCTTGGACACTTTTGCTCAAAGCTTGTTCTGTCACTTGAGCCAGATTGCCACTTCCGGCTTTTTCTGAGTATGTGGTACCCAGGAATTGAACCTAGGGCTTCGTGCATGCGAGGCGAATACTCTACCACTAGACTACACTCCCAGGCCAGAAACAGGTCCTTTGGTACTGTCAGTCTCCCTGCTGGAGCAAACACTTGATATACTGTGTAATATGCATCTGTTTTCTTTATACCCCTCTGCATTGCCTTTTTTTTTTCACATGTATCCCTATGCCTGCTGTGTGGTCAGTAAGTGCTAACTAAATGTTGATTTTGTAGTTGGGCATGACAGAATTCAAAAGAAAGAATACTATGGAACCTAGGATCTTAAAGGCATCCAAAAGGCTATTGTAGAAGAGCTCAAGTTCAAAGTCAGCCTGAACCATCCTGTCTCAAAATAACAACAAAAGTTCTTGTTGGAATCTATATTTATAAAGGTTTAGGGTATGACTTTACAGAATTCCTAGAGCTAGGAATCAAAACCATTTTGGGGACTCTGATTCCTGGGAGAATCTGATTTTAAAAAAAGCTAAGAATGTTTTCCCTGGAAGAAAAGTCTATACAAAAAAAATAAATAAATAGTATAACACTATTATTTAAACTAACACATCCACAATGTGTATGTGCAGAACTAAGGAAATCTTTTTAAAAAAGATGATTAAATCAATATCAATAGCCAAGTTGTGGTGCTACACTAAAGTAAAGTATCATCACTGGGAAACTGAGATCTCCCTAGATTTATTTTTGTATGTGCCAGCCCTAGGGCTTAATCTGTCTCTTAGCTTTTTCATTCAAGAGTAGCACTCTAAAACTATAGCTCCATTTTTGGCTTTTTTGGTGGCTAATTAGACAGAAGAGTCTCAGGGACTTTTCTGCCCAGGCTGGCTTTGATTCTCCATACTCACATCTCAGCTTTTCTGAGTAGCTAGAATTACAGATGTGAGATACCAGCTTCCTTGTTGTTTTATTTTTTTTTTAGGTCCAAGACTGGGACTTGAACTTAGTACCTGTCACTTTTCTCATTAGCTAGTGTTCTACCAACTGAGCCACATTTCCAACCCTTTTATTGCTATTTTAATTGACAGAGACTCTTTCTGTCTTGTCTACACCTTCAAAGACACGACATCCTTTCTCTACGAGCCAATCATCAACTTGTAAGTACCATATTACTCATTATTATTTTTTTTTTGCCAGTCCTGGACTTGAGCTCAGGGCCTGAGCACTGTCCTTGGACTTTCTCAAGGCTACAGCTCTACCACTTGAGCCTCAGCACCACTTCTGGCTTTTTTCTATGTATGTGGTACCGAGGAATCGAACCCGGGTTTGCATGCATGCTAGGCAAGCACTTTAACCACTAGGCCAAACTCCCGGCCACTCATTATTTTTTTGCTGTGCACAGTCTTCTTCTGTTTGGGGACCTAGTTGGATTATCATTTAAAGACAAGCACCTAAACACTCCTGTCTGGAATTCTGTTTGTTGGCTTATGGAACAAATACTCCTATGAAGAGAATTTGCATCAGATAGACCTGTATTTCTGTAGTTGGAAGTAAATTTCACTGTACTGTTCAAATATTTTCACCTGTTTTGGAGAATCGAATGTTTAAATCTTGTCTAGAATCAAGGTAGAATGCTCAGTGAGCTACAATCTGAACAGACTTCCTCTTCTTACTACCTGCAAAGTATCCCAGTCCTCAATAAGGTTTCTGGGAGTCATTAGGGAACCATCTTATACTTAGGCTCACATGCAAGCTTGTCTTCTTTCACACTCTACTCTGACAAGTACCAGCTCTCTACACTTTTCTATACCCTCTGAGATCTCCTAATCTAGTAGACACCTCCAATCAAAAGACATCTAAAAAACCCAGCCATAGTACCTCACACCTGTAATCTCAGGAGGCTGAGATATGTGGATCAAGGTTTGAAGTTAGCAAGGACAGGAAAGTCCATGAGACTCTTATTTCCAATTAACTACCAAAAAAGCCAGAGTAGAGCAGTGTCTCTAGTAATAGATTGCTAGCCTTGAGCAAAGAAGCTCAGGGACAACACCCAGGCTCTGAGTTCAAGCTTCAAGGCCAGGGGCAGGAAAAAGAAGATACCTAAAATTACCAGAGAAAACCAAACTTGTTTTGGAGAAGTAGGGTTCATGTAGAGACAAGGAGGCAATTCGTGAATGGCACTGACACAGAGTGGGATCCTTGTGGTAAAAGGGGAGGCAGCAGCCACCTCACAAAAAAAGCTGGAAGTAGCTCTGTGGCTCAGATAGTACAGTGCTAACCTTGAGCAAAAGAAGCTAAAGAGCAGTGCCCAGGCCCTGAGTTTAAGCCCTAGAACTGGTAAAAAAAAAAAAAATCACAGATTTTTTCTTCCTGGGCTGGCTTGGAACTGTGATTCTCAGATTTCAGTCTCCTGAACAGCTAGGATTACAGATATGAGCTACCACCAGTGCCCAACTACAATACAATTTCTTTTTTTTTTTTTTTTTTACAAGTCCTGGGGCTTGAACTTAGGGCCTGGGCACTCACTGTTCCTGAGATTTTTCTGTTTATGTAATATTGAAGAATCGAACTCAGGGCTACCTGCATGTTGGGCAGGCACTCTACCACTAAGCCATATTCCCAGCTCTACAATAGGATGTGTGTGTGTGTGTGTGTGTGTGTGTGTGTGTGTGTGTTTGTTGGGAATTGGTCTTGGAGCTTGAACTTTGGGCCTGGGCACTGACCCTGAACTCTTCAGCTCAGGGCTAGCACTCTATCAATTTGAGCCACAGTGCCACTTTGAGTTTTCTGGTTGATTGGAGCTAAGAGCCTCATGGAACTTTGTACAGGTCTAGCTTTGAACCATGATCCTCAGATTTCAGCCTCCTGAGTAGCTAGGATTATAGGCAGGAGCAAAACCAGCATCCATCTTACAATAGGATTTTTTTTTTTTTTTTTGCCAGTCCTGGGTTTGAGCTCAGGGCCTGAGCACTGCCCTTGGACTTTCTCAAGGCTAGAGCTCTACCACTTGAGCCTCAGCACCACTTCCGGCTTTTTTCTATGTATGTGGTACCGAGGAATCGAACCCGGGTCTTCATGCATGCTAGGCAAGCACTTTAACCACTAGGCCAAACTCCTGGCCCCACAATAGGATTTTTAAGAGCTGCAGTGTAGTGCTTGTAAATAACCTTCATAAGGTGTTTACCAGCCTGCTGGAGTGTTGAAATTTGCATTCCATTCCAGGTTGAGTCGTTCTGTCCCCCCCCCCCCCCCAGGAATAACATTTCCTTCTGTAACTGAGAATGCCCATGAATATCATGGGCAGAAACCAGGGACGTGATCATTTCTCTGCTTCTTTTTGCCTTAGCCAAACTACAGGAGCTGGAAGGAAGGTCAGAATCTGTGGCAAGGTTCCTGGCCACAAAACATTGGCCACATCTAATTCTAGGTGAAAGGGCAATATAAATTGAGTTTTTCTAAAAACTTCAAAAGTGAGACACTGAGACAGACTTTGACTTTCAGGAAGTATTGGGTGTGCTGTGTACAAAAATCTGGTAAAGGGGAGGTTCAGTTAGCCAGAACATGTCAAGTTTTCTAAGGGCACAGCCACTAACATGGTAACTGCTTAAGACTTTATTTGGAGACTTCTGTTGGCATAGAAGGCATAGGTACAAAGAGAATATTATTCTTTTTCAGGTATGGCACCTCTTTCAGATACAGGATTCTGAGCTGACAGGAATATGAGCCTAACCAATGTCTCCCCCCACTTTGAGAACTGGAACTTGAACTCAAGAGTCCTTTACCACTTGAGCCACAGCTCTATTTCTGGCCTTTTGATGGTTATTGGGAGAACTTTTCTACCCGTTCTGGCTTCATAGTGATCCTCAGATCTCAGCCTCCTATGTAGCTAGGATTATAAGTGTGAAACAGGAGAATCCTGCCTACATGATGTTCTTCATATTTCTAGTCTGTATACATTCTATCCAAACACTACCATGTATTTCATGGCATATGCTGAAGGACTCCAATTGGCACCACAGTATTAAATCAGAGCCTGCTGAGAAATACTATAGAAATAGTTGGATGTTGTGGTTCATGCGTACTCCCAGCTACTTGAGATTAGGAGGATTGTAGTCTAAGGCAAAAAAATTGGAGAAACACCCATCTCAATGAATAAATTTTGCCATGGTTGCATGAGTCTGTTAACCTAGCTACTAGAAGGCAGTAGGAAGATCATGATCTAAGGCTGTCCCCAGGCAAAAACAGGAGTCTGTCTAAAAAATAAAGATAAATGAGCATGGCTCAAGTGTCAGAACACATGCCTGGCAAGTACAAGGTCCAGCATCATCAAAAATAAAACCCATAAAAGTAGTAAATAACACTTGTTGAATATTTATTATCTACTTCTTTGTATTTTACTATAATTTCATTTGATCCTCAGAAAAAACCTGACTGGGTGAGAATAATCATTCCTACTTTATAGATGAGACAATGGAGATTCAGAAAGTATAACAAGAATTGAAATCCAGGTTGATCTGATGTCAGTGTTATTTTTTACTTTATCCTACTTTATGTTCCAGTAAGTTTAGAAGTCAGGGAACTAGAAGGAACAACAACAAAATAAACCTAAGGTAAGGCCCAGAGAATTGCTCACAAATTAGATCTGCCTCATTTCTTCTCCATGTTTAATGTCAATTTTTATAAATTGGCTAAGAGTGCCTATTATAGAGCTATTTGCTAAAGGTTATCCTCCTCCCACCCCACCCCCATCATCATATGATTTTTATTTATAGCCATGTTTAAACATCATGGCCCATACTCAGACTCCCTGTATACTGAATTTGTCATCTGAGCGAAGATTCTTTCTCCAAGCAAATTTGCTTTGTTCACTCTCTGCTTTCCTCCAGGAATTTTCTTTTCTTAAAAAGAAAAGAAAAAAAAAAGAGGCTGGGAGTTTGGCCTAGTGGTGGAGTGCTTGCCTAGCAGGCATGAAGATCGGGGTTCGATTCCTCAGTACCACATACATAGAAAAGCTGGAACTGGTGCCGTGGTTCAAGTGATAGAGCACTAGCCTTGAAAAAGCCCAAAGACAGTGCCCAGGCCCTCAGTTCAGTCCCCAGGACTGGCAAAAAAATAATAGACATTTCATTTTGATTTACTTTAAAGTTTTTGTTCCAAGTCTTCCCCATCTGTTGAATTGAGTCAGTCAGATCACACTAGCTAAGGCTAGATTAATCAAGCTATACTTTCAAATCCATTTTGAGTGCTATAGAGTAAGAAAAACATGCTAGATTTCTTCTAAAGGCAAAGATACTCTGATTAGCATAGTTCTGTATGATCACGTCTGCCTTGCTTTCACAGACAGAATGCTATTAAGAGCTCCCTAGAATTCATTCCTTAAGAATTTAACTCATAGCATCTAATTATTTGGCAGTGTGTTTTAATTACATATAATTATATCTTCCCTCCGTTTTCTGATGGTGGCAAGCCAAGTAATCTTGATCCAGGGTAAATAACACCTACATTAATGCTACCAACCAGGCATCTATCGTGTTTGGAAACCCTTCTCATAATCTTAACATGTAATTGGTGTTCAATACTTCTTAATCTGCCAAACAAGTTTTTTTGTTTTGTTTTGTTTTGTTTCTAATCCGGGGGGCTTGAGCTCTGGGCCTGGGCACTGCCCTGAGCTTTTGAGCTCAAGGCTACACTCTATCACTTGAACTATAGCTCCACTTCTGATTTTTGGGGGGTAATTTTAGTAGAGTCTCATGGACTTTCTGGCTGGCTTCAAACTCTATTCCTCAGATCTCACCCTCCCAAGTAGCTAGGATGACAGATGTGAGCCACTGGTTCATGTTTTTTTTCTTTTCTTCTTTTTTGGTACCCACCCTGGCACTTGAACTCAGGGCCTAGACACTGTCCTTTTGCAATTTTTGCTCAAGACTGTGCTCTCCCCTTGAGCCACATCTCCAGTTCCTCCTTTATGCTGGTTAATTGGCAATAAGACTCAAGGACTTTTCTACCCAGGCTGCCTTTGAACTTTGATCCACTGTCTTAGTTTCCTGAGTACTTTGAATGACAGGCATGAATCATGGATGCCCATCATCACTGTCTTCATGGGTAAGATAACTCAGAAAAAGGGAAATGACACTGACCTTGCTCCATATTTCAGTTCTTGGAAGGTCAACTCTTGATGGTGGGTAGCTGAGACTTGTGAGTGTGAAGGTTTAAATCCTGACCATTACCTTGGGCAAGTCTCATCTCTTCAGAGCGCCTGTGTGCTCCTTGCACAGGTCTAGTTCTCACAGATAGGGCAATACTGAAGACTAAGATAGCACTTCAGGGCTGGGAGTTTGACCTAGTGGTAGAGCGCTTGCCTAGCATGCATGAAGATCTGAGTTTTTCTTGGTACAACATATACAGAAAAAGCTGTAGGTCAAGTGGTAGAGCTCTAGCCTGGAGAAAGTCCAAGGACAGTGCTCAGGCCCTGAGTTCAAGTCCCAGGACTGGCAGAAAAATAAAAATAAAAAAGATAGCACTTCAGGCATGGCTTTATCATAAGCACCAAGTGATCTTTTTCCCCCCCTCCATTCATTTCACTTACTCTTGTCTATGTGGGGATGTTAGCTGCAAAAAAAGGACTTGTTTGGGGCTGGGAGTTTGGTCTCGTGATAGAGTGCTTGCCTAATACGAACAAAAACCCAGGATCAATTCCTAGGTTACCACATACATAGAAAAAAGAGGGAAGTGGTGCTGAGGCTTAAATGGTAGAGCTTTAAGCCTTGAGAGAGCCCAAGTACAGTGCTCAAGCCCAGGACTGGCAAAAAAAAAAAGGACTTTTTCATGTCTAGTAAAATATGAAATATAGTAGATCTCAGAGCTTTCTTCTGGGCACACTAATGGAGGTACAAAGGGAAAGCAGAATTACAGTTTCCAGCTCTGGGAAGCCAAGCCAGTCTGCCTCGCCAAGCAGGTTGTTAGAGATGAAGGGTAGTTGGGAGGCCTGTGGGTCGTGGCAGTGTCCTCAGAGCTGGAAAAACAAAACAAAACAAAAAACTCTCCTAGGCTGCATGGCTGAATTCTTAGGTGTGGCAGGCAGGGTTGACTGAGATTGAGAGTAGCATGAGTAGAAATGACAATTTTACAGCTGGTGCCGGTAGTTCAAGCCTGTAATCTTAGCCACACAGGAGGCTGAGGTCTGAGGGTACATTTCAGAGACAGCTCAGGCAGCAAAGTCCATGAGACTCTTATCTTCAACTACCAAAACTCCCCACAAAAGCCGGAAGTAGAGCTGTGTGTCTCAAGTGGTAGAGGGCCATCTGTGAGCAAAGAAACTCAAAGTGACAGTGTCCAGGCCCTGAGTTAAAGACCCAAGACCAACAATATAAAAAACAACAACAAACAAACAAACACACTTTGCACTGGTCTTGTCTTTTATGGTCTTGCCCTTTATGATTAAACCTCCTTTGCATATCTGGGAACATCATAATCTCTAAACTATTCCAAACAGGGAAACACAAGCTCCACCAGGGCAAGAGCCTTCCTCTGTTTGGACTGACCACCTCCTCCCCCCCCCCTCCTCCCTCCCCATCCTCCAGGCAAGGGATCTGGCAGAGAGTTGTGGCCCAGCGGAGCCAAATATTTTTGTAAATGCAGGGACAGTGTAATGTTGAAAGCGTTTCGCAAACCCCAAGGAGATACAACCAAACCAAGGTCGGATCCTTAGGGTATTGGCTTCCATCGTCATCACCAGCACCTGGACAAGGCGTGGACGGCTGTATCCACGTCCTACAGGTTTGCTCTCTTAGAAAGCAGGCAGGTCTGAAGCCGGGGTGGGAATCTCCCATTCTGGGGCGAGAAATCTGACTTGGAGGAAAGGAAGAGCGAGCTGGACTGCATCCTCCTACTCCTCCCCCCCCCCCCCAGACACGGTGGGGAGGGGGGGGGCTGGAAGAAAAGGCCAAACCTCAGCCTGGTCATCGTCGTAACCCACAAGTGTGTGTCCGCCCACGGGTGACCTAATTAAGGGGTGGGAAAGGCAGGTCACTCCGACAAAGCAGCAGCCCGTGTCATCCCCGCAGCCGATTGCCCTCCAGAAGGGCTGTGTGTGCAGGGGGGAGCAGGGGTCCTCAATCCTGACTTCCTTGCTAACGCAGCCAGTCTACAGATGAGGAGCTGAGAGCTGCGTCGCCCAGGCAGCCCGTTTCCCAGGGGAACAGGTCGGCAGGGCAGCGGGGAACACCCTCCCGCGCGCACCCCCCCCCCACACACACCTACACCGCGCCTGCGCCGGCGCGTCGAATTCCAGGGCTCAGCCCCTTCCGCATTTTCTAGCACTGCGCATGCTCCTTCTCGGTTCTGCCCCGGCCCCTCCCCCCTCCCCCGCCCTCGGAGGGACCACGCCCCAAAGGAGCGCAAGCCCCGGCGTCCGCTCCCCTCCCCCCCTCCGCCTCGGGTCCCAGTGAAGCCAGCTACGCTGCGCCTGCGCTTTGCCCCCCCCAACGTGCGTTTTTTTTTTTTCCCGCCCCCCCCCACCCACCCCTCTCTGCCCCTCGCTCCGGCTGGGCGCAGGACCGCGGCCGGCTCTGCAGTTGCGCATCTCGAGTCCCAGCCCTTCTTCTCCCCTCGTTCTCTGCTCTACACCGCCCCCCCCCTGACGCCGGCGTGTGACGTCACCACGCCGGGCAGCCGCCATTACAGAGAGCCGAGGTCCGGCTAGGGCGAACGGAGGAGGAGGAGGAGGCACAGCGGCCGGCGGCCGAGCATTGCGGAGAGATCCGGCGAGGGGTTAGCGTCAGCGCCCGGCAGCCGCTAGGAACCCCAGAAGTACTCCGGGAAGCGGCGGCGGCGTGTGCGTGTGGCCCGTGTGCGGGCGGCGCGGGAGCAGCGCGGAGCGGCAGCCGGTTCGGGCGTGTGGCATCATGGACGAGAAGGTGTTCACCAAGGAGCTGGACCAGTGGATCGAACAGCTGAACGAGTGCAAGCAGCTGTCCGAGTCCCAGGTCAAGAGTCTCTGTGAGAAGGTGAGCCGCTTCCCGGGCTTGCGGGAGGCGCGGTGGGCCGGGTCCTCCTGGGAGGAAGCCGTGAGGCGGGTGCAATATGGCGGAGCCGTCCCGGTCCCTCCGAGCCTTCCTGACCCGGCGCCGGGCCCGGCCCGCCGCGGCTCCCCGAACGACCCGGCGCCCCCTGCCTTCCGCGCGCGGATTGGTTGTCTGCCGCCACCGCCGCCTAAAATGGCGCCTTTCGCCCAACTCCGGGGCTTCGGAGCCTCCCGGGATGGCGCCGGGCGGGGCCGGATGAAGGGCCGAAGACCCCCGCGGGGGTCCCAGGCTGGGAGAGGGATTTCGGGAACGGGTCGGGTGTAGGGTGGGGAGGCTGGAGTCTCGAGGGTCGTGTCGGTAAAAGGCGTTTATTTCACTTAGGCCTCATTCTCGAGACACGAGCTGCCCCGTAGGGTCCCTCATCAGGCAGACTGGTGGATCTGAATTTCAGGTCCCGTGGTAAAAGGTCACCCCAGCTTTCTCGTCACCCTAGGTGTCTGGTGGTCAGTTCTCAAAAGGCCGTCTTCTTGGGAACCCTGTGTAAAGGCTGTTGAGTTACAAGAAATCGTTAACCTAATCTGTTTTTTTTTCTTAACGAAGGTCATGGTGGTAGTTATTAACTTAAGTAAAACTTTATTTTTTCATAGTTGGAAGACATGGAGGATTTGGTGAGTCATACTACAAGAAGGAGCTTTTGGATTGGAAATCAAGTGTCAGTTTAATCTATGATTTACAGTGCTGACTCAAAAGTGGGTAGTGCGAAACCCTTCTCTGAGCTTAACATACTTGGCATCTTGCCATTTATTTTTAGAATGAGCAACGAAACTGGAAGAGTGTCAAGCTTTGTAGCCTCACTCTGTTGGAAAAGTGACTTGATTGTGTTTTTGTGTCTGCTGGTAGTGTAATAATGCGTCTTTCTGTACCCCAGGTGTTGTGCTGACTGTTTAATGTCTCACAGATACTGAGAAGGGGTTGCTCCGATCCATCTAAAAACGCTGAACTCTGTATATTAACCTGGGCCAGTTTCATTTTCCCCTACATGCTGGGGAAGCACACTATTTAGCTGTCAGCTGTGTTGTATTGTTAAAAGCTTTGTAATTCAATTTTCTAAGGTATCTGAAGTGTTCATCTTTGTGAACAATTTAGCTATCTTTTGCACAATTAACTAGCATTTCATTTTAGTGCAGATTGAGTATTAGTATTTCATGTTAGAGTTGAGTTTTTGTTCTTTGAATATGCTCACGCACTTGTGGTTTGATGTGATAATTAGGTTCAAAAGATTAATATGTATGTTCTCAAGATAATAGTTTTTCAGAAACTGCTAGGGGCAGTTGGAATGTAAGGCAGATTTAGATTGTTTTATTCCAAGCCTGAATAAAATCCTATTACTAGTTTGAGGAAGTTGAATTTTTTAATAGTAGCAATGTATTGAATCTCTGGATTTTCGATCTCTCATTCTCACCTCTCGGACTGGTTAAAGGTTTAGAAATAGGTCTTTAGGGACAGGCAGTGTGTCTGTATCTGTAGCTCTTGTCCAACTCCCCAGTATTGCTTTAAGAGAAAGAGAGTGAGTTGGGGGAGATAAAATAGGCCCTTAAAATTACTTACTGTAGCTAGCATCACACCTGTAATCCCAGCTACTCAAAAAAGGTAAAATCTGAGGACCAAAGTTTGAAGCCAACCCAAGCAGGAAAGTATGTGAAACTCTTTATCTCCAATTAACCAGCAGAAGAGCCAGAATTGGAGTTGTGGCTCAAGTGATGAAACCCTATCCCTGAGCAAAAAAGATTAGATTAGAGACTAGTGCAAGGCTGAGCCCAAGCCAGGGAATGGGAAGGGAACACACACACCCAGGTTTCTTTTCTTTTTTTCTTCCTTCCTCTTCCTTCTTTTTTTTTTTTTTTTTTTTGCCAGTCCTGGGCTTGGGCTCAGGGCCTGAGCACTGTCCTTGGACTTTCTCAAGACTAGAGCTCTACCACTTGAGCCACAGCGCCGCTTCTGGCTTTTTTCTATGTATGTGTTAATGAGGAATTGAACTCTGGTCGTGTTGCATGCTAGGCAAGCATTCTACCATTAGGCCAAACTCCTAGCCCCACAAGTTTCTCAATGTATGCTGCCAGATCTCAGTTTCTGGGTACTATCAGATGGCCAATTACCAGTGTTTACATGAAATTTTTGGAGTAGTTACCTAAATCGTTTAGTTATTTGTAAACATAACTAGTTAAATGTAAATATAAACACTGAAAAAAAAAGATTGTATGATTGAAAGACTATCACCTGAACTACTAGTTAGACTTGATCATTAGTCCTTTTTCTGCTCCTGAGTGAGTAATTGTGACTAGCTTTGGTGTAGCCACTTGGTCTTTGACTATAAACTAAAAATAAAAAACCTGACTGTTAAACACCTGAAGCCATGCTTGGTGGTACACACCTAAAATCTCAGCACTAAGAAGGTTGAGCCAGAGGGATCCGTCATGAGTTCCAGGTCAACCTAGGCTAGATATCTGGTGCTCTGAGGTAAATAATTTCAACAAGTAGAGTAGTTTGTACTTAGATGCCAGACATGTGTTGATCGTCTATGGTTGCCTACTCTTACCAAGGAAATGAAAAGGCAATGATGAATAATTACATGTGTTCTTAGGAGTTTTGAATCTAGTTGGAAAGACTAGCATAGTGTGGTAATAAGCACAAGTGGAGATGGACCAAACGATAGTGTTAGACACATGGGGGCTGAATCTTACTGGAGCCAGATTGCATTGTTGTCAGCTTTTTTATAAAACTAAGATGTAGTGAAGTTGAACTTTAGGTCTCTGCTTCTTTCTCACTCTGTCTAAATTTTAGTTCTGAGCCAAAAAATGAAATAATACTTGAAGTTAGAGCTACAAAGAAGATGTTGGATATATAAGATAGTTGTGGAGATTGAACTCTGAGCCTGGTCATTGTCCTTGAGCTTTTCAGCTCAAAGCTACCACTCTACCCTTGAGCCACAGCACCACTTCTGGTTTTCTAGGGGTTAATTGGAGATGGGACAGACTTTAGTGCCCAGAAAGCCAGCCCGGGCACAAAAGGACTTGATACTCTTTTTTTTTTTTTTTTTGCTGGTCCTGGGCTTGGGCTCAAGGCCTGAGCACTGTCCTTGGACTTTCTCAAGGCTAGAGCTCTACCACTTAAGCCTCAGCACCACTTCCGGCTTTTTCTATATATGTGGTACCAAGGAATCAAACCCGGGTCTTCGTGCATGCTAGGCAAGTACTTTAACCACTAGGCCAAACTCCCGGCCCAGGACTTGATGCTCATCTCTACAATTTACCTCTAGAAAATCAGAATTGATCCTGTGGCTCTGGGGTAAGGTGGTAGGTAGCCTTGAGCAAAAGAGCTCAGGGATAGTGCCCAGGTAATTTTACCCTTGTGATAGACTGGCCCTGCAAAACAAGCGCTATAGCTCATTTTACATGACTACAAGGCATGAGAATGAGAAGTTCAGTTCACAAAGATTATGTATGAACTATCAGTGATACTATATGTTATATACATATATTTGTTAGTTTTGTCTATACAGGAATTGTTACTTTGGGTTGGGCTTTTTTTTTTTTTTTTTTTTTTTTCGTTTTTATCACAATAGTAGTGCCAAATTAACTAGGTTGGCCAATGTAGTTAATTCTTTGTGCTGTTTTGTTTCATGAGCCCAGCATTTCACTGTGGAGCACAGACTGTTCTAGGACTCTCAATCCTCTTTGTTGTGGTGCTTGAACTCTGGGCCTGCACGCTGTTCCTGTGCTCTTCAGCTCAAGGCTGTCCTACTCCTTGAGCCACAGTGCCACTTCTGATCTTCTAGTGGTTAATTGGCTATAAGAGTCTCAAAGATTTTCCTGCCTGGGCTGGCTTTTAATCTCCATACTCGGATCTTAGCCTCCTGAGTACGTAGGATTACAGGCATGAGCCACAGCACCTGGCCCTTGTAGTTAACTCTTGATGGAAGCTATTCTAGAATACTTGTGCAATTGGTGACCAAATAGCTTTTCTTTTTCTGTAAAAAAGCAGTAATAGCAATGGTCTGTTTGTGTTCAGTGTCATTGACTTAATAAGAGCCTTAAAAAGTGCTTCAGAATGGAGCCTTAAGGACTCATTAGGGCTTGTTATCCACATGGTGGGGAGGAAATAAACCTAGAGTGAGTGAATTTTGTTTCTGGTAGTTATCATGGTGAGAATATTTATCCAATTACATTATTAAATATACTATCATATATTCTATTGGATTACACAATTAGCTATATCTCAAAGTGACCTTTCTATGAAGAGTTGGAAATTATACAACAGTTATCAGTCATTTATAGTAACTTTTTTTCCTGTATGGGAATGGTTATGAGTGACTAATTCACAGACATATATGTAAAAAATAAGGTGAATTCTGTTGCACAAGGCTTTTTTTTTTATTGAATGCGTATTTATTTTGGTTAGAGGCAAAAGTAAATCCCATAGTTCCTTTGAATACAATTTTGTTTTTATAAAATTTTGTTATGATGAAAGATAAGTGTAAAGTGTTTCCAGAGCTTGTAAGATACTACTACCTTATCAAATCTAGATTTATACACACTTTTGTCCAGTTGTGAAAATGAATTGAAATCCTATTAAATTCTTTTAGAATATTAAGAAAACATCCACCAAAGCATTAAATTTTATCTATCTGTATCTATCATGGATTGGCTGGGTAACAGTGACTAACTCGTACTCTTCAGCTATTCAGGAGGCTGAGATCTAAGGATCACAGTTCAAAGCCAGCCTGGACCTGAAAAGTCTGTGAGACTCTCATCTCCAGTAAACCACTTAGAAAAAAAATGGAAGTGGTACTATGGACTGAAGTGGTAGAGTGGTAGCCTTGAGCACAAGGAAACTCAGGGACAGTTCCCAGGCCCTGAGTTCCGGCCCCAGGACTGGCACCCTTCCCTCCCCCCCACACACAAAAAATGTATGGACTTTCTTACTAGGGTTGGTTTCCAACTGCAGTCTTCAGATCTCAAGATCTCAGCTTCCTGAAGTAGCTAGGATTACAGGCATGGTGCTTAGCTGATGATGTCTGCTTTTTAGATTTAACTTATCTTCAAGAGAAAAATGTTCATAATAAGATAGAATTTAACAATAGTTACATGTATTTACTAAGAAATGCTTTTTTGAAATGTGTAAATTTTTCCTAAACTTAAAAGTTTTGGAGTGATTTGTTTATTTATTTTGGCCAGTCCTGGGGCTTGAACTGAGGGTGGGCCTGGGCACTATCCTTGGACATTTTTTGCTCAAGGCTAGCCCTCTTTCACTTGAGCCTCAGTGCCCCTTCCAGCTTTTTCTGTGTATGTGGTATGGAGGAATAGAACCCAAATGTCTGGAGAATGGAAAACAATGTAAACTAAAGTTATCATTTTCTGAGTGCTGGTTGCTCACCCCTGTAATCCCAACTACTCAGGAAGTCACGATCTGAGGATAGCGGTTCAAAGCCGACCCAGGCAGGAAAGTCCTTGAGACTGTTGTCTACATGTAACCACTAGATAACTGGATGTGACACTTTGGCTTGAAGTGGTAGAGCACTGGCCTTGAGCAATAGGAACAGTGCCCTGACTCTTGAGTTCAAGTTCTATTTTATTTAATTTGAATGTACCTAGGAAAGCACTGGGGGGGGGGGGGCATAATATCAGTTATATTAATTGGAGGAACAGGAATATTGAGAGTTTTAATACACAGCTGTAGTTGTATATCTTTGATTTAAACTTGTGATCCTTGTTTGTCACACTGTATTAGTAGGGGCTGGGAGTGTATGTAGCTCAGTGGTAGGGTGCTTGCTTAGCACATAAGAGATTAGGTTACGTCCCAACTGTCCCTAAGAGAAAGAAAAAAAAGTAGCAATGAGCGCTGGCTCATTAGTAGTATTTCTCTCTGATAATATTCCTTTCCTTTATGATGCTTAACATAGATTTTATTTTGTTTTGGTCTGGTCAGTAGTGGGTCTTGAACTCTGGGCCTGGATGCTGTCTCTGAGGTCTTCAGCTCAAGGCTATCACCATGCCATTGGAGCCACAGCACCACTTCTGGTTTTTTGTTGGTTAAATTGGAGATTGGTCTTCAGTGCCCGGGCTGGCTTTGAACCAAGATCCTCAGATCTCATCCTCCTGAGTAGCTAGGATTACAGGTGTGAGCCATCACATCCAGCTCATAGTCTGTATCTTGTTGCTTGGTTTTTGGTGGCATTTCTACTGTGTAGCTGTGAGAATGATCTGTGTATGTCCAGAGGTTTCCATAGTCTGGGCATGTATATAGTTGTTCAGGTAATAAAAATCATCTCTGGGTATACATTTTTTCTAGCATATAATAAATGATCCGTAGATGTTTATTGACTGAATGTATGACTTGAGTTTGGTTTCTAAAACCCTTAACCTAGTGTTTGAACTTGTGATTATGTGAGAGAATGCATATTACATAAGAAGCATGTACATAGATAATCCAATTGTAAGAGACGCTTGTATTTTGATAATGAATATAAAAATGCACCAGAATAGCAGACAAAATTTAATGTTTTTTTTTTTTAAAAAAAAAAAAAAGAGAGAGAGAGACAGGAACAAGAAACCTGAGTGCCTTGGAAACCTGGAATGAGTAGTTAGAACTCTGAGGATGAGGAAAGTAGGTATCTGTACATCTCTATCTACTGTGTTTTCTTTGTTCCTATGTGGATGATAATGAGCTCCTTGGTATTTTAATTAGATGGCAATTTGATCTGCTTTATAGGTTCTTAATATTGGTGATAGAAATGAGACTTTGTACCTTGAGACAGTTTTTCTTGGTATTACAGGATCAAAAAACCAGTGGAAAGAAACTAGCCATATGTTGTTTTAATAAGATCATAAGTGTCTATAATTATACCAGGTGTAAGTATAATAAGTATATCCAGATATGCCCTTTAATGTACATTGTAAGTAAATACATCTTCGCTAATGCTATTTTTAATACCAAATACATGTATTATATGTATGTATTTGTTTTCTCCCATCTGTAGGCTAAAGAAATCCTGACAAAAGAATCCAATGTACAAGAGGTTCGATGTCCAGTCACTGTCTGTGGAGATGTGCACGGGCAATTTCACGATCTCATGGAACTGTTTAGAATTGGTGGAAAATCACCAGATACAAATTACTTGTTTATGGGAGATTATGTTGACAGAGGATATTATTCCGTTGAAACAGTCACACTGCTTGTAGCTCTTAAGGTAATTTCAATTTTATGCCTTTTTGAATGGTGTAAGACTTCTGTTGAATGTTTTTTCTCACTCTGGTGACGGGTGATTTTCTTCATACAAATGTTAAATTCTGTGTCTTAGGAACTCAAGCTTAAGGCTTAACGATTGTGGTCCTCTTTATTGGGGAGGGGATGGTTTAGAATTTTTGGGGGGAAGTGGGGGGTCAGTGGTGGAACTTGAACTCCGTGTGTGGGTACTATCCCTGAGTTCTTCAGCTCAATGCTACCACCCTATCCCTTGAGCTGCAGCACCACTTCCTGTTTTCTAGTGGCTAATTATAGAGTCCCAGAGGCAAGTCTTTGCCTGGGATTCACTTTAAACCTAGGTCCTCAGATCTCAGCCTCCTGAGTAGCTAGGATTATAGGCATGCGCCACCACAACAGCTGCTAGAATTTTTTTGGGGGGGGAGGTCATGGGGATAAATAGTGTAATGATAGACACCTGTAATCCTAATACTAAGAAGGAAGCCCTGGCAGAAAGATAGTGTTCGGGGTCAACCTGAGCTACATAGTAAGACCCTACTCTAAAAGAAAAAAGAAAAGTCAACTAAAAGAAGGACAAATAAGGTAATTGAAGGAAGCAACCTGCAGAATTTTGTGTAAAGCAATTACAGCTTTGTCAAGTATATAGGTAGACGAGTTGTAAACAACAAAGTTCTTAGGATTACATACAAACCCTCAGCCTAATTTTGATTATGTTCTAAAATCTAAGTGCCAGTGATTGTATATAGATTCCCTTCTTGAATACCTGTTTGTTAAACATGTCATTTGAAATATGATATAAAAGTCAATGTTAATAAATTCTTTAATTAAAAAAAATCCCCTCTTTAAAAAAGAAAGTTCTTAGGATCAAATGTTTTTTCCTTTTGCTTATGAAAATTTTTACTTTACCTTTCAGGAGCATTTTCCCCCCACCTTTCATAGACTGCCTTATTATAGAATAAGGTTGCTGCTAATCATATACTTTTCTACTATTAGAGGCAATGAGACATGGTTTTGAGAGAACTGAATTTTAGGAGATTCATAGCTAAGTTTTGTAAAATGCTGTAAACGTTGTAGAAGTCATTTTCTATGTTTATAAAATAAAAATTTTGTAAAGCTTCCACCATCTGATTTAGAGTTAAATGGTAGAAGGTTTCTATAGTGACTGTACATAATTTGAAAGAAGCTTATGTTAATCATAGGGTCAGTCCTAGTGCACAGAGAGAAATGGATGTGTTGCATTAAAAATTCATGCAGGGACTGGGAAGGTGGCTTAGTGATAGAGTGCTTGTTTAGCATCTATGAAGCCCTGGGTTCAGTTCCTCAGTACCACATAAACAGTAAAAGCTCGAAGTGGCGCTGTGGCTCTAGTGGTAGTGTGCTAGCCTGAGGCAAAAAAGTTCAGGGACAGTACCCAGGCCCTGAGTACTCCATGCAGGAGAGTGTGATTCCTCATAGTTCTCATGCTAATTCCTGGTACCTCAGAAAGTGATCGTATTTGAAGCTGGGCACTAGAGACTGCTCACGCCTAAAATCCCCTACAGATCTGAGGATCACAGTTTGAAGCCAGCCCAGGGAAACAACTCCTTGGGAAACTCTTATATCCAATTAACTACCCCAAAGCAGGAAGTGATGCTGTGATTCAAGTGGTAGAGCACTAGCTTTGAGCACAAAGAGGCTCAGAGACAACACCAGTACCTGAGTTCAAGCCTCACAACTGTCCCCCCCCAAAAAAAAAAAAAAATGAAGGACTGGGAGTTTGTCCTAGTTGTAGAGTGCTTGCCTAGCATGCACCCAGACCCAGGTTCAATTCCTCAGTACCATATACATAGAAAAAAAAAACAGAAGTGGTGCTGTGGCTCAAGTGGTAAAACTCTAGCTTTTAGGAAAGCCCAAGGACAGTCAGTACTCCGGCTCTGAGTTCAAGCCCCAGGACTGGCCACAAAAAAAAGGCGACATGATGGTTTTTGGAAGGCTTTGATCCAATATGAGTAGCATCCCTAAGAGAACAGGTGAAGGCACAGACAGAAAAGAAGATGGGAGGGTGAGAGAAGCCTTCAGGAGACACTAAACTGCTAGTACTTTGACCTTTGGCTTCTGCTTCCAGAACCATGCGAAAAAATACTTCTCTCTTACTTCCTTAACATATGAATGTTGTAGGGGAATGATGGCTCCGTCACAAATGGTGTGTGAACAGAGTGGATCGGGCAGCGAAAGCAGTAACTTCTAAAAGAAATTATTTGTGGCTAGGTGCCAGTGGCTCACATCTCTAATCCATGTTTCTCTGGAGGCTTAGATCTGAGGATTGAGGCTCAAAGCCAATGCAGGCACTAAAGTCCTTAAGACTCTTGCCTCCAATTAATCACCAGAAAACCAGAAGTGGCATTGAGGCTCAAGTGGTGGAATGGTAACCTTGAACTGAAGAGCTAGCTCAGGACAGTGCCCAGGCCCAGAGTTTAAATTCCATGACCCACAACAAATAAAAAATTTATGATCTTGAGTTATATGCACAGTCTTTACTTCCCTGGCTGGCCTTAAACCTTGATCTTCATATCTCAACCTCCTGAGTAGCTAGGATTACAGGTATGAGGCACTGTGCCTAAGACAGATATTTTAAGTGGTAGAAATGCAGCTGCTTCTGATGATTCATGCCTATATTCCTAGCTACTTGGGAAGCTAAGAATTGAGGGTTCCTGTTTTAAGCCAGCTAGAGCAAGAAAGTCTGAGAAGCTCTTTATCTCAAGCACCAGAAAGCCAGAAGTAGAACTGTATGTAGAATACTAGTAGGAGCACTAAGGTCTAAGCCTGTATGTACTCAGGCTAGGATTACAGGGGTGAGCCACTAGCACCTAGCAGAGGGATCTTTTTGAGATAATGGAAGGTTCTAAAATTGAGTTGTGAGGATTGTTATGTAATTTTAAATTCATTAAAATCTTGATCCTGGCCCGGAGTTTGGCCTAATGGTAGAGTGCTTGTCTGGCATGCACAACGCTCTGGGTTTGATTCCTCGGTACCGTATACACTGAAAAAAGCTAGAAGTGGTGTTGCGGCTCAAGTGGTAGAGGACTAGCCTTGAGGAAAGCCCAAGGACAGTGCTCAGGCCCTGAGTTCAAGCCCCAGGACTGGCAAAAAAAAAAAAAAGTCTTGATCCTAATTATGTTTATTATGAGGCTATAAATCCTCATAATTCTTGGTTTAAAGTTGGTGGTAGCATAAGTTTGATATTTTTTATTGAGGGTTACCTAATGAATACTGAAAATGTTTAAATCTGCAAGTGGCAGAGCTCTAACCTTGAGAAAGCCCAAGGACAATGCTTAGGACCTGAGCTCAAGCCCAGGACTGGCAAAACAAAACATAAAAACCTTATTACCTGGGGCCGGGAGTTTGGCCTAGTGGTAGAGTGCTTGCCTAGCATGCGCGAAGACCCGGGTTGGATTCCTCGGTACCACATACATAGAAAAAAAAGCCAGAAGTGGTGCTGGGGCTCAAGTGGTAGAGATCCAGCCTTGAGAAAGTCCAAGGACAGTGCTCACGCCCTGAGCTCAAGCCCAGAACTGGCAAAAAAAACAAAACACAAAACTTATTACCTGACTTACAAAATGGTATATCACATTTATAGTAATTTTTTTTTTTGGCCAGTCCTTGCTTAAACGCAGGGCCTGAGCACTGTCCTTGGGCTTTCTCGAGGCTGGAGCTCTACCGCTCGAGCCACAGCACCATTTCTGGCTTTTTCTGTGTCTGTGGTACCAAGGAATCAAACCTGGAACTTCGTGCTTGCTAGGCAAGAACTCTACCACTAGGCCAAACTCTCAGCCCCAGTTAACATTTTTTTTTTTAATCTGTGATTTCATTTCATTTGTAATGTGAGGAAATGATACTGAAAACTTATTATTTGTTTTAGGTTCGTTACCGTGAACGCATCACCATTCTTCGAGGGAATCATGAGAGCAGACAGATCACACAAGTTTATGGTTTCTATGATGAGTGCTTAAGGAAATATGGAAATGCAAATGTTTGGAAATATTTTACAGATCTTTTTGACTATCTTCCTCTCACTGCCTTGGTGGATGGGCAGGTTTGTGCATCTTTAAATATTGCAGATTATCTTTAGAAATATAATTTTTTTCCATCTTCACATCCTTTTAGGGATCTTTTTTCCCCCCTATAGTGTCAGCATTTGTCTGTTCATTGTTTATTTATACTTATTTTGCCTTAGTGAAGATTGAACCCAAAGCCTTCTATTTGCTAGGAAAGCATATTAGTTATGCCACCAGTAAATGGCATCTTTTTAAAAATAGAATTTAATTGTTATTATTAAAAGGAGTTACATAAGTCAGTTAATGAATACATTTCTTTTTTTTTTTGCCAGTCCTGGGCTTGAGCTCAGGGCCTGATGACTGTCTTGGATTTTTCTCAAGGCTAGAACTTTACCACTTGAACCTCAGCACCATTTCTGCCTTTTTCTAAGTATGTGGTACCAAGGAATCGAACCCTGGTCTTCATGCATGCTAGGCAAGCACTCTACCACTAGGCCAAACTCCCAGCCCATGAATACATTTCGTTTACATATCGTAGTAAATAGCTTTTTAACTCTCTTGTATTAGAACCACTAGGGCCCCCTCCCATTTTTGGTAGTGGGTACTGGGCTTGAACTCAGGGCTTTGTGCTCTCGTTTAGCTGTTTTGGTCATGGCTGACACTACTACTTGAACCTTGAACCACACCTCCACTTCTTGCTTTTTTGTGTGTGTGTTGGTTAATTGGGTTTGACCATCTGAGCTAGGTTCAGACTGTGATGTAAGATATTAGCTAGAATTACAGGTGTGAGACACCAGCACCTCACCTTTGTTTTGTTTTTGAGGTGGCTCTTGCTAATAACTTTGCCCATTGTTGGCTTCACACAGTTGTACTTCTGCTTTTGCCTTAGGCGTAGCCAGCATTAAAGGGGTCCCATCACCTTTCCTGGCTTGTTGGCATTTATTTGAACTTTTTTGTTACTCTTGTTTTGTATTGGGTACTGATGTATATGGCATGGGAAAGCCTCTGGCTGTTTCTCAATGAGTCTGTGTGTAGAGAGTTGTCTATAGAAGAGCTTTGCAAGAAAATCCTGAGTAGGAAGGTAGTCTCTGGCAGGGGTTATGGATAAATTAGATCAATATTTGCTTGGAGTTGATACAATTTGGGTGCCAAAGCCACGGTGTATCAAAGAAAGAAGGGTAGTTTCTTCAATGAACCTGACATTTTAAACCAATCTTTTCAGATCTTCTGTCTACATGGTGGTCTCTCACCATCCATAGATACACTGGATCACATCAGAGCACTTGATCGCCTACAGGAAGTTCCCCATGAGGTATGATTTTTATTTGGTCATAAATTAGTTTTCAGAAAGTTTCCTGAGGGCAGAAATTTGTGTGTGTGTCTGTGTATGTAATTCTATGTACTTTTTTAATTCTTGAAATAACCCTGAAAAGTCTGTGAACTTTGGTAACCTCGCTGTTCAGAAGAAGCCTTAGAAACTTTCCATTATCTCCGGGCATGGTGGCTCATGCCTGTAATCCTAGCTACTCAGGAGGCTGAGATATGAGGATCAAGGTTCAAAGCCAGTCCAGGCACAAAAGGACCTGAGACTCTTATCTTCAGTTAACCTCTAGAAAATGGGAATTGGGGCTGTGGCTCAAGGTAGGGCAGTAACCTTGAGCTGAAGAGCTCAAAGACAGCACCCAGACCCAGAGTTCGAGCCCCATGACCCACAAAAAAATAATAATAAATAATAGTAGATAAATAAAATTCCAGTACTGAAACAGCTTTGGGATTGAACTTAATAAAATATACATTTTCTTTTTTTTTTTTTTTTTGCCAGTCCTGGGCTGAGCTCAGGGCCTGAGCACTGTCCTTGGACTTTCTCAAGGCTAGAGCTCTACCACTTGAGCCTCAGCACCACTTCCGGCTATTTTTTCTATGTATGTGGTACCGAGGAATCGAACCTGGGTTTTTGTGCATGCTAGGCAAGCACTTTAACCACTAGGCTAAACTCCCGGCCTAAAACATATATTTTCCATCTTAAGAAATTCTCTTAGCCATCAGCCCATATTGCCTATGGTTGAAATTTGCATACTGTGGACATGTGAGTCCATGTTGCTAGGGGACTTAGTAATGATGTCAGCTTTGTCACATAAAGACTTGGGAAATATTACCCTTCAGTGAGACATTTCATACAAAATCTGCTCTTTCTCAGCAAACACTACTCTAAAAGTGACTTAGTAGGAAACTGATAGTGATAAATTACTCAAATAATGAATTTGCCATTTTTGCAAAGGGTAGTTTATAATTTGTGCTTGGTTTTTTGTTTTTTTTTTTTTTTTTTTTTAGGGTCCAATGTGTGACTTGCTGTGGTCAGATCCAGATGATCGTGGTGGTTGGGGTATATCTCCTCGAGGAGCTGGTTACACGTTTGGGCAGGATATTTCTGAGACATTTAATCATGCCAATGGCCTCACATTGGTGTCTAGAGCTCATCAGTTGGTGATGGAGGTATGTTCTGTTCTTTGAATCTTTGAAACATGATTTGCTTTTTTATAACTGCCATTCAGAGTATAGCAGTGAGCATTTGCTTGTACAAGGAATGGTCAGAAAACTGGTCTACGTGTTTAAAGTCATTCCAATGATAAACTGAAACATTAACATTTACAGGAGATCAACTTTATAAGAAGCCCTGACTTCTTTGGTAATTGGTACTGGTAGGCAGGTTTCTTTTTTCTCTTCTCTCATAAGGGGTCTTGTTGTGAAACGTAATCTCCTACTTAGAAACCTCTTTGTAGCTAAATTGATTGTACCACCACATGTGGCTAAAGTTGTTGTAGTTTTAAAAACAACTCGGGGATTGGGTGCATGGCTCACGTGGTAGTAGAGTGCTAGCCAGTGAGTGAAAGCATTAGGTACTAAGTCCCAAGTTCTAGTTTCGGACCAAAAACCTCCTTAATTTTGTAGTTGGGAGAAAGTAAATGTATGTGTATTTTAATGTTGTTCAAAAGGCAGAAAGACTTGCTTGGGAAGTTGTATAGTTATTACTGTCTTTCTTGAGTGAACTAACATTTACTTATGTAAAAGGAGGAGTAAGTTTTTACTTCTTTTCTTTGTAGGGGTATAACTGGTGCCATGACCGGAATGTAGTAACGATTTTCAGTGCTCCTAACTATTGTTATCGTTGTGGTAACCAAGCTGCAATCATGGAGCTTGATGACACTCTAAAATATTCTTTGTAAGTATTCACACTTCAGCATTTAGTTGCCACCTTTGTGCATTCCGTTCTGATGGAGCTGCTTGTTTACAAGCTCCTGTTAAATCAGATTCTTAATTTTTATTACATTTCTGTTGAACTGTCCCTATGCTGTTGAAACAAACACATGGATAAAAAATTAACTTGGGGCTGGGAATGTAGCTTAGTAGAGTGCTTGCCAGGCATGCATGAAGCCCTGGGTTCAATTTCTCAGTGCCACGTAAACAGAAAAAGCCAGAAGAGGCACTGTGGCTCAAGTAGTGGTAGAGTGGTACCCTTGAGCAAAAGAAATTTAGGGAGAGTGCACAGGCCCTGAGTTCAATCCCCAGGACTGGCAATAAATAAATAAATAAATAAATAAATAAATAATATAATCTTCTAGACTCTAAAGTTTATTAGGTATGGATTTGGGGGGGGGGGTACACGTGATACCAAAGTTTGATCTTAGGGAGCTGGTATTTGCCAGGTAAGAGCTTCATCAATGAATTCTTCCAGCCAAAAGCACTGGTTTTTTTTGAAATAGGCCTTCTCTCATTTCCCCAACCCCATTTTTTTCCCTGACATGTACCTGGACCACAATTGTGCCTAGTTACTTGAGAACTGGCCTTGAACTATGATTCTTCCAATCCTAGTTTCCCAAGTAGCTAAGATTATAGATGTAAACCATTGTACCCTGCAGGTTTTCTATTATGTCGTTAACAATACATACATGCAGAGTGTTATATGTGTATGTGTATATATGTAATTGTTCCATATGTATATTTTCTTTTTGGTAGTTATGGGGTTTGAACTCAGCTTTGTGCTTGGTAGGCAGGCACAATACTTCTTGAGCAGCCATTTGTTGTTTTTGCTGATCCTGGGGCCTGAACTCAGACCTGGGCACTGTCCCTTAGATTCTTTTTCTCAAGGCTAGCACTATCACTTGAGCCACAGTACCACTTCTGGCTTTTTCTGAGTAATTTATTGGAGATAAAGAATCTCACAGCTGGCTTTGAATGGGAATCCTTAGATCTCAGCCTCCTTAGTAGCAAGGATTACATGTGTGAGCCACAATACCCAGCTTGAGTCTTCAGTTTTTGCCTGGGTCTAGGCCTGTGCCTGGACTGCCGTTTTACGCTTTCCACTGTAGCTATTGGATAATAGGTACAAATCCCCATGCTTGCTTCTTCCTGTTGGAAATGGAAGTCTTGTGAACATTTTTTTGTCTGAGCTGATCTGGAACCACAGTCCTTCTGATCTAAGCCTCCTAAGTAACTTGAGTAACAAGTACTCGTTACTCTGTCTAGCTATTGGGTGAGTTGAGGGAGTCCCATGATTCTCCCCTCTCCCCCCAGAGCTGACCTGAAATTGAAATCCTTTCCATATTTGGTTTCCATGTAAATAATAATAGACTGTGAAGTATGGACCACAAATACATGGCCTTTTCTTTATTTTTTGGTGGTACTGAGGTTTTGAACTTAGGTCCTTGCATTTATAAGACAAGTATTAGACCAATTGAGCCACATCCCAACCCTTTATTCAGTGTTTTTCAGTTAAGAGACCACAGTCTTCCTACATATTTCCATGTGGAAGCTTGCAGTTACACCCGTGTACCATGGTCAGACTTTAAACTTTGCTTAGAAGAACCCTCATTCCAGGTTCTGTGACTTAAGAAGGACTCCATTGTTGAAAAGCATAGTTTTTTTGGCTGAAGTTCCTATGATACTAGTTTAAAAAATTTTTTTTTATTAACTTGGAAAGGTGTGTGAGGTTGGAAATTCAAAAGACTGAATTCAGGTTTTGCTTGTTTTTGTGATTGATAGGAACATGATTTGGAATGGAAATGGTGAATCTTTTCTTCTTTTTCAGCTTGCAGTTTGATCCAGCACCTCGTAGAGGCGAGCCACATGTGACTCGTCGTACTCCAGACTACTTCCTGTAATGAAATATTAAACTTGTACAGTATTGCCATGAACCATATATTGACCTAATGGAAATGGGAAGAGCAACAGTAACTCCAAAGTGTCAGAAAATAGTTAACATTCAAAAAACTTGTTTTCACACGGACCAAAAGATGTGCCATATAAAAATACAAAGCTTCTTGTCATCAACAGCCGTGACCACTTTAGAATGAACCAGTTCATTGCATGCTGAAGCGACATTGTTGGTCAAGAAACCAGTTTCTGGCATAGCGCTATTTGTAGTTACTTTTGCTTTCTCTGAGAGACTGCAGATAATAAGATGTAAACATTAACACCTCGTGAATACAGTTTAACTTCCATTTAGCTATAGCTTTACTCAGCATGACTGTAGATAAGGATAGCAGCAAACAATCATTGGAGCTTAATGAACATTTTTAAAAATAAGTACCAAGGCCTCCCCCTTTACTTGTGAGTTTTGGAATTGTTTTGTTTATTTTCAGGGATACCGTTTAATTTAATTGTATGATTTGTCTGCACTCAAGTTTATTCCCTTCTCAAATCTCAGCCCCATGTTGTTCTTTGTTACTGTCAGAACCTGGTGAGTTGTTTTGAACAGCTGTTTTCCCCCTCCTGTAAGATGTTACTGCACAAGAGCACTGCAGTGTTTTTCATAATAAACTTGTGAACTAAGAACTGAGAAAGTCAAATTTTAATTGTATCAGTGCGCAAGACTGGTGCTGTTTATTGAAAAAAAAAAAACCTAATTGATAAATACAGAATTTGTAGAATTCTAGGTAAAGAAAAACAAAGATCAAGGCCACTACATGACCTCTGGCATTCTACAGAAGACCTTGAGGATTTATTTGTGTTAAAGCATAATATGATTTGTGAGATTGGTGGTATGCTCTTGTGTGTAAGAAAGGAAATCTCTGCTGCTTCAGTAAGACTTAATGTTAAACCATATGACTTGCAAGTTAAGTTTTTAGGGTTCTGTTTAAAATGGCATGTTTTCAGGTAGAGCTTGACAAATGATGTGTCTACTTAGTAGTTTCTGGTTATAAATATATTACTATGTATGTTACATGAATTCTTTAAAATGATTGACAGATTGGTAAGCTCTTAACAAATATTTGTACATTATTTGTTGAGACTTGATCTTAAAGTTAAATTTATCTCAGTAAGAATGCTGTTAAAGCTCTAGTCTCTGTTAAGTTCTTTAAGTGGTAATTAATGAAACCAAATAGAAAACTTGTTGGATCATGGCTTAGTGTGTTGTCTCAAGACAGAAGTGGCACTTGAAGTGCAAGTGCTCAACTTCCAGTGAATTTCTCTCATCCTCTGAATAGGATTTAAAGTTAAGATAGTTCTGTGGAAATTAATATTTGACATTTTAAGTTAGCTGGGTACACTTCAGGATGCTTAACCATTACTGTGTGGGTATGATAAATAAATGTTTCCTTACTTTGTACTGTGTTAAGATTGAAACTAACAGAAATGACATTTCTCTTAAGCCCAAATGAAATATCATATACACAGTTTGGAAGCGTGTATTCATAGTTGTAGTCAATTTTCTTTAATGTCCACTTTATTCTCTCTTCTCTGGATCTCATTGATACTTTATCTGGTGGCTTATGAAGTTAATTGTCCAAATTAAAAAAAAAAAAAAAGCCCTTTGTAGTAGCTGAGGCATGTCTTAGTTGGTAGAGTGCTAGGCAGTGGGTAAAAGTGGAAGATACAGAGTTTGAGTTTTGGTCTCTGACCTTAAAAAAGCCTTTTTTAAAAAAATAAGTTTTTACTTTCTTCCTCTCTTTCCATCCTTTCCCTCTCTAGTTCGTTATATTAAGTCCTTCCTAACCAGGCAATACTTAAGTGATCTATACACCTAGCAGCTATTTTTCAGGTCCTGTGAATAACAAAATTGATTTTAAAGGAATTTCTATCTTAACCTGTGGAGTTATCCACAAATTCTCTAAATCTTGGTTAGCAGTATGGGGCTTGTGGCAGAAGTTGTTTGGTTCTTGAATAATTGTCCAGTTAGAATGACTGGGCTTTTCCATTTTCAAGTATGAGGAGAGGAAGAAAAATGTGTTGGTAAGTATAGTGCTTTCTTATGAAAAGATGTAATTAGTTGGAAATCAATTACTAGGTTGGGTAATGCTAATTTCCCAAATAGTAACATTAGAACAAGTTTTTCACAATCCTTAAAGCTGCTTGTTTGGATGGGAGAATTTGTCTAGCAGGGGTCTTTTGTAGAATTCCTAGTACTGGGGAGAAAAAGGATTTCTTTCTTTCCTTTTTTTTTTTTTTAGTGTAGGTTATAGGGCTTGAACTAGGCCTGGGCACTGTCCCTGAGCTCTTCAGCTCAAGGCTACCACTGTACCCTTGAGCCAAGCCCCCACTTCCCATTTTCTGGAGGTTAATTGGAGGTAAGAGTCTCAGGTCCTGAGCTGGCTTTGTACCTTGATCCTCAGATATTAGCCTCCTGAGTAGGTAGGAATACAGGCATGAGCCATCATGCCCAGATGAAAAAAGATTTCTTAATTTCATTAAAAGTGGGGTTGGAGGCATGGCTCAGTTGGTAGAGCCAGTGAAAGTATTGGGTGCCTAGCAAGCATAAAACCTTGAGTTCAAACTCCAGTACCACTCAAAAATTGGTACACACAAAAACTTAGTTCTCTAAGAACAAAAGATTTAAGAATAATGTTGTGAGCTAAGTATAGCTAATCAATAAAGCACTTGTTCTGAGTACTCCTGTATTGAATGTTCACAGAAGCTTGCTTGAAACAATGCCTTTGTAAAATAATAAGCTTGTTGGTTGAGTTGACTTTCTTCAGCAAACTTTATGTGTGTGCTGGTCTTGGGGCTTCAACTCTGGGCTTAGGTACTGTTAGTGAGGTTTTTTGCTCAAGCCTAGTACTCTACCACTTAAGCCATAGCTTTCTGGTGGTTAATTGGAAGTAAGAGTCTCATGGACTTTCCGATACAGGCTGGCTTTGAATCTCAACCCTCAGATTGCCAAACAAGATTTTTTTTTTTAATTTATGTAATTAAAAAAATTTTTAACTGGTAATGGCAAAAGGTACAGATTAATAAGGTACTATACTGTTTTGCTGCATAGTGTTTTGATGCATACATTGTGTAATGTTTAAATTAGGTTAACTAGCTGTTTTCGCATTTGTCATCTATGATAAAAACTTAAAAAATCCTTCTGGTTTTTTAAATGTATAGTGCTTTATTGTTACCTTTAGTTATCCTATTGTACAGCAGGACATCAGAACTACTTTTGTTTTAACTATTCAGTATTGACCAACTTTTCCTCTTAATCCTTCCCCTACACAAATGGTTCTTTCCCCCCTTTACTTGGCTACATATTAAATATTTGGTTGTAGTAAGTTTGTTTAAATGGAAGTATCAGCATTAGATTTTTTTTTTCTCTTTGCTTAGTAGGGAAAAGGTTACTTCTGTAGTTTTCTGTCTTGATATGTGTGGAGATCTTGATGTAAATTATTTGGAGGAGGGCCTGGGCAAATTTAGCCTTTGGTTCTGTACCAAAGTTCTATAAGAACCAAAGTCCTCAAAGTAATTTCAAGAGTCTCAAGTGATTCTCATTTGTATCTAGGGTTAAGAATTACTCTTTCCAAACTATAAATTTAAGAAAACTGGGTTATGTAGTGATGGATAGTGGTTCATTAGTTTTGGTAATAAATGTATTACATGACTGTTTCTGTGCTTTACCTGTCCTGTATAAGTAATTTCCTAGCTTCAACCATGAATCTGTTCCTAGGAATGGACCTTAAGTTTAGTAATAACTATTGTTTTGAGGTTGGTTTTGTTCCCAGGGGCTAAAACTGTTTCCATTAATGCCTTAATCAGTTCTTACACATTCTTTGAATATTTTTAGCCTTTATAAACTTTATAACTTAATTGTATCAGTATTGTAATAAATAACCTTTATCAAAGTGATCATGTATTTGGGCATGCCTGGTAATCTTAATATCTGCTTCAATTAAGCTTTATGTTTTAAGATTTTAAGTATGTTTTTTACTTTTTAAAACACCCCCTCCCCCAGCCCTGAAACTGGAACTCAAGGCCTGGGTGCTATCCGTGAGCATCTTTGCTGCACAAGGCTAGCACTCCTCACTTGAACCACAGCACCCGGGCCCAGAGTTGAAGCCCTATGACAAAAAAGTTTCATGTGGCTTAGAACCATGATCTTCAGCTGTCAGCCTCCTGAGTAGTTAGGATTACCGGCATGAGCTACTTGTGCCCAGCTTAAAACTTTTTTTTTTGTTGATTGAAAACATTTATTTTTAATATATTTTTTATTGTAATTAATAGAAGGGTTACATGATATTTGCCAGATAAATGGTGCCTTAATTCCCACACATTGATACCCTTTCACATGTCATTGTACAAAGTAGTGTTGGGACATTTTCAGCCATGTATGTAAGTTGCAAGTTGGCATGGTTTAATGTAACACCAATCCATCCAGACTGTGAGAGTGTGTGTGTGTGTCCCTCCCTTAAGATTTAAACTCAGTGTTTGGGCACTGCCTTGAGCTGTTTTATTTGTATTTTCTTTTCCTCAAGGCTATACTACTACTTGGGCCACAACTTCACTTTTGGCTTTTTGGTGGTTAATTGGAATTAAGATCTCTCAGACTTTCCTACCTGTTTGGAGTTCTGGCTCTGGAGTTTGCGTGATCAGTCTTCACAACTGGACTGGCTTGAGTTCTGTTGAGCATCTGGATCCCAGGTTATACCATGAAGCCCACAGAGGTCAGGGAAACAAAGTGCACAGCAGATCCATTCTTGACCATGTGAAGTTCTGACCCAGTCTCTTAATGTTCTTGCTCATTCCATGGTGAGAACTGAGGTTTGAACTTGGCCTTGTGTTTGCTATGCAGGCAGTCTATTGAGTTATGCTCTCAGCCCTTTTTTCCTGGTATTTTTTTGTGTGTGTGTGCTGCCTGTTTTTATAGGTAGGTCTGACTTTTTCCCTGAACCTCAAATTTCCTGCTTTTTACTTCTAGAATATTAGGCACACCTCATTTACTTGGGATTGGAGTGGAGACTTGCTGGGCTGTAACCAGGATTCTTCCTATCTCAGTCGCCCACATGCCCAGGATGACAGATATGTACCACTATATTGAGTTAAGGAAGGGGTCTCAACTTCTAACAGTGATCCATAAAAGCTGCTGTTCTCATTTGGTAGATGATAAGACATAAAACATTTTCTTGAGTGCTTCTTGTTAGCTCCTTACAACCTGTAATGATCATTTTATATGGCTCAATAATGACATATAAATACCTAAATGGTCCTTGGCAGAAATACCCCATCCCTGATAGGACTACAGTCAGGAACCACCATACATATCCCCACCACCATCCTTTTATCATGAGTGCCATACCATGCTGCTCATCAGCTGGTGTATATGTTTGAAAGAAGGAAATGGGATTATGTTTGAATTCATTATTTGTTAAAATATAATAACAATAGAATACATTACAAATCATGTGGGTCAGAATTGTTCATTCCCAAGAGTTAAAAGAATTAACAGCAAGTAATTCAACACTGAAAAAGACTACCTTTTGGGCTGGGAGTGTAGCCTAGTGGTGGAGTGCTTGCGTTAGCATGCATGAGGTCCTGGGTTCGATTCCTCAGTTCCACATACTCAGAAAAAGCCAGAAGTGGCTGGTGGCTCACACCTATAAACCTAGCTACTCAGGAGGCTGAGATCTGAGGATCAAAGTTCAAAGCCAGCCTGAGCACTAAAGAATATGAGACATCTCCAATTAACCACTAGAAAATGAGAAGTGGGGCTGTGGCTGAAGGGGTAGGGCAGTAGCTTGAGCTGAAGAACTCAGTGACAGGGCCCAGGCCCAGAGTTCAAGCCCCATGACCCACAAGAAAAAGCCAGAAGTGGTGCTGTGGCTGAAGTAGCAGAGCAGTAGTTATGAACAAGTGTCCAAGGACTGCCCAGGCCCTGAGTTCCAGCCCCAGGACTGGCAAAAAAAAAAAAAAACCACCTTTCTTGAACGGCAAATCCAGACCCTCATTACATTTGGATTGTAAGCTATTGATATCCTTACTGCATTGGGAGGAGTGTTTACCTATAACACTGCTAATGCAGCAGCTTTTTGCTGCTCTTAGACTAGAAATTGCTCTTTTACTTCTGATGATGGAGTTTGAATTCGGAGTCTTTATTTGCTAGGCTGTGTTCTACCATCTGAGCCAGACCTTCAGCCCTTTCTTTAGGGATCATTCTAGAGATAACTTTAGCCATGGTGTACTGTCTCTTCAACCATCCATAATATTGTCAAGGGGAAAAGACTATTAGACTCTACCTTATGTGTTCTTCTAAGAGTTGATTCAGCAAATACTTCTCAATCATTTTTGTTTGTGGTACAGAGGATCAAACCCAGAACCTCGAAACATGCCAGGCAAGCATTCTAATGACCTCCCGGGCCTGCCAATATCTCTCGTTAGTGGAAGCCAAGGACCAGAGTTATGATAGAAAAAGTGTTTCTTGAATTGTGGAGCACTCAGGAAGGCTATAGTGAAAGGTCTTATTGATAGCTATTGGGAATGCTCAAGGCATATATTCTGATCTGGCTCTTGTCTTTTTTTTTTTTTTTTTTTGGTCAGTTGTGGGGCTTGAACTTTGGGCTTGGTTGCTGTCCCTGAGGATTTCAGCTCAAGGCTACTGCTCTACCATGTAGAGCCACAGCATCACTTCCAGTTAATTGTAGATAAGAGTCCCACAGATTTTCCTGCCTGGGCTGGCTTTGAACCATTATCCTCAGATCTCAGCCTCATGAATAGGATTACAGGTGTGAGCCACCGCATGGCAGCTCTTATCATTTGATTTGGGCTTTTGCAGTGATTGTGGAATTGCTCCACTGCGACGTGGAACCTTGGGGACAGGTTAATCAGGTTTCGTAGTCCTGATCAAGTGGTAGCCTTATGATCAAATATGCCTTTCTAAAAAGGTATAGTGAGATACCACAAACAGGAAGTCTAGAACATGCTCTTGATTGGAGTATGTACTTAAGCCAGCAGGCAGAAGAGGTAAGAAAGGTGGTTTTTGTGTCCCAGAAATACATTGATCTCTGTTTTTATAGAAATGAAACTACTGTTTTAATTCTGATCCTTTCAATATTCTATAAAATTAAAGCCCCAGCCCACTTTTTTTTTTAAAGGTGAGGTACATAGTTAACGGTTACATAAGTCAAGTGATGAGTACATTTCTTTTTGATGGTGTGCCGTCCTTCCCTTGTTCTCTTTTTCTCCACACTGGAGAAACCAGTGTGGATAACCACACTGGAAATGAATGTAATGGAAAGGGATAGGGATCCTGGCACTGGTAGCTCATGCCTGTAACATATTAGCTAATAAGCTAATCAGGAGGCTGAGATCTGAGGATCACAGTTAAGCTCACCCAGGCAGGAAAGTGGCCAGAAAAATAAAGTGGAGCTGTAGCTGTAGTTCAAAGTGGTAAAGCAATTAAGCTCAGGAACAATGCCTAAACCCTGAGTTCAAGCCCCACAACTGACCCCCCCCCAAAAAAAATGAGCGGAGGATATGGAGGTGGGCAAAGGCAATTGAGAAAAGAAATTTAAGTGAGATTTTGGGGTATTTGTGCAGAGGGCTCATGCCTGGAAAGACAGTGTGAGGCTGGTGTTACTATATTGCTATCTCGTTTGGATGTACCAATTTTTCACCTGTTTATAGCTTGCCCCTGGGTTTCTTTAAACTTTGAGAACTATTTTGAGGATCTTTAGGGTTTTTCAGCTCCACCTCATCCTAGGAAGAATACAAGTCAGAAACTAGGATTTTGTGTTAGTTGTACAAGAGAGAATTCAAGTGACATTTCTGTACACACACACACAAATGTATTCTGCCTTATCCCCTCGTTCTCTGTAACCTTCCTCCTTTCTTAAAACAATCTCAACAGGTTTCATCGACCTATTATACATGCAAACAAACTAATTCATCTTATTAGTGTTTTAAAACTACACCAGAGGCTTTCACCAGAGAATAGCATTTCAGACTTATATGTTTCTTTATTCAGAATAACATCTTCCTCCTTTCTCTATTCAGTCCTATTGAGCAACAAAAGCGAAGAATTACCTTTTTTTTGCCAGTCCTGGAGCTTGAACTCAGCCTCCATTTTATTCCTGGTAGCACTCTACCACTTGATCCATGGTGCTATTTCCAGCCTTTTCGGTTTATGTGGCATTGAATTGAATCCAGAGCTTCATGCATACAAGTACTCTACCACTAAACCACATTCTTAGCCCATAAGCCAAGATTTTTAATTTTTTATTTTTGTTGCTGGTCCAGAGGTATGAACTCAGGACCTAGGTACTTTCCCTTAGCTTTTTTTGTTTTGTTTTGTTTTGTTTTCCCCTCAAGGATAGTGCTCTGTTTCTTCGGTAGTTTGATGATTAATTGAAGATAAAAATCTTAAATGGACTTTGTTGCCCATGCTGGCTTCAAACTGCAATCCTCAGATCTCAGACTCCTGAGTAGTTAGGATTACAGACCATAAGCCACCAGCGTCCAGCCAGAAGCCAAGATTTTTAAAGCTGGTCTGAGGATGTCAGTAGATGATTTGTGGGCTTTCAAAATGAAATTATTTGCTTATGTCATCCCTTGGTGGCATGTAGATATTTCTGCTGTCAACCTGGATGGGTAGATGGCCTGCAGGATTTCAGTGTAAATGATTTATGGATTCTTGGAAATAACAGTTGGTGCCATAGTCCTGAAATCTATTGCTAGCACTGTCCCTGAGCTTTTGTGCTCAAGGCTAGCACTTTACCATTTGAGCCTCAGCTCTACTTCTAGTTGTTGTTTCGTTTTATTTTTTTTTGGGGGGGGGGGGGCGTCATGGGGCTTGAACTCTGGCCTGGGCACTGTCCCTGAGCTCTTCAGCTCAAGGCTACCACCTCACCCTTGAGCCATAGCCCCACTTCTCATTCTCTGGTGATTAATTGGAGATAAGTTTCTCAGGCTTTGTATTGCCTGGGCTGGCTTTGAACCATGATCCTCAGATCTCAACCTCCTGAGTAGCTAGTATTACAGGTGTGAGCTAGCGCTGCTCCAGATGTTTGTGGGGTGGGGGGTGTTTTTGTTTTGACAGCCTGAGTGGGCTTCCAGCTTCAGTCTTCAGATCTTAAGTCTCCTGAGTGCTAAGATTACTTGTTATTGTTGTTTTGCTTTATTATACTAGCGTGCATTTCCTTCAACCTTTTTGACGTCTGTGTTTGACGTCTCCTTTCTACCTTGCTCATCTCTTCAAATCCCATCGGTTTGCAAAAAAAGCCTTAACTTACATTTTTATTTTTAGACTCGTTTCTCTCCTGAGCGCTTCAGTTATGCATCGAGCTACCTACTGGTGATTCACATGACATAACATCTGGAACAGTTCCTGGTCTCCCAGCCAATCTGGTGTTTCCTTTCTCAGTATGTACTCAGACAGTTCTCCTTGACATGCATTTTTCTCTCTACATGTAATCCAGTAGCCAGACCTGCAGACCATCTCTTTTTCTCCATTGTTTCTGACATACTCCAAACCCTCTAAGAAGTTTTTCCTTGTGCCTATAACCCTACCTACTCAGGGAGGTTGTGATCTAAGGATTGCAGAGAGAAAAAGAGAAAGGGAGGAAGGCAGGAATGGAGAGACAGATAGCAATACATTAAGGTAGAAACCTCACAAGGTGCCAGTCTTGGAAAGAAATGTGAGACATGTACTAGGGTGTGTGCAGGCTTTAAGGAGGACCTTGGTATGTTCCAGAATATCCCGGTCAACATCATTAGATTTTAATGAATGGGTGAGAGTGAGGAAATGAGAGCAAAGTTGATAAGCAAAGCATGATGGGTTTTGTAGGATATCATGAGAAAGCTGGGCTTTATCAGCATTCTAAGGCTATTGAGAGCATAGCAGGTCAACTCTTTGGGTCCCTAAGCCTCTTCATGCTTTACAATTTGAGCTACAGTACCACTTCTAGGTTTTGTTTTATTTTGTTTGCTGGTCGTGGGGCTTGAACTCTGGACCTGGGCACTGTCCCTGAGCTCAGGTCAAAGCTATTGCCCTCCCCCTTGAGCCACAGCACCCCTTCCAGTTTTCTAGTGGCTCATTGGAGATAAAGAGTCTCACCGTCTTTACTGCCTGGGCTGGCTTTGAACTACGATCCTCAGATCTCAGCCTCCTGGGTAGCTAGGATTACAGGCGTGAGCTACCACACCTGGTCACTTCCAGTTTTTGAGTGGTTAATTGGAGATCAGAGTGTCATGAAGACATTTCTGTCTGGGCTGCCTTTGAACTATGATCTTCAAATCTCATGAGTATCTAGGATTACAAGCATGAGCCACCAGTGCTCAACCCACTTCTGGCACTTTACTGGTAAAGTGGAGATAGGAATTCCAGAGTTGTCTGTGATCATCAGATCTCAGCCTCCGGAGTAGCTAGGATTACAAGTGTGAGCCACTGGCACCTAGCTCACTTGCTTCCCCCCCACCCCCATTCTGTCTCTCTTGTATTACTGAGCAACTTTTCAGTAATTTCTTATTATAAAGGTGATGTACAAAGGGATTACAATTATTTGAGTCAGGCAGTGAGTACATTTCTTTTTGTACAGTGTCTTCTGTCTTTCTTCCTCCAGGTACTAGGGATCGAATGCAGTATATTGCGCTTGCTTTGCCACTGAGCCACATCCCAGCCTGTACAATGTCTTCTGTTTCCCAGTCCCTCCTTTGTATTCTTTCTATTCTTTTTTCTTTTTTCTTTTTTTTTTTTTTTGTCTATCCTGGGCCTTGAATTCAGGATCTGGGCACTGTCCCTGAGCTGCTTTTTTTGCTCAAGGCTAGTGCTACTGTTTGAATCACAGCACCAGTTCTGGCTTTTTCTATGTATGTGGTACTAAGGAATGGAATCCAGAGCTTCATGCATGCTAGGCAAGCGCTCTACCACCAAGCCACATTCCCAGCCCACTTCTCACTTTCTAAGACTATTTACCCACCTAGTATTCTCCTGTTTGTGCTTACCACCTTTCGTCCACTAAAAGTTATTCTTCTTAAGAACAGAAATCTTATTTCTGCCTTGTTTAATATTCTGTGGAGTACAAGGGTACTAGCTAAATACCTTTTTTTCCCCATTGAGAACATTTTTGTTGTAGTTTTTGCCAGTCTTGGGCTTGAGCTCAGGGCCAGAGCACTGTTGAGTTTCTCAAGGCTAGCATTTTACCACTTGAGTCACAGCACCATTTCTGGCTTTTTTTCTTTATATATGGTAACGAGAGATTGAACCCAGGTCTTCATGCATGCTAGGCAAGCACTCTACTACTAGGCCAGACTCCCAGCCCCACATTGAGAACATTTTATTGGCTTTTGGATAGAAACAGGGATTTATTTGCCAAGTAGTATGACCCCATCATACTTTTCCTGGAACCAGCGCATGACCACTTCTTTGCTGACCCTGTTTTGGCAATATTACAGCCTGTCTTGTACTGCTTGTCTGTGATGCTGAAACCTAGCCAACCCAGTTCCACATAGAAGTCCAATGCTTGGGTCATATTTGATGCCCAGGTCAATGTGTTCTTGAATCCCCAAACCAAAGTTTCCAGACTCTGAGAAGTTATTTTTTTTCCCCTAATTCATCTTCATGTACCTTCAGACCTTTCTCCAGGATTTCTTCTGCCTTCGCCCTATGGACTGTGCAGTCAACAGCAATCTTTTCATTCCTCCTGATGCCAGAGAATCTGACAGTGGATCTAGCTTTGGAAAACACTGAGATCTGACATGTGAACTGCTCCAGCACCTTAGCTGCCAAGTCAGTCTGTCTCTACTCTTCCCAATACAGATGTTGAGGCAGAGCTTGTGAATTCCATGCTCCTGCACAGGGTTCTCCTTTTCACCTTTATCCTGTACCATGATAAAGACAGGAAGAGATGCTAAATTCTTTTTTTTTTTGAAAAAGAAGAAGAAGAAGAGGTTTACCAAGCACCAGGTGGCTTCTGTCTATATCCCTAGCCACTAAGGTCTATGATCTGAGGATCACAGTTCAGCCCAAGTAGACAAATACAAGAGACACTTGTTTCCAGTTAGGCAGCAGAAAAATCAGAACTGGACACTTGGCCCCAATGGTTGTGTGCCAGCTTTGAGTAGAAAAGCCAAGTGAAAGCATAAGGCCAAGTTTAAGCCCTAGGAACACACACACACACACACACACACACACACACACACACACACACACACACACACACACACACACACACACACACACACACACACACACACACACACACACACACACACACACACACACACACACACACACACACACACACACACACACACACACACGCGGCAAAAGCAGGGCTGGAGTGATGTCTTAAAGAGCACCTGCCTAGCAAGATAGCGAGGCTCTGCTGGATGCAAGCGTCTAATCCTAGCTACTCAGGAGACAGAGATCTGAAGATTGTTTCAAAGACAGCTCTGGCAGGGAAGTCAATGAAACTCCAGTAAACCATTTCAAAAAATGAAAACCAGAAGTGGAGCTGTGGATTCAGACAGCCAGCCTGGCCCTCTGGCACCACCTGCTGGCTAGACCAATTGCACCAGCCCAAGCTGCCTTCTCTATTGTCTGTAGCCACTCTGAGTAGGTAGGATAAGTGGGGGAGGCTCCTTTTGAGAATAAGTAGAATAGAGTGTAGCCATTATAAGAATCTCCGAATTATCTGCAGTGAGTTAACCAACTCTGGGTTCAAATTTCACCGATCACTTCACTGATATATGGCGTAGGGTGGATCACCTAGTCTGTGGCAGCCTAGCGATCACTCCTGTAAAATGAAATAATGTAACAGCTCATAGGGTTGCTGTGAGTAATATACAGGAAGTGTTTCCCTTAGATCAGGGCAATACGAAGCTTTCAGGCACACTGATTTAAGCAGTGTCACTCTCAGTTCCTGCCTCTTAGGTAAGCCAACTTGTGCCTGACAAGACCTTCCGATCCCACCTGAGCTTGCGATGGCATGGGGTACAGATAGCCAGAAGTTTTCTCCTTCATCACTTAGGTGTGGGTTACCCCTCTTACCTCAAAGCTGTCGCAGCATCTGTCCAAAGGAGGCTTCTACCAGCCCAGGTAGACAGGAACTCTTATGAACAGCTTGATGAATAGCTCTTTCTCTTTCTTTTCTTTTCTTTCTTTCTCTTTGATTTTTTTTTGTCAGTCTTGGGGCTTGAACTTCGTGCCTAAGCACTGTCCCTGAGAGCCTCTCTCTGCTCAAGGCTAACGCTCTATCTTAAGCCATAGCACCACTTTGGCTTTTTTTGTTTATATGTTACTGAGGAATTGAACCTTCATGCATGCTAGGCAAGCACTCTATCACTAAGCCATATTCCAGCCCTTTTTCTGTACTTTTTGTCCACCATCAAGATCCAAAGACTGGGGCTGTGGGCAAATAAATCATGGGTTCAGGGATCTTGCAGACAATTCCCAGCTCCACTCCTAGCCCCTCCCACTGCCTTTTCAGCCTTGGCAGTGACTGACTGGCTGTTTGAAGGAGTAGCTATATGAAGTCCTTCAGGAATGGACTAGCACCATGCGAGCATGCTACAGGCATTACTATGTGGTTACTTTCCCCTCTTTTGTGTTGTGATTTACATGAAGTAAAGCATAGAAACGTAATTGAGGTTAAGTGAAATTTTCACACCCCAGGCTTGAACTCAGAATCTCCTACTTGGCTTGCTTGCTGCTCACTGTTGGCATTCTGTCATTTGAGCCACATCTCTAGTTCAGTATTTTGCTGGTAACATGGGAGATAGAGTCTTATAGACTTTTATGCCCGGGCTGGCTTTATTTATTTATTTATTTTTGCCAGTCATGGGCTTGAGCTCAGGGCCTGAGCACTGTCCTTGGACTTTCTCAAGGTTAGAGCTCTACCACTTGAGCCTCAGCACAATTTCTGGCTTTTTTTCTATGTATGTGGTACTGAGGAATTGAACCCGGGTCTTCCGAGGAATTGAACCCGGGTCTTCATGCATGCTAGGCATGGCTTTATATCTTAATCTTCCAGGTATCAGCTTCAAGAATAGCAGTATCACAGGGTATGAGCTAATGATGTCTCTTGGTTTTAATGCCAGTCCTGGGGCTTGAACTCTAGGCCTGGGTACTGTCCCTGAGCTTTTTTTGCTCATAGTTAGCACTCTATCCCTTGAACCACAGCTCTACTTCTAGGTTTTTTTGGAAGTTATTTGGAGATATTTCCACAGACTTTCCCACCTTCAGATATCAGCCTCCTGGGTAGGATTACAGGTGTGAGCCACCAATGCCTAGCAAGCTTAATACATTTTTATGCTGCTGGCATTACCTGGTTCATGTTAGAAATTTCCTTAGATCAATTTTCACCTATTTTGTGTCTACTTAAATGGTTCTCTACAGAAAGTACTCATATCCAATTGCTTCCGTTCAACTTGGTGAGATTCATCTATGTTGTTTGTGTCAGTAGTTGCTTTCCATTGTTGTTTAGTATTCCATCACACATATTACAGATTTTTTAAAATTTCATTTTATTGATTTCTGTGCCAGTCCTGGGAGGCTTGAACTCGGGGCCTGGGCACTGTCACTGAGATTCTTTTTTTTTTTTTTTTTTTTTTTGTCATGGGGTTTGAAGGCTGGGCCTGGGCACTGTCACTGAGCTCTTCAACTCAAGGCTAGCACTCTACCACTTGAGCCACAGTGCTGCTTCTGGTTTTGGGGTAGTGTATTGGAGATAAAAGTGTCACAGACTTTCATGCCAGATCAGGCTTTGAATCCTCAAATCTCAGCCTCCTGAGTAGCTATGATTATAAGATTACAGGTATGAGCCACTAGTGTCCAGCTCAGTTTTTTATTTTTATTATATTTTTGTGGGTCAGGAGGCTTGAACTTGGCCTGCGCGCTGTCCCTGAGTTCTTCAGCTCAAAGTTACCGTCCTACCAAGAGCCAAGCCCCACTTCAGCTCAAATCTACCACCCTACCCCGGGCCTGGGCACTATCCCTGAGCTCTTCAGCTCAAGCTACCACCCTACCCTTGAGCTAAGCTCTACTTCCCATTTTCTAGAAGTTAATTAGAAATAAGAGTCTCAGGTCCTTTTGTGCCCTGGCTTGTTTTGTACTGTGATCCTCATATCTCAGCCTCCTGAGTAGCTAGGATTATAGGCGTGAGTCAGCGCGCCCAGCTCAATTTTTTATTTTTATTTATATTTTATTTTTTGCCAGTCCTGGGGCTTGAACTCTGGGCCTAGGCACTGTGCTTGAGCTTTCTCAAGGCTAGGACCCTATCACTTGAGCCACAGCACCACTTCCAGCTTTTTCTATGTATTAAGGAATCGAACCCAGGACTTTGTGCATGCTAGGCAAGTACCCTACCACTAGGGTACCATGCTCCTGACCTCTCCTTATTTTTTAAATGACCTCCTACAAGGTAATTTGGTCATGGGGGACACCTTTCCATGGAAGGGATTAAAACTGACCTTGTGGAGGGAATTAAGTTTTGACAGAGAGCCTTTGTTCTGCAGATTGACCCCCATGCATGAGGCCCCTTTCTTCTTCCCTGCCATAGTTTGAGGTAACGACAGGAAGTGGACACCGGTATCATGTTGTTGTGTCCTCTAGCTACCAAATGGAAAGTTCCAGTTCCACATCCTTATCACGTGACAGTATCATTCTCTTAAGGCTGGCCATTGTGGTGATTAAAATAATTAGTTTTTACAAAACCCCTATGATGTCTCCCCCCACCCCATTTCTCCGAAGTCATTTGGATAGTTTAAAAAAAAAATTACTATAAAGGTGATATATGGAGGGGTTCTGGTTATGTAAGTCACCAGGTAAAGAGGCTAGGCACCTCTAATCCTAGCTAGTCAGAAAGCTGAGATCGGAGGATCACAGTGCAATGCTGGGCAGGAAAATCTGTGAGACTCTTATCTCCAATAAAATACTCAGAAGAGGCCAAACGTGATTCTGTGGCTCAAGTGGAAGAGCACTAGCTTCAAGCAAAATAAGCTCAGGGACAGCATCCAGGCCCAGAGTTCAAGTCCCAGGACCCACCAAAAATAAAATGGGTATGTTTTTGATGTCTTATTTTTGTTGTAAAGTTCCTTACAGAGAACACTGACTGAGCAAGGGAACGACACTGTTGCAGATCACATGAGTATGCCAAAATGACACACACTCCTTTTCTTCATTGCTTCCTTCCCATTCTCCACTCCTCCATCACCTCAGTACTGGGACTGAATCCAGGGCTTCACACATGCTAGACATTACCACTAGTTTTAATTTGAGATAGGGTAGTCTAGGCTGGCCTCAACTCTTGATTTTCCTGTGTCAGCCTTCTGAGTGCTAGGATTTTAAGTGTGAACCACCATCTCTACCATGGAAAACTACTTTCCTAGTGACCAAAGAATAGTTCTCTTGACAAACCAACATGAGGTGTCCTCATCTCTGTTCCTGTGAGCAGAGAGTGTGCGGCTCTTCTCAGAACCCCACACTAATTGGCTTAATTATTTCCCCACCCCCAGATTTTTGGAAAAACGATTCTGGTATCATCCTACTTCCTTCTTCCCAACTCTTCCAACAAAGGAAGCTGAATCTCAGAGAGCTGACGTGACTTAGCTGAGAACGGAGACAAGAGGTATGTTTCAGGGAAATAGGACAGAGGTGACACAGCACAGGCTGCGGCCAGAAGACCTCTGAACAAGTCAACTGGATTCTTAGCTCCTATGTTGTCCAGTGTCCAAGGTCTGTCCCATGAAGAAATGCCTGAGAGTGGGAAATAAGTTCTTTTCTGAGCTGTAAAACTCCATTTTTATTTCTGTCATTTGTGGGGCTTGAACTCAGGGCCTGGGCCCTGTCCCTGAACTGTTCTGCTCAAGGCTAGTGCCTTACCATTTTGAGCCACAGCTCCACTTCTGGTTTTCTGGAGATAAGGGTCCCATGGAAGCTGGGAGGATGGCTTAGGGGTAGAGTGCTTGCCTAACATGCATGAAGCCCTGGGTTTGATTCCGCAGTATCACATAAAAAGAAAAGGCTAGAAGTGTCACTGTGACTCGCACTAACTTTGAGCACAGAGAGGCTCAGAGGTAGAGGCCAGGCCCTGAGTTCAAGAGGTAGGGGATTGTTTTTTTTTTTTTTTTTTTTTTTTTAAAAAAAAGCCTCATGGACTTTTCTTCTTGGGCTGGCTTTGAACCACCATCCTCAGATCTCAGTCTCCTGAGTAGCTAGGCATGAGCAACCAATGCTTGGGAAAGAAAAAACAAACCATTTTTGATGTACAGAAAAGGCTTCATCTTAAAGGAATCCTATGAATGTGTGAAAGCAATGAAGACTCCATTTACAAAGGAGATTCATTTCTGGAAATGGATTCCCCATAACTAACTAGTTTACTATCCAGGCTGCTAGAATTTCAGGCCTTCAGTTTCTCTGAACATAGTATGCTGGGAACAGATATAAATCAGAAATGTTCCTAGCACTGGAATGGTGGGGTCAAGTTCAGTAACTGGGCTTTAATGGCAGGATCAGGGGTTGGAGCCTCAGCTCTGCTCTTCAGTAGCTGCCCGGTATGGGAAAGTATTTGAGTTTGTTTCCTTCCTGGGTAGAATAAGAGGTTTTGATTACAGAGTGAAGTAAGGATGAGGCCTCTTTTGGCTTCCTTAGGGCCAGCTCTGGAACCAGAGGTACCCCCCCTCTCTCACACATATGTACTAAAGAAACAATGTGGCCAATTCTTTCTGATGTGGGTTTCAAAATGTGGGTAAGTAAAGATCTGGGGCCTGTATTCCCACAGTTCTGTAACCACCCAAGGGGTTGGGTGGAAGATTACAGCAAAGGCAAGTATAGTGATAAACCAGTCACCTCAGATAAAATACTGCTGGCTCCTTTTTGGCGGTGCTTCATCACTGAACCCCTACTAAAGTTTCTCAAGTTACCCCATCGAAGAATCGCTGAACTTGTGCAAAAGACAGAAAGACTTGTCCCTGTGGAATGAGATTAAGAGTGGATTCACTTGAGATCAATTACTTCATTTTTAAATTTCATTTTACAAGTTTTGTGCAAAAATTGGGGACTGTCTGTAAATTGCAACAAAAGTTTCTGGGTTATGTCAAATTTACTTTTAACTTTTCAAAATCATTATTATTGTGATGCACCAAGAGATTAGTTTCATAAGCCAAGTAATAAGTACCTTTCTTTTTGGACAGTGAAAAAAAAATTTTTTTTGCCAGTCTTGGGGCTTGAACTCAAGACCTGAGCACTGTCCTTAGGCTTTCTCAAGGCTAGAGCTCTACCACTTGAGTCACAGCATCATTTCCAGCCTTTTCTATGTATGTGGTACTGAGGACTCAAACCCAGGTCTTCGTGCATGCTAGGCAAGCACTCTACCACTATGCCAAACTCCCAGCCCCGCAAATTTATTTTTGCCAGTCCTGGGCTTGAGCTCAGGGTCTGAGCACTGTCCTTGGACTTTCTCAAGCTAGACTCTATCACTTGAGCCTCAGCACCACTCTCGGCATTTTTCTATGTATGCGGTACCGAGAAATCGAACCTGGGTCTTCGTGCATGCTAGGCAAGCACTCTACCACTAGGCCAAACTTGTGGCCCTGCAAATTTATTTCTTGAAGTAAAAAATATTTCAGCCAGGTGCTGGTGGCTCATGCCTGTAAGCCTAGATACTAAGCAGACTGAGGATCCTGGTGCAGAGCCAGCCCAGGCAGGAAACTCCATAAGACTCTTACTTCAATAAACCACCAGAAAAATAGGAGTGGCATTGTGGCTCAAAGTGGTAAAGCACTAGTCTTGATCGAAAAGAGCTCAAGGACAGTGTCTAGACCCTGAGTTCAAGCCCCATGACCACCACCAACAACAAAGAAATCAATATGTAATACATTCATCTGGATTGATATCCAAATGGAAGAACAGGGCAATAAATAAATTACAGGGTCTGGAGTGTGGCATAGTGGTAGATTCCTTGCCTAGCATGAAGCCCTGGGTTCTATTCCTGGGTACCATATACATGGGGGAAAAAAGCCGTAAGTGGTGCTGTTACTCAAGTGGTAGAGTGCTAGCCTTGAGAAAACCCAAGGACAGTCCTGAGTTCAAGCCCCAGGACTAGCAAGAAAAAAAGTGAAAAATCACTCTAAATTACATCTCAAGGCACCTAGTCTATCTTTTTGGGTTATCTTTCCTGCCATAATCTGTACCTTAAACAGTATATAATCTGTACTTTGGTCTGTTCAAGCAAATGACATGGAGGAGTGGGATCTGAACCAAGGTCTGGTTAAGCACCTGACCTCCCACTGAACTATATTCCTAACCTTTATTATTAAGACAAGCCTCTGTTGATGTTTCTAACACTGAGGGCTGACAGATATTTGGAGCAACATATCTATTTTGTACCAGGCCCTGTGCTGGGTCCTCAGTGAAGTATCCCACCATTTATCATGTTGGGACCCAACCCACAACAAAGTCACCAACAGTCAATCAGGCTAGGAATCTTTTATTAAAAGCTATGCAGGGTCTGTCCCCCACCATCCGGATGGTGAACATCCTGGAGCATCAGTGAGGCTCAGCTTATAAAAGCAAAAACTACACACAGGTGGTGTGCACATGTAAGGAAGCAGGTTTACAAAAGCAGAGTTAAGGACATTCCTGAGTATTATTCCTTTGTTCAAGTCTTGGTTCTGGGTGTAGTGGACATTTACTGAACTGAATTCATCTCCTTGACTGACCTTCCTTTCAACAAACTAGAACTTGCGACTGATCTAATCTACAGAAACGTGGATTTACTTTAAATCTCTCTAAAGCTAGAAAAGATCAAAGCACCCTTGGCCATGCCACCTTTCGGTTCCTGCAGCTTGGAATGGCTCATTTCTAAGCTCAGATCATAATTTCCCAATGGTGGATCTTTCACATCCCAACAGAGCCTTCTGGTTGAGGGGAGGGGGTCCCTACAACACTCAGGATTAGCAGTGTGCTGTCTGTAGTACAGCAGTTCTACTTAGGAAGCTCAACAATTTTATAAGGTGTCAGTTCATAGATGGGTAGGACAGCAAAGGCACTCTTGTGGGCTTGGTCTAAGAGGCTGGAAAGTGGAGCTAAAGAGAGAAAGCATGAGACCTGTGGGCCTTTCATCTTCTGCCATCAGCTGTGGCACCTGGCAGACACTGGATACCACGGCTTGCAGACAAAGACCTGGTAACCCAAGGAGTTGCTTGGCCTCCCTGCCCAGTCCCATCCCAAGAGCAGCTGTCGGTCTCTGGTTTCTTTAGGGGGGCCCTCGGTGGCAGTGTCTTTTGTCTTCCCAGTCAGGACTATCATCACGTGCTTGTTGGCAAGGTGAACCAGGCGCCTTAGCCTCCAGGGAGGGATGTAATGCTCCAGGCTGCACAATCCCCATTGGGGTGAGGCGAGGTGGATGCTTTTCAGATTTCTCTTTCCTTTGAGCTGCTTCATTCTAACAGAGCCTTCTGGGAACAGCTCAAAGGGTCCCAGGAAGCTCCCTGTCCCAGGCACTGGACTTGACAGGTCTAGTAACCTGTCTAGTGCCCACTACTGTTTCCAGGGACTCAGGAACACCCATTACCTGAGTGGATGAGGGGGTTCACCATCTCCCACCACGAGGACAGGATGCCAGACCTTCATTCTTCATGTGCAAAGCTTTCCTGAAGCAGCGCCTTCGTCTGCATTCAATGAATAGCCTTTCTCACCCTCTAGGCTTTTTCAGCTCTGGGTGAAATTTCCTCCACCTAGCAAGAGGCCTCTAGATGGCTGCAAGTTAATCCTCGCTGCTAGATCCAACAAGTTGAGAATGGGAAATAAGGGTTAAAGAGCTCATCCTGTGGAGGGCGACAGGCGGGGGCTCAGCAGTAGCACACCTGCTTCGCCTGCGTGAGGCCCAGGATTCAAATTCTCACCCCTCCCCCCCAAAAGCCGCAACAACAACAACAAAAACGCTGTTATTCACGGGGAGAGCGGGGGACTGGCGTAAAATACACTCCCCCGCCCGCCCCGCCAACAGCCCCCCACATCCACACCCGGCTTTCTGTGGTTGTTTCCAGGCCCTTCTTGAGCGGGGTCTTCACTCAGCTCAGGACAGCCTTTGCCCGAAAGACCCTTCCGGGCCGCGTTGTTACCTAACCGGTGCCGGGCCTGTGTGGGGGAAGAGATCACGCTCTGCCGGGCCTTAGTAAGGTGGAAGTCCTTCTTAGACATCCCAATCCACCGCCCTGCCGCCTTCCACCGGTGAACCCGCGATCAAGGCCCTGGGCCCGTCCTCAGCATTCGCGGCCCGCCTTCAGGCATTCTCGGCGGCCAGCCCGGTGGTCTGTATGACGTCACGGGTCACGGGGTCCTCGGCGCTTGCCCCACTCTATAAAAGGAGGCGCCGCGCGGCTTCGCTGTAGTGGCCTTGTCTTCGTCTTTCTCTTCTCCTTGCGCGGTCGGCGCCCCGCTCCCGGCAGACTCCTGTCCGCCGTCTTTTCGAGACCAAACACCGTGAGTAGCCGCCCACGAGCGGTAACGGGCCGTGGCGTCAGGATGGCGGGCCGAGCGGCGGTCCTGTGGTGGCTTTGGCTTGCGTGAGGGGGCGGCCGCTGGGCCCAGCCGGGCCTGGACTCGCTCGAGGCGCGCGGGAGCCTCCCGTCGGCCTCGTACTCCGGGTCCCTCAGGCCTGGGCCGCCCTCCCTGGGCCTGAGTCTTGGCTGCGCGTTGGCGGAGCGCTCGGGGAGTGAGGGCCCCGAGCCCCGGGGCGGACGGCGCCAGTCGGCGCGGCTGCATAGGCCTGGGCTACGGCCCCGGCCTCCAGAGTGGGGGGCGTGGGCCTCGGCCCTGGCCGGCTCGTCTGGGTTCTTGACCCCCCTTCCTTTCTCTCTGCTCCTGGCGTCCCTAGCTACCAGTCGGGCCGCATTTCTGTAGACAACAGCCTGCTTTTTCTGAATATTTTCTCTGCATTGTTTTGCCTCAGCCTGGAACCTGTGAAATGATTCCTAGCAGCCATAGTAGTGCGATTTGTGGTGGAGTCTGACCTCTCTATTCACCTGTTTTGGTTGTTTTTTTTTATTTTTATTTTTAATGTAAAGTGGAGGTTTAGGCTTGGAATTGTCTCATGCAATGTCAGCGTACCTGGCGTTGGACAATGCAGCCCTCTACCTTGAATTGGAGAGCAGTCAAAATTCCAGGTCACTTAAAACTTAGAATGTGATAAAACTTGATTAAACTTGATTTTTGTACCAACCTTAAAGGTTGATTGATAGGTACAGGAGCTTGAAGGATTGAAGAAATGTTTTTGAAGATGTCATATTAAAAAAATCCCATCATTCTTTTTTAAAATTTGCACTTCAATTCTACTGGAACACTAAAAGTTTTCTGTTTTGTCTAGAATTACAAAGTGCATCGAATTACAGATTAACCGATTTGCCTGTGTTATTTAATAAGATCCTGGCTTCTTTACTAGTAATCCAACACCTGAATTTGACTATGACTAAGCACATCTTTATTGTGAATTATTTCAAGAAAATTGACAAAGTAATTTTATCAGTTACATCATTAGACTTGTTCTGGAATGCTCATAACAATTATGGGATAGAAACAACAAACTTTTTTAATTAAAAATTGAGCACATATTAGAATATTTTCTTTTCAAGTTACCTTTTGTTGCCTTATCACAGTGCCTTTATCCGTGGAACAGGACAGTTGCATTATTGGCAGGCATTTAGGGAGCATGGAGAAGCAGACATGTTTGTGAGGTGAAAAGTGAAATCTGATTCTGTCCAACCATAGATGAGTGAGGACTGGATATTTTGATGGCTGATTGTAAAGTGTTTCTTTTAGCAGATTATTTGCTTCTGGGATGAGAACAATTGTTTTCAGGAAAACTAAATGAATGTTTTGAGTGATATTAGTGGGTCCTCAGTCTTTGAACCTAAAATTGTCAAAACTGCATTTTTGTGAAAATTTACTCAGTTAATACAAACCCACTTTTAGAGTGTTAACAGATAGTAAGCATCATGGGATTGTGAATATTTCAGAAGCACAAGCCTGTAAAAGCTATATGTGAAAGTGAGTTCTAAAGAGGTCTTTAGATTTACAGCCTGACATATTGTGGAGGGAGATAATTCGTAATTGCTGGTTTAGAACTGAAGCGTTTTAGTGTTTTTTTTCTTCTTCACAACCTTGTCCTCTGAAGTTAATTGTTTAATTTGATGTAAGATCTTTCTCCAAATAGCTTATAATTTATGAGTTAATAAGTGGATTTTTGAGTTAATAAGTGCGTTTTTGAAACAAGTAACAGGCAATTATGATTTTACCAGATCTTGAATTTAAGACACCTGGACAGTGAGTAATGAAAGATCAAAAGCGCTGGGAAATTTAAGCTCTTTATGAGCTTATTTTGATACGTTTGTCCTAAAGTCCTTTATTCTCTTCTATATGGTATCGTGTGTTCAGACATAAATGAACATGTTGGGATCTACTCTTAAAGATTGACCTAATTTTTTGCTTTTTTGGAAGGGGTAGGGGAAGGAACTAGGATTCAGGGTCTGATACTTGTGCAAGCATACTATGGCTTGAGCCTGGAACTCATTTTTCGCTGGTAGGTCTGGGGAAAAAATTGCTGTTTATTTGGTATCTTTGTTTTATTTTGGACTGATTTCCCTCTGGCCTGCCAGAGAATTGTAATTCAAATGACTAATTGAATAATTTAAACATGTTGCATCAACACTGAAAAACCCATTCATGTCAATAGTGAATTCAGTAGAAGAGTAGACTACAAAAGTTTGTTTGGACCAGGAGTTTAGCCTAGTGGAAGAGTGCATGCCTAGCATGCACGAAGGGCGGGGTTCGATTCCTTGGTATCACATAAATAGAAAAGGCCAGAAGTGAATGCTGTGACTCAAGTGGGTAGGGTTCTAGACTTGAGAAAAACCAAGGACAGTACTCAGGCACTGAGTTCAAGCCCCAAGGTGGAGGTGGGGCAGTTTTTGTTCCTTGGAAATTACTTTGGAAACATTTTTATAGATAACGCTGGTTAGTAGAAATGAAGACCTTAAAGATTTCTGGTCCTTGGAGGTAATACTTAGAAAACTTGTAAGGGTTACATACGATGTCCTCATGGCTTTAGAGTTAAGAGGCTTCTGACTAGTTGATAAAATCTGTACTATGAGGGGCCGGGAGTTTGGCCTAGTGGTAACATGCTTGCCTAGCATGCACAAAGACCCGGGTTCGGTTTCTCGGTACCACATACATAGAAAAAAAGCTGAAAACGGTGCTGAAGTTCAAGTGGTAGAGCTCTAGTCTTGAGAAAGTCCAAGGACAGTGCTCAGACCCTGAGCTTAAGCCCAGGACTGGCAAAAAAAAAATCTGTACTATGACAGTATCTTTTTAAAATTTCCCATTTGCTATGCCTTTTGTAGATGCCTTCAATTAAGTTACAGAGTTCTGATGGAGAAATATTTGAAGTTGATGTAGAAATTGCCAAACAATCTGTGACTATCAAGACCATGTTGGAAGGTAAGTTTATTAGAAAATCTGAGTAGGAGGAAAGTAAAAGAAATTTGAGATAAATATTGAGCTTATGAGTCATAATGTGTTACAAGATCCAAAAATATGGAAGGATAAAATTTACATGTTGAACTTGGTGCTGGTAACTCACTCCTGCACTCTTAGCTGCTCAGGAGACAGATCTGAGAATTGAGGTCCAAAGACAGCCCAGCCTTTCAATGAAACACAGAAAAGCTAGATATGGAGCTGTTATTGCTCAAGTGGTAGTGTTCTATCCTTGAGCCAAAAAATGCAAGGGACACCGCCCATGCCCTGAGTTCAAACCCTAGGATGGGCACACACACACACAATTAGTTTGGCTTTAGATGAATAAAGTTCATTGTTAGTCCTTTCTTCATTGTTTGAATTGATGGGCATCCCCCCATCAGTAAATGGATAAAACCATAACCTATTAAAGATTGAAATTATCCCCAAGCTTCAGACTAGCTCATTTCTGTTTTAAATAAATTTGGATTCACAAGTTCTTCTGGCAAAAATTAAAGCTTTTGGAAAATGTGGTCTTGTTATATAGCAGCTAAATGGAGCATGCTGTTGCAGAGGGAGTAAACGGATTATGTGTGGAAAAGTGTGCATGGCTTCCTTTTTTTCTTTTTTGGCCAGTCCTGTGGCTTGGACTCAGGGCTTGATCACTGTCCTTGGGATTTCCTCAAGGCTAGCGCTCTCCCACTTGAGCCACAACACCACTTCTGGCTTTTTTTCTGTGTATATGATACCGAGGAATCAAACCCGGTTTTTCGTGCATGCTAGGCAAGCACTCTACCAGTAGGCTAAGCTCCCGGCCTCTTGCCTTTTTTTTATAATAAGCCTTTTTCTTGACATTGTTCAGAAATTGGTACAGAACCTATGTATCACTACTCAGATGTCAAAAGTGTTTACATAAAAAGATCTGTAGGACTGGGAGTTTGGCCAAGTGCTTGTTAAGAGTGCTTGCCTAGCAGGCACAAATACCTGGGTTCAAGTACCACATATTATATATAGAAAAAGCCAGAAGTGGTGCTGTGGCTCAAGTGGCAGAGTGCTAGCCTTAAGCCCAAGGACAGTGCTCAGGCCCTGAGTACAAGCCCTAGGACTCCCCTGCCCCAAAAGAAAATCTACAACTTATAAGTAAATGAAGAGAGGATAAACAGTATGGTAGTGCACCTTCATAATCCCAGGATTGGGGAGGGTGAGCTACATAGAAAGGCTTGGAGAAGAGGAAGGATTATGTGTTGTGCTTAGCTACATGCTAGCGAAAAGAAGGTGGAGGATACATGGTCTTTGCTCTTGAAGAATTTAGGAACTAGGGAGTAGAGCCAGTCACTAAAAGCAAACTGTCAAACTATGTAATTAGTGCACTAGTTAAGTGCCAAGTGGTGCTGTTGGAGCATCTTGGCTTGTGTTATTTCAGGTTTTGGAAACACTAATGAAGTCCTAGGTAGCTAATAATTGGGATGTTTTGGAAGATACTGCTGAGGTAAGCAAGATTAATTAAGAAAAAGTAAAATTGAGTTTTAAGTTGATTTGTTGGGATAGGATAGGCTTTTAATACTGTGGCTGGCAGAGCTGTAATTACTTTTTGTGTGTATGTGTATAAGGGGTGTGTGTGTCATGGGAACTTGGCCCGAGCACTGTCCCTGAGCTCTTAAGCTCAAGGATACCACCCTACCCTTGGGCCAAGCCCCACTTTTCATTTCTACAGGTTAATTGGATATAAAAGTCTCAGGTCCTTGGGGCCGGGAGTTTGGCCTAGTGGTTAAAGTGCTTGCCTAGCATGCATGAAGACACGGGTTCGATTCCTCGGTACCACATACATAGAAAAAAGCCAGAAGTGGTGCTGAGGCTCAAGTGGTAGAGCTCTAGCCTTGAGAAAGTCCAAGGACAGTGCTCAGGCCCTGAGCTCAAGCCCAGGACTGGCAAAAAAAAAAAAAAAAAAAAAAAAAAAGTCTCAGGTCCTTTTGTGCCCCAGCTGGCTTTGAAACCATGATCCTCCAATCTCAGCCTCCTGAGTAGCTAAGATTACAGACGTGAGCCACTGTGCCTAGTTCTGTGTATGAATTTTGAGAGGAATGGAAAAGAAAATGACTTGGAGTTTGAACTAAGATTCTTTCAAAAGATCTGTGTAGCAATATACTAGGCAATTGTGTATGGATCTTGGCCTGAGTTCTAGTCTATTAAAGATAGACCTGTTCTGTATAATCTCAGTTTATACCTAGACCAGCCTGGCTCCTCCTCCTCAGGCTCTCTCGTGTCACTGGGAATGACAGGTGAGCACCACTGTGCCCACATTGTTCTTCCCATACTACCATGCTTAGTCACCTCGCATTGAGAGGAAGTTTCATCTTTATCTCCAGGGTGCCATCAAGGTCCTTGATTTCTGCCTCTCAAGTACCTAGAACTAAGCATGAGTTGGGGGCTCTGGCTTCTATATTCTTAACACCCCAGCCTTACCCTAACTTTCATTTTTTTTTTTTGCCAGTCTTGGGCTTGAGCTCAGGGCCTGAGCATTGTCCTTGGACTTTCTCAAGGCTAGAGCTCTACCCTTGAGTCTCAGCATCACTTCCGGTTTTTTTCTATGTATGTGGTACCGAGGAATCGAATCCAGGTCTTTGTGCAAGCACTTGTACCAGTAGGCCAAACTCCCGCCCCCCTAACTTCATCTTTTAGAGGCTGAATAGCAGAATATGTCTTTCAGTTTTCTAACTTAGTGACTTCTGTTTCCTGATAAAAGCAAAATGCATTCTTTTGGGTAATAGGTACCAGGATTTGGAGTCCTGTATCCTGGCCACTTAGAGATCTTTTATTAAATTTGTAAAATTGTTGATACATTCCACAGTACTTGTTGATCAAGTACCTGTTGAATGAAAAAGCATGGTTTGCTCACCACTCGTGTAAAAATAATCCCAAGTGTCCCCAAAAGACTGAGAACTGATAGAATTGCTGCCTGTATACTAGTTTGGGCAGTGGCAGTGTTCTTTAGCTCATCTTCTGCTGCTTCACAGAAGTATTTGCCAATTTTAAGAACATAGGGTTCCTTTGATTACTGAAGCAAGTAAAGTTGCTTTTCCTTTGAAGATCAAAAGATAATGGTTTAAGTACCAGTGGCCTTACATAGGATTCTATATGGGAGACTTGAATTTGGCATCTTTGGTGCTTTCCTTGTTTGGCATCTTCAGTATCTGTGGTTAGTTTCGTATGGCTTAGAACATGGCACCTTTTCCTATCAGAAGTGAAGATCTTGGCATGTGTATGTGGATTGGCTTATTTTTTTCTGGTCCAGGGTGTGATAGCAGGATACAGGTGTCTTTTCAGAAGTCCTTGAAACAAGATAGCATAAAGGAGTGAGTGTTGGTACTTGTGCATTCTATCTTAAAAACAAAAAGAAAAGACTGCACACCTAAATGGTAGAGAAGTGATTCTTTATAACCACAAGGAACTTGATACACTCCTATTTATAGGCTGTTTCCTATAAGTTGAAATAGGACAGCTGATCTGTGTTCTTTACCAATGTATTCCCTAAACACAAACATTTTACAGTATAATTTCTTTCTCTTGCTTGTTTAAAAAGTAGACCTGTTCAGGAGAAACATGACTTAATCCAAATGGAACTTGAGTCTTAATTTAGTTTATAGTTTTCCTACATTATGGATGGGCTAAGAGCAAAGTTGGTAGGGAGGAAGAAGGGAGATAAGTAAATACAGGAGAAAATGAATTCTTTATGAATCTACCTTTTTTTTTTTTTTTTTTGGTCAGTAGTGGGGCTTGGACTGTATGCCTGCATACCATCCCTGAGCTCTTCAGCTCATGGCTACTGTCCTACCCCTTGAGCCACAGTACCACTTCTTGTTTTCTACTGGTTAATTGGAGATAAGTCTCAGTCTTTAGTGCCAAGGCTGGCTTTGGACCGAGATCCTAGCTGAGTAGCTAGGATTATAGGTATGAGCCACTGTGCCCGGCTACTTTTCTCTTTTTGGCCAGTCCTGGAGCTTGAATTGAGGGCCTGGGCATTGTCCCTAAGCTGCTTTTGCTCAAGGCTAACCTTCTACCACTTGAGCCACAGCACCACTTCACCTTTTTCTGTTGAAGTGGTACTTACGAATTCAAAACCAGGGCTTCATGCATGCCAGGCAAGCATTCTACCACTAAGTCATATTCCTAGCCCAAGATCAGGAGCCTGTGGACAATTTTTAGTGTTTTCTTTTCACTTCTGGCTTTTTAGAGTAATTTATTGGAGAAAAGAATCTCACTGAGACTTTTCTGTTTAAGTGGCTTTGATCCAAGATCTCCAGATCTTACCTTCCTGAGTAGCTAGAATTATAGGTGTGAACTACCACATCTAGCTTTACTAATTCTCTCATTGGTGTGGTCCTGGGGCTTGAACTTAGGACCTAGGCTGTCTGAGCATTTTCACTCAAGGCTGTTGATCTTCCTCTTGAGACATAGCTTGCTTCAACTTCTTTAATAGTCAATTGGAGATGAGAGTCTTCATGCATTTTTTAACCATCAGACTCGGCTTACTCAGTAGCTAGGATTATAGGTATGAGCCACTGATGCCCAGCTTATACTTAGCTTTGAAAGAAAACCTATCTTGAAACAAAGATTTTCTCCTTGCTGTTTTTATTTTTCTGTCTTGTTTATCTGTCTTTGGAAGAGTAAGAGCGCATAGAAATGGAGGGACAAAGGGTGAACACACGTAGTAGTGGTACTTAATACACACTGTGTAGAAAATGGACTATGAAAGTTGTGGATGGGGATGGGAGGGAAAAACTGAGAGCAAGGAAAGGGGTGACCTTGCCCCAAAGAAGACCTCTGTAAATCACTTTTAATAGTCATCACAATTAAAAAAAAAAATAGCTGGACATTGAGGGCTCATACCTGTAATACTAACTACTCAAGAGGCTAAGATCTGATGATCACAAATTAAAGCCAACTCTAGCTGGGAAGTCCATGAGACTTATAACCCCACCAGGGCGGCGTGAGAGTTTGGCTTAGTAGTAGAGGGTTTGCCTAGCATGCACAGGGACCTGGATACACATACACAGAAAAGAGCTACAGCATCACTTCTGGCTTAAGTGGTAGAGCTCTAGCCTTGAGGGGTGGGGGGAAAACCCAAGGACAGTGCCCAGGCCCTGAGCCTAAGCCCAGGACTGGCAAAAAAGAAAAACAACCCTCCCAAAAACTACCAGCTTTAATGTTTTTTGTGGCCAGCTGCCCAGTCATTTAAACCTAACTCTACTTTTTTTGTTGCTGTTGTTCGTAGTTGGGCTTGAACTCTGAGCCTGGATGTTGTCCCTGAAGTCTTCAGCTCAAGGCTAGTGCTCTATCACTCGAACCACAATGCTACTTCCTAAAACACCTCAGTTTCATTGAAACAACTTGTCTTGCAAGTTACTTGTTTGACGTGTAAATTGCTTGGTGTAGCCATTATAGTGGAGTTAGAAAACTATATTCACTCTTCTCTGGTATTTTCAGATTTGGGAATGGATGATGAAGGAGATGATGACCCAGTTCCTCTACCAAATGTTAATGCAGCAATATTAAAAAAGGTAAAGTCTTTGTTTTTATTGGAGTATGCTGGCAATCAACCCAGAAGTTTGAGCATGGTATACATATTCAGCCACCACTGAGATGCATTCCCAGCCTCAGGTAAGGTCTTTAAAGGGCTTAATTTTTAGAATCAGGTCATTTGGGATTTTGTTTTGTTTTGAGACAGGATCTTGGCAGTGTATCTCTGACCTGCCTGAACACTTACAAGATTCTCCTTCAGTGTCCTTACTACTTTGTACTACCAAACATAGCATAAAAGTTTTGTTTTTTGTTTTTGTGGGTCACGAGGCTTGAACTTGGCCTGGGCGCTGTCTTTGAGCTCTTCAGCTCAAGGATACCACCATACACTTGAGCCAAGCCCCATCTCCCATTTTCTAGAGGTTAATTGGAGATAAGTCTTACGATCTTTAGTGCCCTGGCTGGCTTTGAACCATGATCCTGAGATCTCAGCCTCCTGAGTAGCTGTGATTACAGGCATGAGCCACTGCATCTGGCTACATTAACATATTTCTCATGTTGGACATTTCTACCTTCTAGAAAGTACATTGTTTTAACTTTGTATCTTTAGTTCAGAGCTGTATACAATTCTAAATGACTACAAACAACTGACTACAAACCAAAGTTCTTTCAAGGGCTGAGAATGTGTCTTAGTGTTAGACTGCTTGCCTCGCATTTGTGAAGCCCTGGGTTCCACTTCTCAGTACCACATTAACAGGAAAAGCCAGAAGTGGTAAAGTGCTAGCCTTGAGCTCAGGGACAGTGCTCAGGCTTTGAGTTTAAGGCCCAGGACTGGCAGGGGAAAAAAAAGGCATTAACAGCTAAAATACTGATAAAGTTCAATAAAAACCATGCTGAAGAGCTCAGGGACAATGCCCAGACCCAGAGTTCAAATCCCACGATGGACGGGGACACACGCACACACGCAATCTATGCAGAGTAAGTTCAAATGTGCTTGAGTCCACTTTCAGGAATTTTGGTCTGAATAAACATTTTCCATGAGGGAAATGGGTTTAGGATGAGGATAAGGACCATCATATTCTTGCTTTACTCCTACTCATTTACACAAGCCACAATAGAAACATGTAAAAACTTTTAAGCTAGCCCACATTGGCTCACGCCTGTAATCCTAGCTAATCAGAAGGCTGAGATCTGAGGATCAAGGTAGGTCTTGAGCTGAATAGCTCAGGGACAGTGCCCAGGCCCAGAGTCCAAACCCCATGACCAACAAAAAAGAAAAAAATATGTCAATGTAAGAGAAAAGCTGTGGAAAATAGAGAAGTGAAGGATTTTTGAGTTGGTAGGTGGAAGGAAGGTTAAGCTATTTTTATAATTAAAATGGGTAGGAAATGCTTTCTTGAGAACTTAGACTTTGAAAGATTGAGGAGAACGAATTTTGGGCTATGGGAGCTAGTGGGTATACTTGACAGGAAGACAAGAATATGCTAGTGTGGGAGCTAGACCGAGGAAGTGTATATAGTGATCTCAGGCTACCTTTGAGGATTTAAGGTTTTTAACCCATTTGCATTGTGTGTGTATTCATATATATACATACATATTTGTGCATGTTGGAACTGGGGCTTGCACTCCATATGTTCTGCTCGCCCTCAATAATTTTTTTTTTTTCTGTCAGTCGTGGGGTTTGGGCTCTGGGCCTTGTCACTGTCCCTGTCCCTGAGCTCTTCAGCCTAAGGCCTACCCCTTGAGCCATAGCACCACTTCCAGTTTTCTGGTGGTTAATTGGAGGTAAGAGTCTCATGATCTTTAGTGCCCTGGCTGGCTTTGAACCATGATCCTGAGATCTCAGCCTCCTGAGTAGCTAGGATTACAGGTGTGAGCCACCGTGCCTGGCTCCCTCAAATTTTTCACTCAAATCTGGCACACTACCTCTCACTTTTTGCTGGTTAATTCTCTGCCTGGACTGGCTTCAAGTTGAGATACTGGGATAAAACCTGGGTAGCTAGGATTATAGGCTTGAGCCACTAATGCCTGGCTTCTTCTTTTTTTTTTTTTTTTTTTAATTTTAAAAATGTTTATTAGTATCACTGGCTTCTTTTTTTGAGTCAAGTTCTGACTTGTAGCCCAGGCTTGAACTCAGGATCTTCTGACCACAGCTTCCCAAGTGCAAGGGTCACAGCCCTGAGCCACATTTAAAAATAAAATCTAGAAGCAAGTATTAATTGCTGTTTCTGTCTTAATAGATTCCTTTCAAAAGCTATTAAAATCTTTCTTCCCCTTTTCCCCCCTTTATTTTACAAAACTCTAGTTTTGAACTTGGAGCCTTGTTCTTTCTAGGTAAGAGTTGTACCGTTTTAAGGCACACCTCAAGCCATTTCTTGCCTTATTTTTTTCAGAGATAGTGTATTGTGCTCTTTACCTAACACAAATGAAAGACTTGATATTTGCATAGATGTAGTTAAAAGGATGAACCACCAGGGCAGGGAGTTTGGCCTAGTGGTAGAGTGCTTGCCTAGCATGCATGAAGACCTGGGTTCAGTTTTCAGTACCACATACATAGAAAAAAGCTGGAAGTGGTGCTGAGGCTCAAGTGGTAGAGCTCTAGCCTTGAGAAAGTCCAAGGACAATGCTCAGGCCCTGAGCTCCAGCCCAGGACTGGCAAAAAAAAAAAAAAAGAATGAACCACCATACACAGATTGTTGGTTGAGATTGGGCCTTGTTAACTTGATTATGATCAAACCACAATCATTCTTTCACCTGTTAGTATTTTTAAAGATTCTTCAAGCTTCATTTTTGCTCGTTAAAGCTTGTTTGAAGTGTTGACTTGAGCAAGCAGATTAACAACTTATCCCAGGAATAAGGTAGGAGTGTTCTAGCAGTGGAATGAGTACCTTGTAACCAAACACTACAGAGGGATTTGTTCTTCTGTTTCAGGTCATTCAGTGGTGCACCCACCACAAGGATGATCCTCCTCCTCCTGAGGATGATGAGAACAAAGAGAAGCGTACAGATGATATTCCTGTTTGGGACCAAGAATTCCTGAAAGTTGACCAAGGAACACTTTTCGAACTTATTCTGGTATGTCCTTAATATGTAAGATTTTTTGGGGGGTGGGGGACAGTTTTGGGGCTTGAACTTGGGGCCTGGGCACTGTCCTTGAGCCTTCTCGAGGCTAGTGCTCTACCACTTGAGCCATAGCACTTTTGGCTTTTTAATGTGTATATGGTACTAAGGAATTGAACCTAGGGCTTCTTGCATACTAGGCATGCACTCAGTGGTAGTTCTTAAAAGAGTTGAATTTGGGGGGCCGGGAGTTTGGCCTAGTGGTTAAAGTGCTTGCCTAGCATGCACGAAGACCCGGGTTCGATTCCTTGGTACCACATACATACAAAAAAAAAAAAGCCAGAAGTGGTGCTGAGGCTCAAGTGGTAGAGCTGTAGCCTTGAGAAAGTCCAAGGACAGTGCTCAGACCCTGAGCTCAAGCCCAGGACTGGCAAAAAAAAAAAAAAAAAGAGTTGAATTTGGTAAATGCATCACTAGTGAGCTGTAATATCCTCTGAGCACAAATGTAATATTTGTCAATCATGGGGCTTGAACTCTGGGCCTGGGCACTGTCCCTGAGCTCTTCGCTCAAGGCTACCACCTTACCTCATGAGCCACAGCACCACTTCTGGTTTTTTACTGGTTAATTGGAGATAAAGAGTCTCAGTCTTTAGTGCCCTAGCTGTCTTTGAACCATGATCCTGAGGTCTAAGCCTTCTGAGTAGCTAGGATTACAGGCGGTAAGGTTTTATTTAAATCTATATACTAACAATTGCAGTAAATGTAAGTGATACAAACACCAGTTAGAAGACAGGTCAGATTAGATAGAAATGTAAGCCTCAGGGCTGGGAGTTTGGCCTCTTGGTAGAGTGTTTGCCTAGCATGCACAAAGACCCCTGTTTGTTTCTTCATTACCACATACATGGGGAAAAGCCAGAAGTGATGCTGTGGTTCAAATGGTAGGTCTTGAGAAAGCCCAAGAACACTGCTTAGACCCTGAGCTCAAGCCCCAATACTGGCAAAAAGAAAGGAATGTAAGTCTCAGTTGTGCTTTAAATGTAATGTCACAATTGGATTTAAGATGGGGAAACAAGTATATGCTAACACTAAAGCAAAGAAGGCTACAGTGATTATACATAAGTAGATTTTGTACTAAAAGATGGTTAACAATTAAGAGATATCAATTTACTCAGGATATAAGACAGAATTTACAGAAAATGAAAAAAAAAATCAGTGGAAGTCAGACCAGAAAGATGTAAATATCTAGTCATAGATAATCCAGTATTTGTTACTTACTATTTTGGGGGTGTTGCTGTGGGGCTTGAACTCTGGACTTGGGCACTGTCTGAGTTCTTCAAGCTCAAGGCTAGCGCTCTACCATTTGAGCCACAGTGCCACTTCTGGTTTTCTGATGATTAATTGGAAATAAGTCTCATGGACTTCTATGCCCAGACTGTCTCCAGTGAGTCACTAGAAAACCAAAAGTGGTGCTATGGCTCAAAGTAACAGCACTAACCTTGAGCTTGAAGAGCTTAAGAGCTCAGGGATAGTGCCCAGGCCCAGAGTTTAAGCTCCACAATTGACCAAAAGGAATTGACTATATTCTAAGCCATAAACTAAGTCACAAGAACAGGTTATAAAAAGTTGATCTAGCTCAGAGCTTGAGCACTGTCCTTGGGCTTTCTCAAGGCTAGAGCTCTACCACTTGAGCCTCAGCACCACTTCTGGCTTTTTTCTATGTATGTGGTACCAAGGAATCGAACCCGGGTCTTCGTGCATGCTAGGCAAGCACTTTAACCACTAGGCCAAACTCCTGGTCCCTCAGAGCTGATTTCTTATGCCTGTAATGTTAGCTACTCACAAGGCCGAAATGTGAAGATCTTAGTTTGAAGCCAGCCCAGGGCAGACTCTTACCTCCAATAAAATACTAATACAGCTGGTATATAATAGGGCTGAAAGTCTGGCCTAGTGGTAGAGTGCTCACCTAGCATGTACATAGCCCTGAGTTCAATTCCTCCATACCACATACACAGAAAAAAGGCAGAAGTGGCATTGTGGCTCAAGTGGTAGGACAGTGCCTGGGCCCTGAGTTCAAATCCCATGGGAAAAAACAAAGCTGGAAGAGCCACTAGCCTTGCTTAGTTTTCTCAGGGATAGTGCCCACTTCATGAGTTCAGGTTCAAGGACTGGCACGCACACACAAAAATAATCTTTTACTTCAGTGGAATTAAGTTAGCAGATAACTAGGAAAATGTGGAAATACTTTAAAAAGTAACACATTTTCAAGTAACTTATAAATCAAAAAAGCTGAAAAAATTAGAAAATTATGTAGCATTTCAAAGTTAGTTTGAGGTTGTTTTGTCACTAACTTTGGGTTTAGTCTAGTATACTTCAGTAAACAGCTGTCATTCTGTCATTTTACAGGCTGCAAACTACTTAGACATCAAAGGTTTGCTTGATGTCACATGCAAGACTGTTGCCAATATGATTAAGGGGAAAACTCCTGAGGAGATTCGCAAAACTTTCAACATTAAGAATGACTTTACTGAAGAGGAGGAAGCCCAGGTGGGTATCACATTGTTTTTCTTGGATCATACTTTTTTTTTTTTTTTAATTGTTGCTTGTGGGGCTTGAACTCTGGGCCTGGGTGCTGTCTCTAAGCACTTCAATTCAAGGCTAGTATTCTCATTTGAGCCACAGCACCATTTCTGGTTTTCTGGTGATTAATTAGTGATAAGTTTCATGGACTTTCATGCCCAGAGTGACTTTGGAATTGAGATCTCAGATCTCAGCCTCCTGAGTATTTAGGATTATAGGCGTGAGCCACCAGCACCCAGCAAATCACATAGCTCTTCACATTCCTTTCAAGGAGTCTTGATACTTGAGGGAGTAGTATGTACCTTGCATTTACATGTATGTGTTTGAGTCTATAAACACTTAAATGGCACTGCTGTTTTATAAGCAGAAAAAAAAGTGTTTTGAGTAAAGGGATTCTTTTTTTATTTGCCAACCATGGGGCTTGAACTCAGGGCCTGGGCACTGTCTCTGTGCCAGCACACTGCCACTTGAGCCACAGTACCGCCTACAGCTTTTTCTGTGGTACTGAGGAATCAAACACAGGGTTTCATGCATGCTAGGCAAGCACTCTACCACTAAGCCACATTCTGAGCCTGAGAGATGCTTTTTTTTTCAGTAACAGTTTCTAGTTTGAACACCTGGGACATTTTGTCATATGTTTGATTTTGTCATACTTGATTATAGAAAAATAGGCCCAGAGACTGGGAGTGTGGCCTAGTGGTAGAGGTTCGCCTAGCATGTAAGAAGCCCTGGTTCGATTCCTTGATACCACATACACAGAAAAGTCGGAAGTGGTGCTGTGGCTCGAGTGGTAGAGGCCTAGCTAGTCTTGAGAAAGCCCAAGGACAGTGCCCAGACCCTGAGTTCAAGCCCCAGGACTAGGGGGGAAGGGGGGGAGAGACACCAAAAAAAAAGAAAAATAAGCCCAAAGGACTGAAACTTAATTGCCCATTGTCTTTGCTTTTTTTGATTATCAAGGCAGAATACAAAGCTGGTGGGGAAGAAAAGAAAGGGAATCAGGAGATTAAACTTTGTGTGTGTGTCTGTGTCCTGAGGTTTGAACTCAGGGCCTGTTGCATGGTCTCTAAGCTTTTTATGTTCAAAGCCAGTACTCTACCACTTTGAGCTACAGCTCCCCTTCTGGCTTTTTTGGTGCTTAAATGGATATAAGAGTCTCATGGACGGCCGGGAGTTTGGCCTAGTGGTTAAAGTGCTTGCCTAGCATGCATGAAGACCCAGGTTCGATTCCTTGATACCACATACATAGAAAAAAAAAGCCGGAAGTGGTGCTGAACCTCAAGTGGTAGAGCTCTAGCCTTGAGAAAATCCAAGGACAGTGCTCATGCCCTGAGCTCAAGCCCAGGACTGGCCAAAAAAAAAAAAAAAAAGAATCTTTCAAACGTGACCCTCAAATCTTGGCCTTTGAGTAGTTAGCCACCAGTATCTGACTAGAAAATAAGCTTAACTGATAATTTTCCAGCTTTTCATCTGCCCTTCTGACTCAGACTATTGAATATTAGGGTTTCTAGTCTCTCGAGTCTAACCTCTAGGTCTATCAGGACCTAGTACTTAGATGTTTTAGGCAAGACTACTCGAGGTACTTCCTAATGTCTGTCTCTTCCTCTAGGTACGCAAAGAGAACCAGTGGTGTGAAGAGAAGTGAAATGTGCCTGACACTGTAACACTATAAGGATTGTTTCAAATACTAGTTGCACTGCTCTGTTTATATAACTGTTAATATTAGACAAACAGTAGACAAATGCAACAGCACATCAATTGTATTAGCATAATATTGTCCTCATTGCATGTGTAGTTTGAATACACATCCCAAACTTACGGCTGAGTTTCTTCTAGTCCCAACAAAAGCTTCTCTTTTCTTTACTCTGAATAAAACAATTGTGGGTTCTCTGGAAAGTCTCATTTTAGGATTTCTCTTTCTGTAGAGCAGTTTCTGCCAATTTTATTATCTAGTTAACTTTAGTTCAGCTTTTAGAATTTGGCCTTGTAAATAAGTTGCAACAGGTTTCTGATAGAATTAAAATACATCTTTATTCACAAATTGGAAACTGGAAAAAGGCTACTTGAAGTTAATGTTCTTAATGGGTTTTTTAGGATGTTGTCTAGAGTCTAGCCAGGACCACTGATACATACGAAGCATGGTTCTTAATTGTGTCTGAGACTTTTTTTTTTTCCTCCCCCAATTTTTAATCTCAACTTTGAATGTGTTGCCTAGAGATTCAGTTACTGTCAAGTTTGTGTGGGGGAGGGTTGTTTTTTCTGTTTTGGAGAAATGTAACTAGACAGCTGGTTAGCTTTTCAATTAAAAACACTTAATTCATGTGATATGTCATCTTTTTATGATCAGGATTTCCTTATGGAGAAAACAGTTTACATTAGTTGCATGTAAAAAAGCAGTTAAACTTTTGCCATTGAGTAGGTGGCTAAATTTTTTAAATCCTAAGTATAATTATTTCAATAAAGAGTTAGTTGCAGAATAGGTAACAGTTTGCTTTTGTGGCTTAAATGTGTCTTCTCACTTAAATGGGTTAAATTTGGTTATTAGTTTGAAAAAATTACTAAAACAGATGTGTCTCACTAAATTATCAGATTTCTAGTAGAACTTGAATGTACTGATAGGCTTTGGTCTCCTAATTTTATTTTTATTTATTTTTTTTGTTATAGTGCTCTGTCACTTGGCAATTTTCTGGTTAATTGGAGACGAGTCTCACAGCCTTTCCTGCCTGGGCTGGCTTTAAGCTATAACCTCAAATCTGTCTCCTGAGTAGTATCACAGGCCTGAACCACCAGCACCCAGCTCCTTAATAACCTGTTTATATGTTAACTGAAACTAGTGTTTCAGTTGGTGATTGATCTGATGTTGCTGGCTTTTCTCCATGAAGGTACAAAATGTTTTGATGGCTTGAGTTACATCAAAAAGTTAAGTTGACTTTCTTCCCCCCTTATTCCTTTTTTCCCTCTTTCCTAGCTCACATATTTTCTTTTTTTTTTTTTAGTTTATTGTGAGCTATCATGGCTTTGGTTGGTTATGTAAAAACCTATTTTGCCAAGTTCACCTTGCCTAATTGCCCTATATGTTGTCACACATTGCTTAATTTTTGCTATCCTAATGGTTGGGTGATCTACTACTATGGCCTTATGATGCCTTTTAGGTTTATGAGAGAAGAATATTATAACTTTGTGTGTGTGAGTGCGCGTGCGTGCGTGCGTGCGTGTGTGTGTGTATCACAGGGCTTGAACTCGGCCTGGGTGCTTGCTGTCCCTGAGCTCAAGGCTACCGCCCTTCCCTTAAGCCAAACCCCACTTTCCATTTTCTAGAGGTCAATTGGAGATAAGAGTCCTCAGATCCTTTTGTGCCATAGTTGCGTTTGAACCTTGATCCTCAGATCTCAACCTCCTGAGTAGCTAGGATTACAGGCATGAGCCATCATACCCGGCTAAGAATATTATAACTTTAAAGTCTTACTGCATAGTTCTGGCTGGCTTCAAATGTATGGTCTCTTTTGTCGTAGCCTCCCAAGTGATGAGGTTACAGACAAGTAACATCATACCTGTTTTTTATGCCAAAGATTGCAAACTATATACCTATGTGGGTCATACCTGGACCGTGATGTTCTTTATCCTGAAATAAGCATTGTTTAAAAAGAAAGAAAAACAAAGACTGAGGCCCAGGTATTAGTTCATGCCTATAATCCTAGCTACTTAGGCTGAGATTCTTAGGATGGTTGAAGTCAGCTTGGGCAGGAAAGTTGAAACTTTTATCTCCAGTTAACCAGCAAAAAAGTCAAGTAGAGGACTTAAATGGTAAAGCATTAGCCTTGAGTGAAATAAACTCCTGGACAGCACCCAACCCTGAGTTAAGCTCCAGGACTGGAACAAAAGAAAATCCCCCCCCAAAACAGACTGCATCTTCTTACCAAAAAGGCTTTAAAATATTTAATATCTGGCATTTTATACAGTTTGTTGGTCCCTAAAGTTTCTAATTCTCATTCACTTGGGAAGTTTTGTCTTTTTGTTTCGTTTTTGTAGGGCTTGAACTCTGGACCTGGATGCTGTCCTTGAGCTTTTCAGCTCAAGGCTAGCACTTAACACTTTGAGCCACAGCAATTTTTTTTTTGGGGGGGGGGGCAGTCCTGGGGCTTAAACTCAGGGCTGAGCACTCACTGTCTTTGGGCTTTCTCAAGGCTAGAGCTCTACCACTTGACCCACAGTACCACTTCCAGCTTTTTCTATGTATGTGATACCTAGAAATTGAACGTGGATCTTTGTGCATTTTAGGCAAGCACTCTACCATTAGGCCAAACTCCAGGCCCCACTTACAGTTTTTGAGTGGTTAACTGGAAATGAGTTTCACAGGGACTTTCATGCCCTGGCTGTCTTTAAACCTCAATCCTCAGATCTCAGCCTCTTGAGTAGCTAGGATTACAGGCGTGAACCACCGGCACCAATCAGAGTTTTTTAATCTATAATGAGTACTGTAATACCTGCATACTATTAATGTCCTGACAAACACCGATCTTTACTGAAGGTCCAGGATTACTAGCTAAGCATTAGCTTTTGAAAGAGGCTATTATGAGTCCTCTGAAAGAGGACTTTTGAGATGGGATGTGGCCTGGGAATTCTTTTTTTCCCCTTTCCTCCTCAGCCTTCCAATTAACCAGTGTATATATTGATCCTAAAATAAGCATTGTTTAAAAAAAAAAAAGACTGAGCCCCAGGTATCATTGATTCATGCCTATAATCCTAGCTACTTAGGCTGAGATTCTTAAAATAATGGTTTGAACTCAGCCTGCGCAGAAAAGTTGATGAAACATCTCCAATTAACCAGCAAAAAAGGCAGAAGTAGCAGTATACACCACCCATTAACTCTTGACTAGAATGACAAAAGGAAGAAATACCATTATACATAAAGGTTCTTTTTCAGCTAGATTATAGACTGTCGTGATTTTGTGTATGTGTGTGTGTTTTAGTGCTTGAACTTGGAGCCTAAGACACTGTCCTCAAGCTTTTTCCTCAAGGCTAGCACCCTGCCACTTGAGGCATAGCTCCACTTGAAGCTTTTTGGTGGTTATTTGAAGATGGGACTCAAGACTTCATGTGTAGGCGGTTTCCAAGTGGTTCTCAGATGCCAACCTCTTTGAGTAGCTAACATTATAGGCATGCACCACCAGCATCCAGCTGCCTACTCATCTTTTTAAGATGGGATCTTGCCATGTTGCTCAGGCTGGTCTTGAACTTCATCTGAGGAGCTAAAGGAATGATGATCAACATTTGGTTTCTCATCATTTTAGGTTCATGTTAATCTATCTGAAAGCTCCTCTGAGAAAATGGGCTGTTGTGGATGTTGACCAGATAAGGCAGTTCTCACTTGGGCTGTGGTAATGTTTTGCTACACTTCTCTTTCCTGTTCGCTGGTATCTAAGGAGCCCTTTCTTGTTATCCATAGTAGCTAGGCCTCACTTTTGAAATGTACCCTCATTCTTCACCTCTCAGCTCTTTGTGGAGATGTCATATGCTATACCTTGAGACCAGGTGTGGGGTTTTTTTTTGGGGGGGGGGTCCATCATGGGACTTTTGAACTCTGGATCTATGCGTTGTCCCTGAGCTCTTCAGCTCAAGACTACCACGTATCCCTTGAGCCACAGCGCCACTTCCAAGACTAGATTCTTGCCTTGCTTCTTAGTGCTTCTGCATGACCTTCGGCAGGTTGAAAACAGTAGCTGTTAATCTTGTGCAGTCAGCCTTTTGAAACTAAATTTATGGGCTGATTGGTGGCAGATTTTCCTTTCAGTGTACTGCTCTGAGTGGATAAATAGAAAATGGAAGTGAAAAATCTCAAGTTTAGGTATGATGAAAACAAGTAGTTCCCATGTGTAAGAGGTAATGTTTGATGGCAGACTTGGTTTGCATATTAGTGATTGGTGACAATTATGAAGGTAGTTCTCCAATTCCTGGTACTCAAAGGAAAGGAACCTCCTCTTAACCTTAAACACTTAATTAAGAAATACCCTTTGTTTTGCTAGGAAAGGAAATAATCAGAAAGTATTTGGCACTTGGGGGTGAGTTTAGTGGGGGTGAAGAATCCCAGTTTTCTCTGCACCCAGGGAAAATACATAGCTGCCACCTACAGCGCCATCCATTCTAGTGAATAATAACTCTGGTGACTCAGTTCTCTAGCTTGATGGTTTTACACTGAATGTCTTATGTCATTTGTGATTTAAAAACCAAACCTTTCCTGAATGTTGACTTTTTTTTTAACCCTATTCATAGGCCAAAAATAAGCCCCTTCCAGTAGATTCTAATAATTCTGATACTGTAGAACTATGTCTTTTGTGGAACTGTCGAAGTATTTTACTAGATCCTCCTGAGTAGATAGAATTAGAGGCATGACCACCACACCCAGCTAAAATTTTTGTTATTCAAAGATTCACAAAGCCTGAGTTTTAAAAGTAGTGGAGACTTGCAACAAGGTGGTGGCAATCATGGATTGGGAGAATTCAGAAATCATAGTCTGGCTCAAGTGGACCTCTTTGTTTCAAAGAACCTTTTTGAACCTATTAAGCTTTGAGGAACTTTAGACCAGTCAGCTAATGCAGCTTTCATTACCTCAAAAGCCAGTTGAGTTTTTTGTGTAACCAGTTAGTTTGGGGTCTTGAGTGCTGCTTTGCTTTATTAGTCTGGCAAGTATAAAGTCTGACATGGTCTTGCCCTTTCTGTTCTGTTAATTCCTGGAGCCATCATTAGAATAAACTTCTCTATCTAAAGAAAACGTTTTGATAGAAAAGGAGCTTTCTACTTCTAGTAAGTGGACGTGCTTAGCATAGCTCCTTGTTGTGCATGAAACAGGTTTAGGAAGCAGTATATCTGACCCTACTTGTTGCTCCACAGTTGAAAGAAACATGAGACCCTGGGAAATCAATTCTAGACCCCTTCTCAGGGGGAAAATGGCTTCCAGTTGAGTTGCTGGGCTGAGCCTTTACCCTCTGCACAGGATGGGGTGCAGCAGCTGCTAAAGAGTAGTCAGCCAGCCAGGTATCTAGAATTAGTACATGAGACTAGGATCCTGTTTCTGTGCTAGCTCCAAAAACTGGGTTGGTTTTTGGCTGCCTACAACTGGGGGGCCTAGAATAGTTTTTGAAGTTCCATTTGTTTATAATCTCATCACTTTCTGGTCTCTTGGGAGTGTTGTGGTGTGACTTGTGAGGATTCAGATTTCCTTTTTGAAGTCAAGGGGTTTTGTTTTTTTTTTAATCCCTGGAGATTGGGTCTGATTCTAACAAAGTTGCTAAAGACTGCCCTGTACCCAACTACACAAAGGGTGCTTTGTTTAAGCAGTGTGCTGTAAATGAGACTCATCAACCCAGCCTTGCACAAGCCCTAATAGATTGCAGTTTTGGGAAACAAGTAGGCCAGTAGCTACAGTGGAATTCTTTAAAATGGGACAGATGTCCAGAGAATGGTTTGTTTCCTTTCCTATAGCACCCTCCCAGGAAGCAGCAGATCTGGGACTAATTTCTACTGGCCTATTTTATTGAGACAGTCTCACCATGTAGGACTGCCTTGCCTTGAACTTGTGATCCTTGTCTCAGCTTCCCAATTACTAAGATTACAGATGCATACTTCCTAGCCCAGTCCAGTGGCCTCCTTTATAAACACTACTTTCTGAAAAATGACTTTTTATACATACATTTAAAATGTTAAATCTGAACTAAAAGTACACGATGGTGGCTTAGTAGCATCCTTTGACACATTTCTTAACATTTAATGTCTGGTTAACCTGTTGGTGGCTTTATGATCTCTTTCACATTTACAAGAGCAGTATACTTTCATTCAAGCTTTTGTTGAGACGTGTCTGACTTTTCTGCCTGGATGGCAACCTTCAAGTACCAAGGATTAAAGGCATGAGCCAGGGGCCGGGAGTTTGGCCGAGTGGTAGAGTGCTTGCCTCTAATGCACGATGACCCAGGTTTGATTTCTTGGTCCCACGTTCATAGAAAAAAGCTGGAAGTGGTGCTGTGGCTCAAGTGGTAGAGCTCTAGCCTTGAGAAAGTCCAAGGACAGTGCTCAGACCCTGAGCTCAAGCCCAGGACTTGAAAAAAAAGAGCCACCAGGCAGCTAGCAGCAGTACACATTCACTTGATGACAGTTACCATGTAAAAGAGATTTTCGTCTAGGCTTCATACATATACATCTTGAAAGTAGGAAAAACTGTCTTTAACACAGGCCTTTGGAAGGAAAGAGTGACACTAAACTCATTTCGTAGAATATTAAGATGGCATTGTGACTTAAAAACCAGCCCAGGCACAATTCTTAATAATTACATTCCAAAATAACCGAGAAAGCCTATCTAGAGGCCTGACTCAAGTCATAGAGCTAGTAAGCTGAACAAATGCCAGGTCCAGTTTAAACCCTAGTTCTAAAAACAAAGCCCTCTGGTGTGTTCTTGTGAATGTCTATCATGTGTCTCTGAATGGCAGCTCACTAGAAAGCTGGCTAGCCTGCATTAGTTGTAGAATCCGTGGCCTTTGGAAAGGGAACTTACAACCAGCATGAGCTGGTTCTCAGTGAAACAAGAAGAGTAATCCCTGGTTGGGGCTGTGATTCCATAGGCCAGAGCCTTTATGTAATGCATGTAGTACAATAACCCAAGTTGTTTCTTTGACCCAAAAGAGCTTAGTTCAGTGTCGGGCATTGAAAAAACCCAGTAAAAAGTATTTTTATTATGTTTACAAAAGATTCTCTATGATGACATATTAATACAAAAATACTTTCATTACTACATTGGTTTCTCCTCCCCCCAAGACTTCTTGTAACACTACACTAGAATATATGGTCTTTGGATTCTGAGAAACCAGTGGCTAAAGTAGGAACTAAAAGCTTTTCTTGAGAGGCGTGTAGAGTAGACAGCCAGTTTTCTTTGGAGTCGGGTTATATATGGTGAGAATGCAAAAATAAAAAATAAGGCTCAGGACTGAAGCTTGGCTCAAAAGTGGGTCGTGGTGAAATTCACGTCCACCACTAGAGGTTACTGGGCTCCTTGTTTTTAGTTGTGGACTTTCCTGTAGCCCTGTAAGGATATGTACGCTGGCCTGGTCTGCATGCTGAACAGGCTCTGCAGGGGGAAGGCCAGGATTTGTCCTCTCCATAGCTGCCCCAAAACTGGCTCAACTGATGGGGATGAGCTGGATGTGGCTGTAAAGATTTAATAAATGGAGACATGTTTGAAGTAAAAGCAGATACCCTTCATACCCACACTTGCTTGCTAGCAGAGGGCCAGGTTATTCCTGTTGCCTGAACTAGACCTAATTCTTTTTGCTGTTTGTGGCAAGCTTAGAATACGGTGAGAGGCTTCTGGTCCAGCTTAGGAGTGGCAGCTGGTTTGTTGGAAATAGAGCTTCTTGATCCCCGTAGAAGTATTGTCATCTTGAGCTTTGCAGCTGACTGTGCATGTTTTGCTACAACAGGTCATTCTTGGTCCATGCAGAATGTCTGGCATAGGAGGGTGTGGCAGAAAGGACACAAGTCATTTGTAGAGAAAGTCTGGCCCATCTATATCCTACAGCAAAGAAAAAGCAAGGGAGGCAAGGGCATCTGGCTAGCACAGCAGAGATGATGTGGGCTGGTAGATGTCATCTCATTCAGGGCACTGACGCAACACAGATGTGATCCCACACTGCTTCAGCAGTTTGAACTGATGGCCCCAGGTCAGTTTGGGCAGAAGTTGTGCAGGTTCTGAAAGCTTCAGAGCCAGAACCCTGACAAGTCCTTCTCTGGTTTCCATGTGATTTCAATCTCTTGCAGCTTCCTCCCAGGTTTGGGGTTCACCCTGGGCACACTAAGCAGCCTGTCTCTGAGACTCCTGTTGCTGTACCTGTGTACTCTGAAGGGTGCTGTGGTGGGGGACCTGTGGGGGCTCAGAGACAGGGTGGCTGACAGTGCCAGAGAGGCCTGAGGATGTTGGTGCTGGCTCCATAGGGCCAGCAAGAAGTTCTGTGGGGAAGCAGGGCAGCAGAAGGTATGAGGGTGAGTCCTGGGGAGCAGGGGACATGGGGCAGCCTAGAGCACTGTCATCGGAAGGAACGGGGCCGGGGTAGCGGCCTTCTCCGGGTAAGTACCGAATGCATTTCTTTTTCCTCCTAGGAATAGTGAAGAGAGTTATCTGTAAACAGAGGGTGAATTCATAGTCATATACCACAACCAAAAAAAAATGCTGATCTTGCCCTTTGGTGTGCCCTCCCCCATGGCTTGAGTGACATTTTACCCTCAGGCCTGAGTCTACTTTAGATGGCCTGACCCAGAGTAGGTGCAATTCTCATGATCACCACCAGGTGGCAGAGGGAACTTGAATAGGCATCCATGGGAATTACCTCTGCTTTTCCAGAAACAGCATCCCCCTGGTCTTTCTAGCTTCTGCTTCATGTGCTTGTGGGATCCTTATGTGCAGTGCCTGGTGGCTTCTAGGCTGTGTAATCCCTAGTTGTCTGTTAACTAACTTAAGAATTATGAACTTAAGAATTATCTAGGCCAGTTTGTCTTCAGCACAAAATGGATGGAATGGGATCCCTTCTGAGGACAGCGTTTCCCACTGTGCCTCTACCTCCTCTGTTCTGTTTTTTTTTTTTAACTATACTCTTACCAAGTGATTGTAGAAATGTGAACATTTTTTGGACTGACAGTATACATTGGGTACTTCTGTGTTGTGTTGTCTTTTTTTTACTTTTTTTTTTTTTGCCAGTCCTGGGCTTGATCAGGGCCTGAGCACTGTCCTTGGGCTTTCTCAATGCTAGAGCTCTACCACTTGAGACTCGGCACCATTTCTGGCTTTTTTCTATGTATGTGGTACCGAGGACTCAAACCCGGGCCTTCATGCATGCTAGGCAAGCACTCTACCACTAGGCCAAACTCCCAGCCCCTGATATTTTTTTTGTTGTTGTTTTTTTTAAATGGACTTAATATACAAAACTTCATTGATTGTTGAGCTTGAACTCAGGGCCTATGAACTTCTGACTCACTCTACCATTTTGAGCCACAGCATCACTACTGGTTTTTTGGTGATGAATTAGAGGTAAGTTTCAAGATTTTTCTGCCTGGGCTGGCTTCAGACTGTGATCCTCAGCCCCCAGCCGCCTAAGTAGCTAGGATTATGGGCACGAGTCACTGGCCCCAAGTGCTTTAACAAAAACAGGTGCTGTGGCTACTTGGATTACTTGCAGGTATTTCTTAAAGTACACAAATTTTGTACCATGCAGCCCATTAACTATGATGGCCCAGGGATACCATTGGTTCACCTTCCCCACTTTAACCCTCTGGTTAAAACAAGTCAGCAAATCTTCTGACTGGCAGCCAGGTTCTACAGACAGTCCTCTAATGTTCTTACCTTGCTTTCCTTGGCATTCTCTATCAGCAGGTATCCTACCTACCTTTATGGCCTGAGGGCAAGGGCCCATGCCACCTGTGTGGTGTGTGATATTTGTTTGGGGGGACTTGCTAGACCTTGGCTGGCACCAGAGCCACCTGCCTTTCCTTCTAGAATGTTCTGTCTCTCCACTCTTTTTTTTTTTTTTTTTTTTGCCAGTCCTGGAGTTTGAACTGAGCATTGAGGTTACCCCCTCAAGGTTAGTGCTCTGCCACTTGAGCCACAGCACCACTTCTGGCTTTTCTAAATAGGTGGTACCTAGAGATTGAACCTGGATCTTTGTGCATGCTAGGCAGGCACTCTACCACTAGGCTATACTCCTGGCCTGTATTCTCATTCTTAAAAGGCATAGGTATTCCCTTGTCTCCTGGGCATGCTAGGGGAGGGGGTCCGAGGGGCCAAAGGAGGAAACTACAGGCCCGGCAGAATATATGCAGTTGGGGAAGCAGCTTGAAGCAAAGGGAAAATGATGGTGGGGACAAACCCACCTGCAGGGACCACACCAATCCATCTGCTGGTTGAGGCCAAAGCGAGCACGACATTTCTTAGGCGAGCCAGGGTCTGCTCACAGCATGCCAGAGGGGTAGAACAGGGCAGAGGGCGAGCAGGCAGGCAGCAGGACAGAGCAGGGCCCAGAAAGAAGAGGTAATGTCAGTGTTAAGATAGTTACAGACACCCTAGAGCTTCCACAGGCTGATTGGACCTTTCTGTGGTTCAGCTAGCCTCAGTGGGGGCCTAGAGCAAGATACCAGAAAAGGTGTCACCCAGCTGGGTAGAAGAGCAGGGGGAAGAAGGATGGAGTGGGGAGGTGGTCTACTCAGGCAGGCTCCTCCAAGGCCCCTTCTAGCATGGAGGCTTCACGAGAGCCCATGAATGCCTTTAGGGAAGCCCATCCACCACAGCTACCTGCCCGCTCTATCCATCTCTTGTCACTGGAGCTGCTGCCAAGGGAGGGTTCCCTGACCCCCTGCTTCCTGCTGGTGATCCCTAGGGCACAGAGGCTTGCTCCTCAATATGTCCCCAGGGCCAGAGCAAGGGGATTCTTTTGAAAGTGGGGACACGGGAGGACATTCTGTTGCTGAGGCAAGACCTTACCTGTGGTGGACTCTTGATGCTTTTCTCTTGACCGCCTCTTCTTCTTTCCCTAGAGGGAAAGAAAAGATGCTCAGACCAAGGAGGTGGAAAGTGACCTGGCCTGTGGTTGGCCAGCCGGCCTGGGATTCTGGGCATCACCCCATCTACCTTGAGGCCTCAATGTTTTCTGATTGTGGTTCTTGTGAGAGAGAGAGACATTTGGGGGCTTCTTCCTCTCCCAGTCTGATTTCTAATTTGAAGGGAGGAAACAACTTCCAGATGTCCCCTCATCTGCTCATGTGGCCCTGCCACATGCTGGGAAGCAGCCCCATGGTGCGTGCATTCTGCAGGGCACAGGACACGTGGGCCTGCCTTCACAGTAGCTCCACTGCCTCATCTGTGTCATTAGGACGGAGCTCTGCTCTGAGAAGGCTCCCAACCCACCCCGGGGCGCATCCTCAGTCACTCACGTAGTTGTCCCGTGCTGACCAGCCTGGGTATAGCTGCATGTGAAGCTGCCTTTCCTTGCGGGCCAGCTCATAATACTTAGCTTGCTCCTCTCGAGACAGTGCATGCCACTGCAGTAGGAGAGAGGGGCATATGGGAGTGCATCAGGGAGTCCACAGGCTGTGCCATAGTAAAGGGGCCTTCCCTGCCAGCCCACTTGCCCACGTCCTCACCCTGCGGCCCAGGATCTGGTTGATGGCAGCACTTTCCTTGAGTGTACACTCCGCAATAACCTTGGCTCGCATCTCCTTCATGTAGAGCATGAAAGCGTTCAAGGGCTTCTTGATGGTTGGTTTCTTGGGCTCCTTTTCTGCTTTGGACTCTGCCTGTGTTTTCCTGAGAAGCACACAGATGATTTAAGAGCTACCCACAGTGCCTTGGCCCTCTTGTATAAAGTGTATGTACACTAGCACTGACAAACGACATCTCGAAGATGCCACACTGTGACTACAGCCAGGGAGATGCAGGGGTACAGATTTCGTAGCCCATCTTTCCCACCCCCTCCCTTTTGTGCTGGTCTTGGGGCTTGGACTTGGGGCTTGTTGGCTGTCCCTGCACTTCTGTGCTCAAGGGTAGTGTGCTGTATCACTTGAGCTGCACATTTCCACTTCTGGCTTTTTTGGAAGTTAAGAGATAAGTTCCATGGACTTTCCTGACCAGGTTGGCTTCAAATGGAGATCCACTAATCTGTCTCCTAGTAGCTAGGATTATAGGCATGAGCCACCACTACCTGGTTACCTTGGCTCATGTTTCTCCTATCCACCCCCTCAGCTGAGTGCTTGTGTCATCCTAGCAACTCAGGAATCGGATCTGAGGATGGTAGTTTAGAGCCAGCTTGGTGCAGGAATATCTGTGAGATTCTTCTCTCTTCTTAACCAGCAAAAATCCCTAAGTGGAATTATGGCTCAAGTAGTAGAGCACTAGTCTAGCATTAGCTGTGAGTTAAGCCCCAGGATCATGAGTAGCTCATGCCACAAGGTGGCATTGGGGGGGGGGGGCGGTGTCCCGCTGGCAATTCAAGCTGCTAGGAAGCCTATGTTGGGCCTGATAAGGGTGTAGACATTCTGGGTGACCACATCTGTTGAATGCCCCTCCGTCCCTGGCTCTGGGCGTTCTCACTCACAGAGTTCGATCATAGGGCTGCAGCTCCGGCTTCCCTGAGGGGGGCACAATGGCCGGGTGGGGGATGGCTGCTGGATGACCCGGAACACCTGAACCCAGCATCAAGGACGGGTGAGTGAACCTGGAAGCAGGAGGGGTTGACACTGAGCCAGGAAGGACTTAGGACCAGACTGGGCACACTGGGGTCCCTTGCACTGTGCCGAGGACAGGTGAACAGACACCCCATCAGCCTGGACACACATGATATACACACACAAGTCCTGCTCTCAACACACTGCAGACACTACAGAACTGTGCGGATGCAGTTCACATGGTTACTGGGTCCCAAGTAGCGCTGAGTGTTCCCTTCTTGCCATTTGCCCCCACTAGTGGGGGCTTCAAGATCTTATCACTGTCTTGTGGGCTTCCTCACACTTGCCCTGTAAGGTCACTCTCAACATAATCTAGAATGTTCTGCCTCATTCCTGCTGACATTTCCTCCCACTGCTCACAGAATCAAGCCCAGACTCAATCCTGCCTGAGCTCATTGCTGAGACCCCTCCATCTTCTGCTTCCTATCACTCCCAGCCAGCTGCAGCTTCTACAATTTTCCCTGCCTCTGAGAATACTCTCATTCCCATGATCCTTCCCTGCCTGTCCCGAATGCCTGGTTCGAGTCTCTCTGCTTTCCCCAGCTACTTGTGTGTAGAATTCCCTCTGCTGTGGTGGTTCTATTAAGGCTGCAAGTGGCAGGTGCCACTCCTTGTCTCTGTCCCCCTTCCCCTTTCATCTTGCTGTGTGGTGGGGGAGAACTGTCCTTACCACTTGCACAATGTGGGATAGCTGGACTGGCAGCACTAAGGGCCAGCGGTGGGAGGGAGGGAGCAGTGGTGTAAAAGGTGCCCCAACAGGGCGCAGGACCCTAGCGAGTTAATCATGTGCTGTGCTGAGGCCTCAGACTCCCGCTAGCTTTTAGGCACAGAATAGCAGACGGACAGATGGACACAGGGGAAGCACAGCCCTGTGTGGGCACTGAAGCCTGGGAGACAGGAAGCAGGAGCCTGGCCACCAGCAGGGAACTCACCTGGGGTAGGGGGCGCCAGGGGCTGCGGGAGGGGCAGGGAAGTGCTGTCTATATCCGCAGGAAGGGGACAGGGGGTAGAGAGGAGGACTGGGCCTGTGTTTGGGAGAGACAGCTGTTAGGAGCCTGGCTGCCAGCCAGTCACACTTTACTGAGGATGCAGTCTTGGAGACAAATGGGCCTCTGCCACCGGTGGGCAACTGCACATGTTTCTGCTGGCTGTACTAGTGTTCCCAGCCTTGGCCTAATGTTGGCCTTCTCCCAGGACCCAGCTGGGCAGGCTTCCTGGGCCTCCCAGCTGCATTCTTGACACTTTAGGCTAATAGCGACCCCAGAGCCTTTGCACTCTGCAGATGTCTGAGATGCTTTTCTGCCCCCAGCTTGCCTACTTCATCTCCTGGTCATCCATTCTTCAGGTGTTGGCTGACTAAGGGACTCCTTTCCCAAGGTCCCAAGTGTAAAGAAAGCCATCTGGGCCCCTACAGTCCCCCAGCAAAGCAATACTAACAGTGCCCTGTCTTTGTCTGGCTCTTGTGTGGGTTACCCTCTGAGAAGGCAGAAACCTCTAAGCATCTGTCAGCTCAAGTAGCTCTGGCAGTCAAGGGCCACCCAAGGGGACTCCAGGACGCAGGCCTACACTCCTCTGCTTAAAAGCTTTCGTGGCTAAACTTCCTCTGCAGGCCAAGGCTCTTGGTCTTTGCAGCTTCCGACTTGGGGAACTCTCCAGAGGCTGGTTAGATTTGCTTCTGTAGAATCCTGACCCGGCGCTACCAGGCTGGGCTCTGAGCCCTCTCTGCCCCATCTTGCTCCTGAGGGTGCTTGGAGATAGCCCTGCTTTGTATTTAGAATGGTGCTCTGTGGCCTTCCCTGTCTTCCTGGGAAGCTAGTCGTTCCTGCTTCACCTGGGTTACACAGGTCAAGGGCGTGTGAAGACCTAGTAGTTTACAGAGCCAATTCCAGCTAAGAAATGTCCTCGGGCCCAGTCAAGCCCAACAGAGGGTCAGGGTGCTTGAGCTCAAGCAGTCACCATGTGGACAAGAGCTGATGCCTCAAGCGACTCGGCCAAGGCAGGACCCACTCAGCGACAAGCACTGAGGAGCAGCAGCTGTCCTTCATTTCCTCTTTCACATGGATCTAGAGACAGTCTACAAGCCAATCGGGGAATGACCCACAGGTCGGGGGACGACAAGGGCTCCTGCTCAGGGCCAGGTGGAATGGAACTGCTGGGCAACCTGTGCTGTCTACACCAGCAGCGCACCGAGTGGTAAGGATGAGCATGGAAGGGCGGTATAGATAGCCCATCCAGCCCACGAAGCTCCTTTCCCACGGGACCCACACTCACCAGCTCACGGTGTGGGGGAGCTGTCCCATGCTGCCTGAAGTCAGAGAGTAGAATCCGGAGAGATCAGGGGTCTGCAGAGGCCTATGAACTAGAGAAAAGGCTGGGTCAATGCTAAGCCTGGCCCGACTTCCCTTTGCGAGTGGTCGGGACGTAGTGGCTTATTTAGGGCTCTCCTAGCATGGATGGTGACCTGACAGGTAAGGGGAACAAGGAGCTGGGGTGACATGCCTATGGCGCCACGCAGGAGGGGGAGGCTCTCTGGGGCCCACAGTTCTGCAGCTGGATTTGTCCTGCTGCAGGCTCCGCCAGGCCCGAACACCAGGCCTCCAGGAACCTGGGTGGGGAGGGAGAGCCAGGGCTCCACCCAGCCCCAGGGTTGAGTCAGCAGCTTTCCCACAGCTGACTAGGGTAGATTTCAGAATGACTGGGGCTGGGACTGAGGTGAATCAGCCATCACAACCATCACTTTCCATTTTCTCGCTGAGGGAGGAGAAGGCTGCAGCTCTGACTTATCAGCAGTGTACAGAAGGTGGCGAGTGGCAGATCCCTCAGAGTGACCCCGACTCCCACCCCATACTGACGCTTTCAGTCTTAGGCCCCGGTAGCTTTGTGCTGTTGCAAAGTATGCCAAGCTACCAGGCTCCGGTCTCATCGGGTCCCCTCCCACACCCGCCCCGCCATACCTGGCTTCTGGCTGATGTCTGCGGCTGCAGGTGCGGGGTGTGGACTGCTGAAATGCTCGTAGAGAGGGGAGAGTTGGGGGACTCCATGGTGGGGCTGCGTGGCTTTGTGCTGCAAAGGAGGGAAGTGAGCCAGAGTGGCAAAAGTGCTGTCAGGCAGGGTTCGGCTGTTCTTGGAGGAAGGGGGTTGGGGGTCCACATTGCATTCTCCCCTCGGTCCCGGGAGACAGAGAGCTCTCCTGCCAGCCTGCACACAGCCACCAGTCCCAGGCAGCCGGGCCCAGTGCTCTTTGCTCCTCCAGCAAAAGACCACTTAGCCCTGTATCTCGGAGACGAGAACTGGCTCCCTTGGGGACCACCTCCCCCCCTTTTCTGGTTTTCTTAGCAGCACAGGACTCTTACTTTTCACACCGTGGGGTGGTTTCAGTCAAGAGATGACTCAGTCATCGGTTGCTTGGGAAGAGGACTCCACACACAACCAAGCCACAGCAAGCCACTGCCAGAGCCATGCGCCCTTTCCTGTGCCCTGTGGGTACGTCCAATGCAGGCTCCCCTTCCCTGCCACCGGCTGACAGCCTGAAGGGGTGACCTCGACCACGGTCCCAGCCCGGCTCGCCTCACCCCAGACTCCCCCTGCATGCCTTCAGCTCTTCAGTAACCTTTCCAGTAATAAACTGCAACCTGGCAACCAGGGGACCCAGGGAAGGACAGAGAAAGCTGGATCTGAAGACGCTCAAACTGAGGCAGGGCACAAGGTGGCATAGCTCTCACCACCAGCCCTGCTGCCAGCTGCGCTGTGTGTGCCTGCCTCCAGCAGCGAGTTGCACCCTTCCCCCGTGTGGACAGCCGAGGCCCTTCTGAATCTGGTCTCTTTCCCACACGTTAGGGTTCAAGTAGACCGCCATTTTTTCCCCATCTGTAATCATTGCCTGGCCCTGCAGGAATCCCTCCTTATTCTCCTTTCAATGCAGCCCTCTCCAGGATTCCCTCACCAGACAACTCGGAGGTTTGGGGACTCCTGTCCCTTTCCCTGCCTTACTACATCCTTCCCCAGTGGTAATTTGTAAAATTAGTGTATAATAAACTTGCTTAAATGCTGCCAGCTTTTCATTGCAGGAGGCTGGGCAGGTCTTCTCCCTGCATGGGGACTTGACCTTCTCTCGCTGTAGAACCAGAGTCTCTCTGTCCTGTCCACCTCCTTGGGCTCAAGTGCGAAGTCTGACCTAGATTTTTTTTTTTTTTTGGGGGTGGTGGTAACTGATGAGAGGCCACTAGAGTGGAAAACTCCCTGGGAATCAAGGCCTTTTTAGCCTTGATTCCCTCCTGCCACCGCTCACCCAGGCCTGTGCCCCCAGCCCTAGCCTAAGGCTAAGGCTAAGATTTCCTTGCTCTGGGGCTTGGCCTGCACTCGCAGCAGGCTGGAGCCAGGCAGCAAAAGGTGAAAGTGGGGGGGTCTCCTGCCCCTTGGCTCTCAAGCTGGGCTGAGGCCGCCCCCACCCCTGACTGCTGCAGGCTCAGGTGAAAAACAGTCGGCATTTTCCCTGCAGACCGCAGCGCTTGCAGCAGGTGAGCGCCCAGTTCCTGCCACCACCGCCAGCAGAGAAACTCCCTCGCCTCTGACGGTTGACTCTGAAAACCCCCAAACGCTTGAGCCCCACAACACTTTCCCAGCGAAGAAAGCTGCCACTTCCTCTGGGCAGAGGAGCCTATGAGATTTCTACAAACACCTCCCTGTGACAGACTGTGCCAGGACATGCACCCCTACCCCCACCCCCCAGTGTGCAAGGATCCACCAGCGGGCACAAGCCATGGGGGGGGGTAACTGAGGCACCAAGTGCTCAGTGAAGCAATGTCTAAGGCAGATGAGTTGCCTGCCGATGGTGCCAATGGCAGCCCAACACCAAGCCAACCGGAGAGGGGCCCAGTTGCCCCGCTGACAGATGAGGGGACTGAGACACAGGTCACATGTGTAGCAAGCGGTCCCTCGAGAATGCCACCCTCTACATGGCAAAGGCACTGTGGCTGCTGTGAGCAGATGGGGCAGTAAGGGAGATGTAGCAAGGCTATGGCAGTCCTAAGCTCAGTCTTTCCCTTCTCCAGCCTGGCTGATTGGCTCACCTGGGACCCTAAGGACAGCGGGGACCTGCCACACACCTGCTAGGGCCACTGACCGGCAGTAAAACTTAGCCATGGCCCACAAAGCCCTTGTCATGTCTCCCGTGCTGTCACTGGCCCACGATCCTCCTGCTAAGATGCCAGCACTCCCCCCTTCCTCCTCTCTGAAACTGGTCACCTCCATGAAGAAGGCCTATCTATGCCCAGTGAGCAGGCGAGGTCTGGGAGGAGGCCTGGGGTCTGGAGGAGTGTGGTTAGGTCCGAGGACCTCCCTCCAAGGTGACACTGACAGAAAGGGGACGGGAGCACTGAGGCTGCCATCTGCTTGCCAAATGCAGAGGTGAAGCCAAGTAACGCCGACACAGCTGGGGTCAACTCGATTGAGGCGGGCATTGCACATCCTCCCCCTCTCCAGCCTGGGGCAGCAAAGCTGGAGGGGGCGTCTCCCCTGATCCCGCGGCCCCTCACTGCTCCTGCTGAGCCCCCCTTCTGGGTTCTCAAGGTCTTCAAGAATGCCAGGCAGCCTTATTCCCTGCATCTCACCCCCTGCTCCAGCCCTCCAGCTGCTGGGCGGGGGGGGGGGGGGGGGGGTAAGGGGGTGGGGGAGGCCTCCTGCACTGACCCCACCACGCTGTGGCAGCTCTGCCTGGGGTCTGGGGACATGCTTTGTTTTGGATTGCATTGACTGGGCCCTCTTGCAGTGTGGAGTCTTGTGGACCCAGGGAGAACATGGCAGGCCTGGGTCACAGCGACACAGAGCTAGAGGACGTCCAAGGTCATGCTACCTGGCACCTGAGACCCCTCGCCTTTGGCACCGTCCTCTCCTGCCTGCAGGTCTGAGTCAGGAGCAGCAGAAAGGGGAAATCTGGGTGGCCACTCTTGGAGGTGACAACTTCAGGCTAATTAAGGGGCGGGGGGAGAAAATGACCCATTCTAGAAAAACACGAGGCCCACATTGGGCATGGGCTTGGGCGTTGTGCCAGCTGGTTTCTCCCTCAGCACAGCTCCCCTCAACAATTGCAATGGTGGCCCGCTCAAAAGGCCACCTTGGAAAAGTCTCATGTCTGCCCTCCACTTTGGTCCCCATCAGCCCTGGGAACCCCATCAGGCATTCCCGGGGTCGCTGTCCAGCCCAGCGCAGATGCTCGGGAATCTGGCTAGCCTGGGGCCCACGAGAAAGAAATAATCCAAAGAGGCAGGCAGGCTCCTGGCCTTTCCCAAAGAGTGTGCCAGTCTTGAGCCACGCAGGTCCGCATGCCAACAAGCAGAGAGCGAAAGGCAGGAGCCCAGCCCAAGATGCCAGGCTCTCTCAAGGACAAGCCCGAGTGTCTCACCCACAGCAGGCTGGACGCTAGCCACGGTGAGTCCACCACGAGGTGCTGGCCGGGCTGGGGAATGGCCGGGCCATGCCCTTTTGTGCCAGGAGGCTCTATACCACCTGCCAGCCGGAAGCTACTTGCTGTATGACCCAGCTCTGCCAGATGTGTGCGGTCCCTTAGCACCTGGCTGTGACATCAGGTAACAGGCTCGGTGGCGACTGTGGGGCTGAAGGCCCTGCATCACCCCAAGCTGGCTGAGCCCCGCTGCCCACAGCCTCTGGTGGTTTGTGTGCATTTCGTTCACTTGCACTGCCCTTCCTCCTGAGCGGGGACGCCCCGGGGGACAGGATGTTTTTAGGAGGCAAATAGACGCTTCCGGAGCTGCTGTAGCTGAGCTGCTAGCTGACATCAGCAAGCCGCTAATTGGGGCTGGGCGCCCCGCTCGCCAGGTCCTAGTGGTTTCTCACCCAGCTCCGCCATGGACTAAGGCAGGCACAGCTCTGGCCCTGCCAGGCAGAAGTAAAAGGAGAGCAAGGCTCTGGGGAAGTGTGGCAAGAGCGAGGCGAGAAGGGCAGAGCCCCCCCCCCCCATGCCGGTACTCCACCTTTTGGGGTTCTTGACCAGAAACTCCATCCTCCAACCACAGGCTTCAAAGGCATCGTTGTGGCTGACAGCAGCTGCCAAGAACTGGCCTAGAGGCAAGCTGGCCACTGCAGGCCTCGGACTGTCTCACCTGAACTCAGGGCTTCAGGGCTTGCTAGCAACACACACACACACACACACACACACAGTGTAGACGTGATGCAGAGGGTGAAATGCCCAACTCTGGGAGTGAAGAGATGGCGCAGGGAGCCAAGAGGCCATAGCTCTGTAACAAATATATGCAGCCGATGGGGCAGTGGAGCACTGTGGAGGAGCTGGGGACTATCAGGTACCTGAGTTCAAACCTTGCCTCTGGTGTTTACACAATGTTTCATCAACTGCAATGTCCACTACCTTGTAGGGCCGCAGGGAGGGTTCACCGATTAATTTTGTCGTGGGGCTTGAACTCAGGGCCCGGGCACTGTCCCTGAGCTCTTCAACTCAAGGCCACCGCCCTTCCCCTGGAGCCACAGGGCTACTTCCGGTTCTCTAGTGATTGGAGATACGAGTCTGACAGTCTTTAGTGCCTTGGGTGGCTTTGAGCTGCGATCCTCAGACCTCAGCCTCCTGACTATCAAGGATTACAGGCTCAAGCCACCGTGCCCAGCGTACTGATGAATACTTTTATGGTTTCTAATATTGCTGGAACTTAAGAGCAAAAACAGAACAAAAGGAGCTGAGTGCCAGCGGCTCACACCGGTAACACCAGCTAGTCAGGAGGCTGAGATCCGAGGATCACGATGCAAAGCCAGCTCGAGCAAGGCAAGTCCTCCAATGAACCATCGAAAGTCACAAGTGGCGCTGTGATTCAAAGGGGGAGAGTGCTAGCCTTGAGCAGGCACAGTACCCAGGGTCCTGAGTTCAAGCCCCGCAACCAGCCAAAGGAGAAAAAAGGAGAAGCAGCAGCCAGGTCAAGACGCTGGCCCTCCATTTCCTCGAGAGCTCAGTCTGACTGCCATCAGAGCAGACCACCGAACCCCTCTGGTGGGGCAACCACCAGAGCAGTGGTAGACGCCCCCTCCCTCCCTCCCTCCCCCAGCAAGACGGGCAGGCGGCGAGGCTGCAGGAATCTCCCTGCCCGTCATTCTGCACCAGACTCAGCTTGTTCTCAGCGGACAGTGCCAGCCAGCCTTCCGTCAGACCCCGAACCTCGAGGAGTCGCAAGGCCCACTCACTCCGCTTTCCCACATGGCATTTCCTCTGCAGAGCCTAAGCTCTGGTCTCCCAACCAACCAGCTCCTGATGCTGGGCACCCTGCCCTCAGCTGGTGTTGGAAGCAGAAGTGCCAGCCTGGCCAGGTCCTGGCTTGGAGATCAGGAGCGGCAAGGCCAGACTTTCTCCTTGCTTATGAATTGAGGGTCCGGGTAACTTCCACCTTCCCAGCCCCACACATTCTAGAACAAACTGGGCAGGCCCACAAGACGTGGAAGCGGCTCTGGATCCTGAATTGTCAGTTACTAGCATGTTCTTTAACCTCCCTGAGCCTCAGTTTCCCCATCTGGAGAATGGGACAACAACAGTACCTACTTTCTCACTCCTGCACAGGCCTGGCTTTGGGGAAGCTCTAGAAACATACGCCATTGTGGCTGCCTGTTCTTCCAACAACTTCGCCGAGCACTTACTCTGTGCCAGGATCGAGCCCTTCTGGATGCAAACTACCATACCATCCTGAAAAGCCCCCACACCATGTTCTGGCCTCCAGCACTCGTGGCCTGGGGCCTCCCTGCTTCCTCCAGCCCCTCTCCCAGGGTTGCTTACCACAGGCAGCTGGGTGGCTCTCGAGGCCGCACACTGCTTCAAAGCCTGCCAGCCAGCTCTGGGGTGGCGGCCGCAGGAGCGGCCAACCCCGCCTGGACCCTGGCTGTCTCTCAGCATCTGAGGCCCACCCACCCTCTGCCTGCCTGGCCACCAGACTGGCCACAGAGCCATCTGATCTGAATGAAGCTTCCAACTTAATGACTTTCATGCTGGTTCCTTAAAACACAATGTAATTTTCTTAAACACCCTATTATTTCCTTTGATAGCTACAAAGCTTCCCTCGATCCCATAAGCATGTTTATTTTTAGGGAAAAGAGTGGTTTTGCAGTTGGTCGCCGAGACCGTAGGGAGAGGGAATCCACAGAAAGCAGGGCAAAGAGTGGGCGCTGGCAGCAACGCCCTCCTGTTCTTCACCCAAGCCTAGGGCCCAGGCAGAGCTCCCCTTCTCCCCCACCAGTGGACAAGCCAATCTTCAGCAAGTCAGGTCCTCTTCTTGCATCCTCTTACACTTTGTTGGGCCTCAGCAGCTTTGCAAGGAGCTTGCCAGGGACAACTCCAGGTATAGACGTGTGGGCACAGGTCCTGAGGCTGCACGACACCCTCAAGGCTGCTTCCTGACTCCTGCAGACATTCTGCTTCGAGTGAGGTCTCAAGGCCTGAGGCCTTGACCAGCCAGGTAAGATCTGTGCCTAGACAGCGCCTCAGGCAGCTCAGCCCACGCTGGGTGGGGAGGTGTGGCACTGCCCGTCCCGGCTCCCCGGCGGTGGGTGTGCGTGCAGAGGTCAGCTGGGCTCCGTCAGTGCGGGGCGTCCTCCGGGAGTGGCTATTTTTAGGTCCCAGGCTTTCATGTGGCCGAATGATGTGGAGTTTACAAAGCATCAGTAATGCGTTTCAGATGGCGGCCCCCAGAGCCAAGTCAGAGTTACTCAGAGTCCCCAGTCTGGACGCTACCGCCTAGCTCTCCCTCCTGACCACCCTTCTCCCCGACCCAGCCAGATGCACCTGATGCCCACCCAGCCAGCAGGCCCTGTCTAGCCAGTCTGGACCTCAGAAGCCTTAACTAGGGGTTTCCCCCCACTGGTGACAGATTTGCTAGAGGTCATAAGGAGCAGGGCGAGGACACCTTCTCCCCCACAAGCCGCTGCCTCACGAGACATCTGGCTCTTCTAGCAAGAGGCCATTTGCCACCACTGGCACCCAGGCTGGCCCAGACAACATGGGGTGGGGGAAGTCCTTGCCCCCAGCTCCCTAGGCTTCCATCTGCCCGCCCAGGCCTGCGGCCTCCACTGCACACACGTCATCTGGAAGCAGACGGTGTGGGGCCCAGACGGCTCCTCGCCCGGGGAGAAGGGACCAGGAGGAAGCGTAGTTGGCAGCCCGTGCGCTTCCTCTGCTCTCCGGGGCGTTCTGGCTGTGGAGACATGGCTGGGGGTGAAGGCTGTGTCACCAGGCGCCTCCAGGCTCCACAGCACTGGGGTGGCAGGCAGCTGAGGGCCAGGACCCCAGCCCTGGATCCCAGGTACCCTCCACCTTCCTTCTGGCAGAACTGGGGGTGGGGGGGCACGGAACATGGTTTCCTTCCTGGGTCTTCCCCAGGCACTTTGGCCAAATCACCAGTAAGAGGAAAACAGCAGTGGAGAGGTCCTGGACCTGCGCTGGCCCCGGGGGTCTTCCAGGCTGGAGGCTGCCCTCTCCGTGGTCTGCTCGCATTCCTCCACCAGCTGCCCCTCCCAGCATCCAGTCGGGCCCAGCTGCCAGCGCTGCCTGCTTCCGTCCCTGCATGTCCAACTCAAACCATCTGCGGTGGGCACCGCCCTGACCTTCCATGCTGCCAACCCACCCCGCGCTCTGCCAGCCTTCCTAGACTCTGGAACCAGCACTGCCTGGGCACCGAGGCTGTGTGCCAACTCTTCCTGGGCTTAGGTCAGAGCCCCACGCTCCGACCTCCTGCTCTCTCTCCAAGCTTTGCTCTCCTCTGTGCCCCTCATCCAGCTAAGCAGAACCTCAGGGCTGCACTGCCTCCACCCTCGCTAGGCCTGAGCCATGAGTGGGCAGAGGTTTGGCTTGGCCAAACCAGGTCGAGTGATTCCAAGGGTCACGCCTGAGGCTAAGGGACAGCAGGGGAGGACACAGGTCCAATCCTGAGCTTCCTTCTCAAAGTCCTGTACAGAGTTAGGCCTCCAGCCCAGTTTCCATGAGCACAGCATCGTCACCAGCCAGACACCTCATATCTGACACCCCGCATCCATGGGGTTCCATTGGCCAAGCAACCCAGGGCCTCTTCTGGTCTGTCTGCCCCCATCTACAGGCGGGAACTGAGATCCCAGCCCCTTACTGCAGGGGAGGGCGCTCTTGTGACCCCACAAAACACCTGTTTCCTTCAACACAGCCTTGTTTGTACACAGTGACAGGAAGCACTGTCACAAGCGTGAGGGATGTTCTGGGAGCGCAGGGAGGAGGCTGGGGGACAGCAGCCTCCCCCAGGGGGCTTGGGGCCCATCCTGACCTCGGTGGTGATATGATCTTCCTGGAGTCCTGTGCACCGCCCTCTGGCAGGGGCAGGGGATGGGCTGTGGCCTTGAGAGACCACAGGGGCCGCTCGCCTCCCTCTCCCTCCTTTAGCTGCACTCACACCCAAGTCTCAGAGAGACTTGGATGCAGGCAGAGCCGGCGTGAATGCCTTTCGGTGCAGGCTTGGGAAACCACCTCGAGGGAACGCTGATGGAGCTGAGAACCAAAGTCCTAGCGGACAAGGCGCTGGTGGCTCACGCAGGAGGCTGTGATCTCAAGATCACGGTTCAAAGCCAGCCCAGGCAGTAAAGTCAGTGAGATCTTAACCTCCAATTAACCTCCGAAGCTGGAAGTGAAGCTAAATCAACAACAACAACAAAAAAAAACAGGGACAGCGCCAGGCCCTGAGCTCAAGCACCAGCATGCACACACATGTTGTACACACACACAATCTAGCAACACACCCAGGCTCTCCGTTAGCCTGAGGAACGTCCGTTTGCCCAGCTGAGCTAGTTCACCCTAAAACTGCAGCCATCCTACCCTGTCCCCAACAGAGCAGGGGGGGGCCAGGAAGCCCCCTCAAGGCAGAACCCTAGCCTGGGAGCAAGAGGAGCCAGACTTCCCATACCACTGCTTCCCGACCACGAAGAAAGGCAGGTCAAGATAACACAGGTCCCATCACTCAGCGCAAAGGCAGTGGAAAGCAAGCGAGGTGAAACTCATCACAGGCCCCGCCAGGACCACAGGGCCGCACAGACCCAAAACTATAGGTAAGCAGGCAGCGGAAGGCCCGCCTCCTCCTACTTCCTGAGCCCGAGATTCTCTGCACATGGTGCTTCAGGAACATAGTATCAATAGAAAGTAAGGAGCATGACCACCTGACGATATACCAGGGAGAGACAGCAGAGGCGGCCCGGGAGCCACCACAGAAGAGGGGTTTAAGGCTGGTTTTTCGGTCGGTTGTGGGGCTCGAACCTGGAGCCGGGGGTTGTTCCGGAGCTCTTTTGCTCAAGGTTTTCTGTTGGTTAACTGATCTCAGATCAACATTCTGAGGAGGACAGGTGTGAGCCACTGGCGCCTGGCTCTTTTGTTTTCCCTTACAAAGGGTTTTATGTGGGTGAGGAAGGGGAGTTACATTCAAATCAATCTTTGGGAGGAGAAGGGATTCTCCGGATGGAGCCACAGCTCCGGCTCCCACTGTGGCCTTAGGGATAGTACTTCCTCTCCGCAGAATCCCTAGGTGAGGGACAGGCATAATGGCTCAAGCTTGTAATCCCAGCTACTTGGGAAGTAGGGATCTGGAGGTTCTCAGTTCAAAGCCAACCTGGGGGGCGGGCGGTATCGAGACCCTATCTCAGTAAACTAGCTGGACGTGGCGGTACACACCTGTAATCCTAGCTATGCAGGAGGCACAGGGGGGATTGCAGTCAAGAGGCCAGGCCTGGGGAAAAGCTCCAGAGCTGAAAAACAGCCTAAAGCAAAAAGGCCTAGAGGCAACTCTTAACAGCCCCGAGTTCAATTCCTAGTATTGCCTCATCACTAAAAAGAAGAATCTGTGCATGAGGTCAGGTCTACTCCATAGTAGGGACTGGTATACCTGAGCCCCAAGGTCCAGCTGCCACACAGTCTCTGAGAACCTAACGTGGCGCTACAGCACCTAGATGGGATTCCACGCGGGGTCTGCCACCAAGCCAGCACCAGGAAAGCTCGGGAGAAGAGAGCAATTCTGGCCGAAGACAATTGGACTCCAGGCTGGGCCTCTGGGTGCCTCTCTGGTATAGCTTCAAGTCTAGGAGGGCAGATCGGTAGCCCTCTGTCCAGACGAGAAAACCAGGGCTCGGACATCGGGCAAACATGACAAGTGTCTTATAAAGCCTTGTCTCCAGAGCTATCAGGGTAGGGGAAGCAAGCAGAGCAGCATGGGAAGAACTGACGGACATCTGAAGAAAGCTCTGAATGGGGAATGAAAAGGTGGTACTTAGGTGAAGAGCTCAAAGAGTACATGCAAAGGTCCTGAGGTCAGAAACCTATCAGGAGAATGAGGGGCAAGAGGGTAGAGGCCCGGGCATTGTGAACAGTTTGGACAATGGAAAACACTAGAAGGATGACCTGACTTAAGATTGGTTTGGAGGGAAGCTCAAGCCCAGGCCCGTCTCAGGCCACCCTTTCTCACAGCCTGGGCTGGGGCCAGCTCTGCCTGGGACATCTGCAGCTGAGCTTTGGTCTACTCATCTGTCTTAACCGCTTGGCTGGGCACTCCCCAAATCTGGGAACCGCCTGGTGCCAGACTCTCTTCATAGGCTTCTCCACCCTGGGTGGTGTCAGCCTCTAGTCCCGGCCAGCAAGACCACTCTAGGGGACCAGGGCGCCACTCAGCCACAGGTGCCGTGTGCCCAGGGCCCGTTCGCACAGCCATCACCTAGTCTTCAACACGGCGACTCAGAGGTGAGACTGCAGCACGAGTTCTTGACTTTGCAGGTAGAACCAGAGCTTCTGACCTGCCCATGAAGCAGCCTGGCATTCCCCTAGGAATCATCCATGCCGCACTTGTCCCAGAATCCCCGAGTCTAGCCTACAACCAGCACACACCTCCCCACCCCAACCCTGTCCCAACCAAACCAGATGAAAGGAACTACTTTCCCATACTGTGATGTAACTATGGGGCTTTGCTCCCCTATATTCTTTCCTACCCAGCGTCTCCCTGCGGCCCCTACCACAAGCCTCAGCCTCTATCTTTACCCCAGCCTCACAGAGTGGCCCTTCCCCTCCCAGGTTCACAGAGGTGCCAGGAGGGGGAGCAGCAACTAGGGGACACAGGGAGGAGTGCCAAGAGGGACACATACGACACACAGCCAGGAACTACTGGGGCTTGCACATGGCGGGGGCAGGCCATAGGGCTAAGCCTGACTGCGGGAGTCTAATGTCTACCCACTCTTGGACAGAACCCTGAATGGTCCCATCACCCATACCCATCTGTCCCTGGGGACTCTCTTGCCGCTGGCTCAGACAGTGTGAGGAACTCGGAACTGCTGTTTGCCCCCCTGCCAGGAAACTTCTGGGACCTAGTTGTTTGGGGGTTTGTCAGTTGTGGGGCTTGAACTCAGGGCTTGAATGTTGTCCCTCAGTATTTTCCCCTCAAGTCTAGCACTCTACCACTGAGCCACAGCACCACTTCTGGTTTTCTGGTGGTTAGCTGGAGATAAGAGTCTCACAGACTTTCTAGCCCATGCTCTCTGAACCATGGTCCTCAGATCTCAGCCTAAGATCATAGCGAGAGACATGGGCCTGTATTTTTTTGAACTAGTCACAATGACCCTAGCCCCAGTCCAACCAGCACCTGCCGGAGGTTTACAAGTGGTAGGTTTTATCAACTGGCCTTAAATCTATGGGTTTAGACCTTAGAGGACCCTAAAATCTCTCTGTTAACCATCTGCTCAGGCAGGAGTCAGGCCTCAGGGTTGGGGAGCAAGCCCCCACCCCACAGGCCTGGAAGGGAATCGCCTCATGAGCTAAGACACTCTAGGGCAGCAAATCAGGTCAGCCAACATACGTGGGTCACAGATGAAGAAAGGGGGTCCAGAGTCAGGTTTCTGGAGAATAGCCTGTGTCTGTCTTCTCACCTCCCACCACCTTCAGCAGGAAACGACTCTCACCACAATGCTCACTCCTCAGCTGAAGCAGCCTCAGAGATGTCCTTTCCTCCCCAAGTGGACCCCATCTTGAGCTGCCTGCTGCCCCACTGGACAGAGTTACTCAGAGACCCCACCCCCAAGCCTTCCATCTGTCCTCACCCTTCACCCAGGCCACCTGAAGACAGTCTGAAAAGCCATTTCTGCACACAGGCTCATCTCATTTTATCTGGGGGTGGGGGAAAAGGAGCCTAATTTGTGGTAATTATGCACATATCCCACTGCTCTGGGTAGTTAGAAAGATTCAACTCTCGTTCAACCACTTGCCAACAAACACCACTGACTGACCCAGTCCTGATACCCATGAGAGCAAGCCAGCCAGCTCAGAACACATTTGGTGCTCTGGGCCTTTCTGTGGCAAGGCCATACTCAAGCCAGTCATGTCACAGTTGAGGGGAAACTTTCTCTCCTGCACGACTAGGAAAGAAACAGATGAGCAAGCTCTCCTGTCCATCCCTCCAAGGTGGAGGCAGAGAAAGCTAACTCTAATCACAACCCCCCTTTCCAGAGGGAAGTGATCCACTGTGCGCTCCAGAACCCAGGGCCCCCCAAACCTGCTTGTGAACAAGCTAGAAAGACAAATGCCTACAGCTGGAAGAGCGGGGATGGGCGACAATCCCCGCAGCAGAGTTCTTTTGGTTTTCAGATGGTTGGGGGTGTGTGTAAGGGGAACAGCACAGAATTTTCATCCTCTTAGGCAAAACTCACTTTCTTGCCCAAGTTTCGACCTGTAGCAGGGAACAGGCTGGCAGGCAAACTGGGGGTTGGTCACTTACCAGCGGGGGCTGCGGCTGGGAGGGCTGCCCGGCTCCCGAGGGGGGTGGGTAGTGCATGAGCAGATTGAAGGCCGAGTAGACGGTCTCTTTGTACATGCCGCTGGAGCACTCCGGGGCCTTCAGGCCTGGGAAAAAAACCACAGCTGGGTCAGACACCAGCCCGGGCGGCTGCTGAGCTGCAGGCTGCGGTCTGCTCTTGAGAGAAGGAGTAATCATCAAGCGGGGGGCCTGCCGAGGGATCCCCTTCCAGTAAGTTCGCGCCCTGACAGGGAGCCGGTGGAGGCGGCTGTCCGTTCCAGGTCTCCCCTGCCCGTCCCCCCTCCACCCTGGACGGCTCTGACCCCACACCATCCCTCCCGCCGGGGAACCGGGGGGGGTGGGGAGGGGGGGGGTGGAAGTCAGTCGAGTCACCTGGACTGGAAGGGAGGCGGAGATGGCGGGGGTCTGTTTACTCCTATAAAGGTCAGGGCACCGGAAGTGGCTGGGGCCCCCACCGAGCCCGGGAAACCCGCCCCCGCCCCCACCCCCGGGGCTCGTCCGCCTCGGAGGAGCCGCGGCCGTCGGGGGAGGAGGAGGAGGAGGAGGAGGAGGAGGCACCCCGGGGCCGGGCCGCGCGGAACTCACTCACCGTCCTCCAGAGACCCCCCAAGTTTGTCCGGGAAAAGTCTCTGCGAAGCGTGTTCCCGCCCGAGGGCCTGCGGGGAGAGGCAGAGGGGAGGTGAGGGGCGCGGGGGGAGGGGGTCGGGGTCCCCGCGGGCGGCCGCGCGCTCACCTCGGCCTCCGCCTCGCCGCCGCCGCGGGCCCCGCCGTCGGCTCCCGGGACCCCCGCGCCCTCGGACTCGTTCACGAGCGAGGACTTGAGCTCCGCCAGGTCTCGCTCGGGGCCGGCGGCGCTGTCCCGGCTCTTGTCGTCCGGCTCCTCGCCCTCATCCTGGAAGGCCAGCAGCTCGTCGGGCGCGCCGAGGTCGTCGCCGCCGTCTCCGCCGCCACCGCCGCCGCCCGCGCCACCTCCGCCGGCGTCCAGCTGCGGCATGGTGCGCTCCGCCCGCCTGGACGCGCGGGACGTGGGGGCGTGAGGGGTACGGGAGCTGGCCCGGGAGGCGGCGAGCCCGGAGTCTGGATCTCCGAGCCCGGAGCGCGGCGGGCGGAGCGCGGGCTGGCTCCGCCTGGGCGGGCGGTGGGCGCGGGGCGAGGGCGCCGGGCACGGCCGCTCCGGGAGCTGGCGGGGCGGAACATCAAAGGCGCCGCCGGCGGAGTGCCGGGGGGCGGGGCCGCGGCGGGGGCGGGGCCCGGGCGGGGGGCGGGGCCCGGGCCCGGACACGCCCCCTTCCCTCTCGGGAGAGGCTGGGACGCGCTCTCGGGGCATGGTCTTAAAGGGCTCGCTCTTCCAGGGCCGGAGGAGCTTAGCGAACCTGAAAACCATCTCGTCCTAAAATGCGGAGACTCTCAAGGAACGTCCAGACCCTGCTTCCTGGGCCTACGTTTCTGCTCTAGTTGCTCGCTGGAACTTGGGGGCAGCTTTGTATGAACTCTGGGCTCCAAGCCCAGTGCGCCTGGAGTCTTAACTAGGGTGTGAGGCTGCTCATAGGACGCCTGAGGCTCACTCCTGTAAATCCTAGCTTCTCAGGAGGCTGAGATCTGAGGAGGGTCAGGGTTCAAAGCCAGCCCTGGCGGTTAAAGTCCATGAGACTCCAGGAGAAACCCGAAAGCGCCTCTGTGGCAAAGGGGTAGAACGCTAGCCCTGAGCGAAGGAGCGCAGGGACGGCGCCCAGGAACTCAGCTCAAGCCCCACAACCAATTAAAGGAAAAGGCGAGCTGCCGTGGGGCCCCAGGGTTGGGACTCCATTGTCTGCCCCATCCTTCACCCCTTGCGGGCCGTCCGCCCACGTGGGAACTGGCACACGCGGAGCGCACTTAGCATTCATCCGTAACGAGCGTTTTGCAGCTCCCAGGCCGAGCACACGGGACCAGGGCAGCGGGAGCCACCCATGCAGGTCCTCCACCTCCTATGCCCGCCACCCATGCCCGCCTCCACCCGGGAACCTGCCGAGCCGGGGCCCCCGGGCCGCGGCAACTGGATCTGGGAAGTGGGGAAGTTGCCTTCCGGTGGATGGAGGCTGGCGGGAGCCTCCCACCGCCGTGGCATCTCCTCGGATCTCCAGGGCAAGCTTGGCCTAGGCCCCAGCCATTGCGTCTACAAAAGACTACGGACTTTTGGTTGGTGGTGCAGAAAACAGCCATGTCGTCCTCTTCCCTCCCCGGGTCCCCCACCTTCCAACCCCTCCCCACCCCCCGCCCTGCCAGTCCTCACCCCACAACAGGTTGAAGTAATGATCTCAGTGTAGATGCCCCCCCCACACTCCGAGAGCAATTGGGACAGAAGGTATTAGAGAGGGGAGGGGGTACTGGATGCCTTTTCCAGCCCTGGGCCCCACAGGACCCCTTGGCAGCAGTGCAAAGCCGGCCGGAAGACAGCCGCGCCACCCCTCCCTGTCCAGGCTCAGCCTGGCTGGCCGCGGATCAAAGAGCCAGGGCCGGGCTTCAGTGTGTTCAGATGCTATCTGCGCCTGCCCAGCAGGGTGCCCCGGCCCCCCACCTCCGGCCTAGGGTGCCTGCTTTTCCTCCCTTCCCAGGGCTGGTGTCCTTGGGTCTCTCCCATCTCCTTCCCTCCAGTGTGAGCTTAACACCTCCCCCCACCTCCAATTCCCTCTTGATTAGGAGAAAAGGCTCCAGCCAAAGGTGGCCTTGCCACAGTTGCAGTTGGCCCAGGGCCGGCCTCAGCCCCTGAGGTTGTGGGGTCTGGCACTTCGGAATGAACCTCCTCTGAGATTTGAGCTAGAATGAGGATTCACCTAAACCCAAGGTGTTGGAGTGGAGGGAAGGGGAATCCTACTGTGTTTATGGGTGACTCCAGCTCAGACAGAACCATTTTCAGAACAGTTAGAAGATGAGGAAGTTTTGGGAGACACCGACCAGTGGAGACTGAAGTCTTCTCCAATCTAAGAAGGGAAGAGAAAAGTCAGGGCAAATAAATGCATTTTTGTTGTCTCCAGGGTAAGCCCCCCCCCCCTCCAGTTTGGTACTAACCTTTAATTAAAGATCATGGTCTTGCTAGAAGCTGGCCGGGTGATAAGAGTGCTTGCCTGCCATAAGCACTGGGTTTGATTCATTGGTACCATATATACAGGAAAACCTGGAAGTGGTGCTGTGGATCAAGTGGTAGAGTGCTAGCCTTGAGAAAACCCAAGGACAATGTCCAGGCCCCAGTTCAAGCCCAGGACTGGCTAAAATATATATATATATATATATATATATATATATATATAGTTTTCTTTATTGTGTAAAAGTCACCTTTCTTTATTCAAATGGTAAGAATCTTTTTTTCTTAAATATCCTTATTTGCAAAAGGAGAATAAGGACATTTTGTCTAATCTGTTCATTCATCCTCAAGTTTCTTTCCACATTTATTATATGGTTGTGAAATGCCCCATGGAGTCGACTTCTTGCTATTTGGGAAGAGAATAGGAGCTTGAGGAGAGGCAAGAAAGGGAGGAGAAGCTGGGTCCTGGTGGCTCATGCCTAGAATCCTAACTACTCAGGAGGCTGAGATCTAAGGATCACAGTTCAAAGCCAGCCTGGGTAGGAAAGTCCTACCCAAAAACAGGAACTGTGGCTCAAAGTGATAAAGCGCTATCCTTGAGCAAAAGAGCTCAGGGACAGCACCTAGGTTATAAGTTCAAGCCCCATGGCGGACAGAAAAAAAAAAGGAGGAAGGAGAAGCTGAATGGCAGTCCATGCCCATGCTGAAGCCAGGCCAGAGGCATGCCATCTGGAGGGACTGGGTAGAAGGAGCTCAGATACAGTGAGATTAAATAACCTGGGTTACTTAGGATGACTTTCTGGAGGAAATGGATTTCAACTGAGCCTGGGAAAAAGCCAAAGGAGGGCTTGGAAAAGCTAGAAAGAAATAGGAGTTTTCCATTCAGCAGGTAAGTACTGGGAGTGGTACTACATGCCTGTAATTCCAGCACTGGGAAAGCTGAGGCAGGAAATCATGAGTTCAGGGCCAACCTGAGGGTGTATAATGAGACTCATCCAAAAAGAAGAAAGAAAGAATAAGAAGGGGAAGGAGAGTCCAGCTAGAGTCTCTTTGCCTGGCCAGCATTGATCACAATGTGAGCATTATTGGCAGAGTTACTATTGTAGACCAGACACCGTGTTAGCGGCTTCACTCATATTATCTCATTTAATCATCACCCCAACCCTGTGACACGGGGACTCTTACCCACGTCTTACTAATAAAGAAACTAAAACTTGGAGAGGTTAAGTAAGCCTGCCAAAGTCTCACAGCTTAAAAAATGGGAGTGTGAGAAAGCTAACTCCACACTCCAGTGCTTCTTTATGATAAAGCCGCCTTACATGCTGTGTGGTCTTCCTACCTAGGTGGTGACGAATGAGCTGTCACAATAGAGTCCTGGCTTTCTGGGTGGCTCTTGTTACACAGAGGGGATTCTCCCTGGATGGCCCTTATAAAGTGGTCCAAGCCCTTTGCTGGAGACTCAGTGCTTCTCTCTAGAGCCAGACCTGCACCATCTCTCCAGGGCCTGCTCTAGGCTATCAGGCCCTGACTCAGATCCTGTACCAAGACCTTGGTATCTGGAGGTCATCCATGGGATAATGAGTGTTGATGTGCTGAGGCTAATCCACTCTACCAGGGGCCTAAAGGGACTCAAGACAGGACCAACTGCAGGGAGGCCCCAGAAGCTTTTGAACATATGCAGCCAAGTCAGAAGTGGTCACTAGGTTTCACCTCCATGCAAGTGACCTTGATTGTACTTAGAGGCTTGATGCAGGCAGCGCCAAGTCAGGAACCTCAAGGCTTGAGGCTTCAACACAAGAAATCTCCAGCCAAGTTTGCAGGATATCAGGAGGCTGAGATCCAAGGATCAAGTTTCAGAGCCAGCCTAGGCAGAAAAGTCTCTGACTTTTCTGACCACTCCCAAACTGAAAGTGGAACTGTGGCTCAAAGTGGTAGAGTGCTAGCCTTGAGTAAAAGAGCTAAGGGACAGTGCCCAGGTCCTGAGTTCAAGCTCTATAACCAACAGAAAAAGAAGGGCCCAGGAGTTTGGCCTAGTGGTAGAGTGCTTGCCTAGCATGCATGAAGACCCGGGTTCGATTCCTCGGTGCCCCACATACATAGCAAAAAGCCGGAAGTGGTGCTGAGGCTCAAGTGGTAGAGTGCTAGCCTTGAGAAAGTCCAAGGACAGTGCTCATGCTCTGAGTTCAAGCCTAGGACTGGCAAAAAACAAAAAAAAAGAAGAAGAAGAATTATCTGACCCCTGTGTATAATATATTTATAATAATAAAATTACATTTAAAAAAATTTTTCAGGAAGCTCAAAGTGGTAGTGTGTTAGCCTTGAGCAAAAAGGCTCTGGGAAAGTACCCAGATCCTGAGTTCAAGCCCCATAACTGACTGAAACAACAATAAAACACCTTCCACATTTGATTTGGGCACACCTGAATTTCCATCCTGCCTAGCCTTCTACCTGCCATGGGATCTCAGGTAAATAACAACAATCTTGAGTGGCAGCTTCCTGTTGGGTGAACTAGGCGCCTACCTGGGCCTGCCTCGCCCTGCTAAGGGGAGCGGTAGATAAATCATTCCCCCAGTAAAGAACTTAGCACACTGCCTGGTACATTCCAAGATCCCTAATAAATGGGTACTCTTGAGCTATTTTTTTTTTTTCTTTTTCGGAAGTTGTTAGACTAATTGGCTTTTCGTGTAACCTCATGTAAATCATCTGAATGTTCTCATGGCCTGAGCCTACTTAATCACAGCTAAAGCTGAAAAGATACATTTCCTTTCCTTTCCTTTCAAGTTCCTTTAACATGAAAGGCCTGCATGAACTCTCTGACCTTTCCTAACAGGGAGACCCTTGAAATGTGGTATTTCCAGAAAATGTCTCAAAGGAGTCCCAGATGGATTTAGTAAATTACAGCAAGGAGAGGTTCTCAGCCAGCAGCTAGCAGCTCCCTTCCTGCCCCCAGCCGGCCTGGCATCCTGTTAGAACATGCCAAAAAGCTGCTTGCAGGCGGGCTGGCTGCAGGCTCCTGCTGCCTCCTCAGGCTTCAGGGCTTGCCCAAGAGGGTCCTTTCAGGGCAGAGCCCGCTCACGTGTCCCCAAGACACACTGTGGCTTATTCCTAGAAACACACACACACACACACACACACACACACACACACACACACACTTGGGAACTAGTTGCACAGTGTGTCTAAGCTTGGGTGTCTACAGGGGTGGGGAGAGTGGTCAGGGTGGGTTGTGGCCCTGTATCGTGATGGAAACATAAAATGGCTATGGAAATGAAGCAAGAAGGGTTTAGAAGTCATTTCTTCCTTCGTCTACAGGGAAGGACGTTGAATCTACATAATTAGTAGCTTATAACTGTCATCCCAGCTACTCCAGAAGGTAGAGGTGAGAGGAATGGGGTTCCATGCCAGCCCAAAAGGTAAAAAGGTAATGAGATTCCCATCTCAATCAACAAGCCAGCTGTGGTGGTATGCATTAATAGTCCTACTATGTAAGAGGTATTGGTTGGAGGATTAAAGTCCAAGGCTGGCCCAGGCAAAAAGTGTGAGACCTTCGGGGCACCGATGGCTCACACCTGTAATCCTGTCGACTCAGATGGCTGAGATTTCAGGATTATGGTAGGAAAGAGCCTGGATAGAAACGTGCATAAGACTTTTATCTCTAATTAACCATCAGAAAACCACAACCGGAGCTGTAGCTCAAAGTGGTCGACGGCTAGCCTTAATCATAAAAGCTCAGGGAAAGAGCCCAGGCCCTGAATTCAAGTTCTATGGGTGACGTACAAAAAAACAGTATAAGACCCTATTTGGGAAAAAAAAAAAAAAGTAATAACAAATGTGAAAAGGACTTAGCAACCCTTTGCTAAGCTTGAGCCTTTGAGTTCAATCTAGTACACCACTAACCTTGCTGGCCCTGCCTCCCCACAGAAAAGCAAAGAATCTTCTGTGGGTTTTCCTCTCCCCCCCCCACTTACCTCTCAGATTTTATGCAATACCAAGAATCACTATCAAGATTAAAAACTGAAAAACAAAGCTAAAAGTTGGTTTCTCTTGGTGAAACCAAAAGGAAGTTTGGCTAGGTTGGCTAGAGAAAGAATAAAAGCGCTCTGTCCCGAGGGGTTCCTAATTACTAAAGCTAGGATTGGCTTGTCAAAAATAAAACCTCCCCCTTGTTTTCTAGAAGAAATGTCTGGAGTCTGCCATACCACAGTGACTACAACAGTGCCACTAAGTACCAAGTGTGTTTGATCCCTCACGAGCTTGGAGAGCCATCTCATGTCTCTGCCCCCACTCCACCATTGGCTTGTTGAACAAACTCAAGTAAATCCATTGCCTTCTCTGGCCCTGAAACATCTAGAAACTCTAAGTATCTTCTTTCTTTAAAATCAGTCTTGGGCCTTGAACTCAGGGCCTGGGCATTGTCCCTGAGCCTCTCTGTTCTCAAAGCTAGCACTCTACCACTTTGAGCCACAGCACCACTTCAGGTTTTTTTGTTTTTTTGTTGTTTTTTTTTTGCCAGTCCTGGGCTTGAGCTTAGGGCCTGAGCACTGTCCTTGGACTTTCTCAAGGCTAGAGCTTTACCACTTGAGCCTCAGCACCACTTCTGGCTTTTTTCTATGTATGTGGTATGGAGGAATCGAACCCTGGGTCTTCGTGCATGCTAGGTAAGCACTCAACCACTAGGCCAAACTCCCGGCCCCCACTTCAGGTTTTTGACATAAGAGTCTCACAGGCTTTCCTGCTGGGGCTGGCTTTAAACCATGATTCTCAGATCTCAGCTTTCTGAATAGCTAGGATTACAGGTATGCACCACCAATACCCGGAAAACTCTAGTTATTTCTATACGGGGTGCAATGAGTATCTCATGCCAAGAGACATCACAAACACAACAGAAGGGGGGATGAACCAAGTGCTAGCCTTGATGTGGGTTCTGCCTGCAGCTTCACAGAGGAATGCGGCCACACACTAACCCCATTTTGGCTGCGCAGGGCTCTTGAGGTCTTACTAGGAAAGAAATGCCATTAGAACTCTATGCTTCTGGGCACTAGGATCTGAATTCAGGATTTCATCCTTGCTAAGCAGGTACCCCACTGCTAAGCCACAGCCTTAGGTCCTTTTAGCTCTGGTTTGTTGTTGTTGTTTTGTTTTGTTTTATTTTTGTCAATCCTGGGACTTGAACTTGTGACCTGGGTGCTGTCTCTGAGTTCTTTTGCTCAAAGCTAGTACTCTATCACTTTAAGCCGCAATGCCACTTCCAGTTTTCTGGTGGTTAACAGGAGATAATAGTGTCACAGCCAGGTGCAAAAACTGATGCCTGTAATCCCAGCTACTCAGGAGGCTGAGATCCAAGGATTGTGGCTGGGCTAGAAACTCCATAAGACTCTTAATTCCAATAAGCTATTTAAGAAAAGCCAGAAGTGGTGCTGTGGCTCAAGTGGTAGAATGCTTTCCTTGAGCAAAAGAAGCTCAGGGATAGACCCTAGGCCCAAAGTTCAAGCCCCAGGATGAGAAAAAAAAAATGAGTATCATGGGCTTTCCTGCCTGGGCTGGCTTTGAACCATGATCCTCTTAGATCTCAGCCACCAGAATAGCTAGGATTACAGGTATGAACCCCCACCCAGCTGCTCCAGTTATTTTTGAGATAGCATCTTGTTTATGTCTCAAGCCTAGACTGATCTGTACTACCATTCTTTTCTCAGACCTGGACTGACCTGCACTACCTCTCTTCCTCCTCCTCCTCCTCTTTCTTCTTCTTCTTTTTGCCAATCCTGTGGGTTGAACTCAGGGGCTGAGCACTGTCCTTGGACTTTCTCAAGGCTAGAGTTCTACCACTTGAACCACAGCACCACTTCCAGCTTTTTCTATGTATGTGCAACCAAGGAATTGAACTGGGGTCTTCATGCATGCTAGGCAAGCACTTTAACCACTAGGCTAAATTCCCGGCCCCTGCACTACCATTCTTCTGTTTACAATTCCTACCACAGCTGGGATGGCGGGCTATACCACCACACTCAGACTTTTCTATTGATATGGGGACATCTCATAAACTATTCACTTTTCTCCTCTTCATTTTCTTCTGAAACTGTGATTTTCCTGATTTCAGCCTCCTGAGAAACTAGGATTACATGCATAAGCCACTCTGCCTGGCTTAGTTCTCTATTCTTGCTTGACACTGGCCTATGAAGGGCTTGGCTTATGCCTACAGCACAGAGCTGGTAAATTGCAGGGCTCAGACATTTTGGTGAACAGTCAGAATGATACATCATTCCTGGCAGTGATCACTTAGGTCCAGTACCTGCAGTCAGGAACATGCCATCTTATGGGAGCTCCTAGGCCAAACAGAGGTCCTGGTGGGCTCATATCATGCTGTACAATGTGGAAAACAAGTAGGGATGAAGAGGACAGGGCTTTCTAGAAGTGAGACAAGTGGCCCGATCTCTGATATCTGGTAGACTTTGACTTCACAGTGCCCCAGGATCCCAGAGACAGGATCCTTTGGTAAGGTTTGGCCATCTATTGAGTCTCAGGTCTTATACCCTAACACATTCCTAGGCCTTGTCCATGGGGAAATTCCATCCAAGCATCCCTTGCTTGGAATAGTCTACCTTCTGGCAATATGGCCCAGCCTGATTTCTCATAGAAAACCTAGAGACTTTCCTAGCCTGGAACCCAGTGGTCAGTGCTGAGATTCACCTCTTTGGTCCAGGGCAGCTGGAGTGTTAGGAGTAAGAAAAACAAGCCCAGATATCAGCAGTCCTGGCATACACAGTCAAGGGGACTCAGCCATTCTGGAGCACACTCCTCCTGTTAAGCCTCCATTATCAAGTGCTCTCATTTTGTGTGTGTGTGTGTGTGTGTGTGTGTGTGTGTGTGTGTGTGTGTGTGTGTGTGTGTGTTGAGTCTCACAGGCTTTCCTGCCCAGGCTAGCTTTGACCTCATATTTTAGGATTACAGAAATGAGCTACTGGGGGCCGGGAGTTTGGCCTAGTGGTAGAGTGCTTGCCTAGCATGCACGAAGACCCAGGTTCGATTCCTCGGTACCCCACATACATAGCAAAAAGCTGGAAGTGGTGCTGAGGCTCAAGTGGTAGGGTGCTAGCCTTGAGAAAGTCCAAGGACAGTGCTCAGGCCCTGAGCTCAAGCCCAGGACTGGCAAAAGAGAAAAAGAAATGAGCTGCTGGTGCCTGACTTCCTGCCACTTTTTTTTTTTTTGACAACCCTACTCTTTTTCCAAATATGAGTAATACGGTTCATTCAGTTGTCCTTGGGGGAGGGGGTGTGGGGGGTGCTGGGGTCCCTGGATGCCTAGAGCTGTGAGACACACCCTTTATCCAAAACATCCAGACATCCCAGAGGAGGTATTGTTAATGGATATGCCGAACCTGAGGAAATCAGCAACTGTTGAACCGCCAAATGCTGGCTGGTCACAGTCTCTCTCTCTCTCTCTCTCTCTCTCTCTCTCTCTCTCTCTCTCTCTCTCTCTCTCTCTCTCTTTCTTTCCCTCCCTCCCCTCTGATTTCTCATTTATCTTCCTAGGATTCTTCCTTAGATTCTGGGGATTGTGGAACAGTCATCAGTCGCTAGCTGAGTATACCCCAAACCTAGGCATACTATGGCATTTAATAAATGCTTGCTACCCAGATGATACATGAAGGCTCCATACAGTAAGCTACTGAGGCGGGTGATTCCAATGGGACTTTGTATTTCTAAAGCCATTTCTTGGACTGGGAATGTGGTTTAGTGGTAGAGAGCTTGCCTAGCATGCATGAAGCCCTGGGTTTGATTCCTCAGTACCACATAAACAGAAAAGGCTGGAAGTGGCACTGTGGCTCAAGTGGTTGAGTACTAGCCTTGAGTAAAAGAAGCCTAGGCCACGAGTTCAAAGCCTACTCAGGACTGGCAAAACAAATGCAAAAGCAAAAACAGAACAAAATGAAACAAACTAAGGCCATCTCTGGTCTGCCCTTAATCAGGAAGCTTTCCATGCCCCACAGGGTCCTCCCTCCCTCCCAGGCTCCACTGTCCTGGGCACTGAAGTCACACAGCTTCTCCTGCTCTGGTCCTGTGCCTGAGTCTCCTAGTTCCTTGGTGCTGTGTCTTTGGTCTCTTGGTGATCAAGAGCTGGGCTTGAAAATCCTAGTTTGTCACCTCTCCACTGGAATCTTTTTTTTCCCCCCTCACAGGGGAAGGGAGGGCAGCAGGTGGCAGCAGGAATCCTGCTTGTGCAGCCAGGCCTTGACTCCAGCAGGTTCAGCGGATGGGAGGCTCCTCCTGCCAAGAGCAAGAGATGGTCAACTCCAGATGTCTACAGACTGGAAGAACACAGGCCCTGCAAAGCCTGAGGGCAGAGACAGGGCTAATGGGAGGAAATTACAGGAGAGATTTCATCATCCAGGCTTGAAGAAGCCCGTCAATCAGTCAGAGCTAGCCAGCAGTGGCTGACAGACAGAGGCCCATCACTATGGCTGAGGTAGTAGGCTACCTGTCCCCAGAGGTGTGGTGACACAGTGCCAGGAGGGAAGCTGCTGAGAGGGTCTCCACTCTACCAGACTCTCCAGGCGTGACAATGGTTCCTTAAATTTTTGATGTGTTTCTGTCCCTCCCTTGGTCCAGGTGAGTGTGAGAGACAAAGTTTGGGTGCCTCTGGAGGTGTCCAAACAGGGCGTGCGGGGGGGATCCTGTAAGAGGCTGAACAGGCCATGGCGGCTTTAGGGGAGAAGCAGCTCATTGCATTGTCCCAAGCATCAAGCCTGAGTTCATTTCCCTTCCTCAGACCATGTGGGGTCAGAAAGGGCAAGAAACTGAGGGGCCAGGGTTGTTTAATTAGCTTCTCACTTCTGAACTCAGGGCCTGGACATTGTCCTTGGACTTTTATCAAGGCTAACACTCTACCACTTGGGCCACAGCACCACTTCTGGCTTTTTCTATGTATGTGGTACTGAGGAATAAAACCCAGTGCTTATGGCAGGCAAGCACTCTACCACTAGGCCACACTCCCAGCCCCTCTGTCATTTTTTTTTTTTTTTCTAGTCGTGGGTTTGAGCTCAGAGCCTGAGCTCTGTCCTGGGACTTTCTCAAGGCTAGATCTCTACCACTTGAGCCATAGCACCACTTCCAGCTTTTTTTTTTTTTTTTTTTTTTCCTATGTATGTGGTACCGAGGAATCGAACCTGGGCCTTTGTGCATGCTAGGCAAGCACTCTACCACTAGGCCAAACGCCCTTTGTCACTTTTTTTTTTTAATGATCTAAAACCAAGGATGGGAAGGGAGATATCAGGGAGCTGGGGTCTCTGTTTTGGCTCTGCTTCATGATAGTTTTATGACTTCGAGCAAGTCACCTAACTTCTTTGGGTCTTGTTTCTGTTTTCATGGGTAGATGGACTAATCATGCTACTTAGAGGGTTTCTATGAGTATTGTCAAGGTTTTTGGGAAACAGGTACTGGTGGTTCGCACCTGTAGTCTTAGCTACTCAGGAGGCTGAGATTTGAGGACTGTGATTCAAGGCCAGCCTAGGCAGAAAGTTCTGTGAGACTCTTATCTGCAAATAACCAACAGAAAACCAGAAGTGGCACTGTGGCTCAAGTGGTAGAGTGCTACCCTTGAGCAAAAGAAGCTCAGGGACAGTGCTCAGGCCCTGAGTTCAAACCCCAAGGCAGGTTTAAAAAAAAAAAAAGGAACTTAGGGCTGCGAGCATAGCCTAGTGGTAGAGTGCTTGCCCAGCATGCACAAAACCCTGGGTTTAATACCTTGGTACAACATATTCAGAAAAAGCTGGAAGTGGTGCTGTGGCTCAAATGGCAGGGTGCTAGCCTTGAGCAAAAAGGGTTCAAGAATAGTGCCTAGGCCCTAAGTTCAAGCCCCAGGACTGGCAAAAAAATAAAATAAAATAAAAAAATTTAAAAGGAGCTATTCTATGCAACTACTGGGAGGACTTTATAGTCTTCTGTTTGCTAAATAGATAAAGCTTAATTACACAACTCAGCTGGACCCAGTACTGTAGATATATAAAACTTGACATCAATCATCTGTTTAGTCTTCATAACAGCCTAACAAGACCGGAATGACTATGACTAGGAAAAATGAATCCGGAAGGTCAAGTTCTTTGCCCAAGGTCACACAGCTGGTAGAAGGCAAAGCTAAAGTCTAAGCCAAGGGCCTTACCCTTGTTCTACATCTCAAGACTTGGCAGCCTCTGTAAGGAGGTGAAGTGTCCCCCAGAGCTGGGTGACAACACAACAGTTATCTAGGGGATCAGGGTAAGCCCTCTCTTCTTTCCTCTCTGGCTGGAGCAAGTGGCCTAATTTGGGAAAACCTTGCTGAGTGACTCATTGCCAGCAGCAGTCCTGCACAGTGAGGATGGCACCCTGAGAACCAGTGGGGAGAAAACTTCTGGGCTGGGCTGTGCCAAAGCTGGATTGAGGATGGGCTGTGTGCCCCAACACCAACAGGACATGGAAATCAGAAACCTGGGTTCCTTATCTGGGCTGTGGGACTAGGGAATCCTGCTTACCCTGTTTTCTACTCTGATCCAGCAGATTGTCCCCCGCCCCCCTCCAGTCCTGGATCTTGAGCTCAGGGCCTGAGCACTATCCTTGGGCTTTCTCTAGGCTAGAGCTCTACCACTTGAGTCACAGCACCACTTCTGGCTTTTTCTATGTATGTGGTACGAAGGAATCGAACCCAGGTCTTCTCGCATGCTAGGCAAGCACTCTACCACTAGGCCAAACTCTCAGCCCCTCTTTCATCTCTTCAATGTCTGCATCCTTGGGCAAAACCAGGACCTAGCAGGAAATAGAGGTCCAGTAACTGCTGGTTGGTTCCAAGGATGACTCTAGGCGTGTGTACAGCACTTCACAGCTTACCATCACCTTCCTGTCTGTGACCTCACCTCATTCTTATGACCTAACCCCGAGAGGTCCAGTTTTTAACCCCATCCTACAGATGAGGAAACTGTGGCTCTGGAAGAGGAAATAACTTTTGCCCCAATGATGTCACCCAGCTTGAACCTTGGTCCTTGAACTCTCCATCAACCCTGGCTCTATATCCTGCAGAAGTTGTGTGAGGATGGAGAGAAAGGCCAGCAGTACTCAGTTGGTGATGGGATCCCCCCCCTCCGCCAAAGGGCTTCTCTAGAGAAAGGGTGTTATTGGCTCCTAGGGGCACAGAGTCTTGGTCTCCAGGACTTCAGATTTGGGGAAATCACATTTGGTTCTCCTGACCCTGGAGCCTCCAGTTTCTGCTTGGCTGTGCCTAGGGGAGGGGGGGGGTCCTGAGAGCAGCGTTTGCTCTCATGGTGAAAGGGACACTTTCATTTGGGGTCACGGGCAGCCTCTGCTGACTTTGTGGTTTTCTTCAGCAGCACCACGGTATTTCGCTCAGTTCACCACTCAGGCGTTAGTTACTGACGCAATAAAGGTTTTCCCCCTTCTGGTCAAGTTTTGCCTTTTGTTTTGATGATTCTAAAGGTCTCTCCTCCCCTTCCCCCTCCATTTCCTCCTCTTCTACCTCTGAATGGTTTGGGAAGGAACAATGGGGCTGTTTTGTTGTTGTTGTTGTTGTTTTTAAAGATCTCATTTTGTAATCTTGTCTATTCAGTAGGTTGAGATCTGAGGATCATGGTTCAAAGCCAGTCTGGGCAGGAGAGTCCCTGAGACTCTTACTTCTAATTAACCATCAGGAAATCAGAAGTGGTGCACTAGCTCCGAGCCAAAAAAAAAAAAAAAAAAAAAAAAAAAAAAGACCTCGGGGACAGCATCAGGGCTGTGAGTTCAAGTCCCATCACCACCAAATAAACAGACAAAGAAAAAAAAACCACCTCCCTTGCATCCTTGTCTCTGCTTCTGGTACATCCGAGTGCAACACCTGGCACAGATAGTATGCCTTGGTAAACTGGGGGTTCTTCCCTTGTTCCAAGTGGGTGTACCCCATTCTTCTCAACTTCTTCCCTGTCTCAAGGGATGCTCTCACCGTGGGGGAAAGCTTCTAGCATCCTGGGCCTGCTGAGGGTAGCACACACAGCAGACACTCGTGAAGGCTGGAGGTCGCTGTGCTTGTCCTGATTCATTGGGGGATGGCTTCTACAGCTAAAAGCTCCTCTTCTGAAATCCACAGCTCCCCCCCTCACCCAGGTCTGCACTGGGGGGGGGGGTTCCTCAATTGTAGTGGGCTGGACCAGTCATCAGAAGCTGGGGAGCCTTCTGGCATGCACCTAAGTGCCTGCGTTTCTGCTTGCACCTTGGACCCAGAAATATGTGCCTTGCCCTTTGCTCAGCCCTAGGACCTCAGGCTGGGGGCCTGGGAAATGCTATCTTGGCTTTTCTTTTGTGGTCACAAAAAGTCTCAAAGACTTCTGGTAGCAGTTTGTAGGCTGGCTGGGGAGCTGAGCTGTAAGACTGGCACAGGGAGGACTGGCTTTCTCTTTGTCATTGTCACCACCAGAGCACACAGAGAACAGGAAGTTGGGTTATGTGTGCCCTGAATAGCAGAAACTACTCGTCACAGATCCTGGAGGAGGCCACACTGTACACTGAAGGCCAAGTGAGGTGGGAGGCAGGAAGTGGAGGGCAGAGATTGGGGCTGACCCTCCCATTCCTCCCGCAGCACTGAAGAGAGAGACAGCTTAGAATTCAGAAAGACTTGGGGGAGAATATCAGGACTTCCAAACACGCTCCCGGGGGAAACTGAGGTACAGAGACAGGGCAAGGAACCACTCTCACCCCATAATCCATCCATTTAGGGACCATTCGCTCTAAGTCTAAGAAATCTCCAGACATACAACACACATAAAACAAATCCCAAGACAGCGGCAATTTCTTTTCTTTCTGTTTCCCCCTTTCTCTTTCTTCCTTTCTTTCTTTCCCTTTTTTTTTCTGTTTCAGTCCTAGTACTTGAACTCAGGGCTTAGACACTGTCCCTGAGCTTTTTTTTTTGTTCAAGGACAGCATTCTACCACTTGAGCTACAGCTTCCAAGTGCGTGTGTGTGTGTGTGTGTGTGTGTGTGTGTGTGTGTGTGTGTGTGTGTGTGGTTAATTGGAGGATAAGAACTTCAAGGACTTCCCTGCTGGGCCTGGCTTCCAGCTGCAACCCTCTCACCCTTCAGAGTAGCTGGGATTACAGCTGCAGAGGGGGTGTGGTGGGGATGGTGGCACAGCATGAACTGCCTTTGTAATGAAAAAAAAAATAAGCTTTATTGTCATTACAAAGATTACAGGTGGAAACGAATAGTTTTATGCCTGGGGAAGATGGAGCTGGGATCTTGCTGCATTCACAAACTTGCCTGACTCCTTGCCCCCGTCCCAGTGTGACCCAGGGAGCCACAGTCACCTCAGGGCCCATTGGTGAAGGGGAAGAGCTGGGGGATTCCACCTGAGAGCAGCAGCGCCTGTGCAAGGCGCCCTCTGGTGGCCGCATCTGGAAGGGGCCGGGTCGAAACCCCAGGGTAGGGAGTAAGAATAGTGTGTTTCTTTGGACCCAGATGTCACGTCTTACCTCTCCTAACAGCTGCCACCATTGGTGGCATATTGGTGATCAGTGGACTGGAGCCTACAGCATGCTTATTTGGCCTCTGAAGCAAGCATAGTATCCAGTCATGTTAGCCTCATCTTCAATGTGGAAGACTAAGGCTTGAAGTCCCCAGTTAGGATGGTACAGGGTGTCCCCAAGAGAGTCAGGAGTCCTGGCTCTACCCTGGCTCAGTGGCTTCATAGCATGGCATGACAGTAATGATGCTTTGTGCAGGACACCAGCCCCAGAACAAATCACAGAAAAGGGCTTTTTTTTTCCAGATAAAACACTCTCAAAGATAAAGGGAATAATGCAATGTGCTTACATATGACTCATAACACCAATTTAGCCAGTGTTAAGATATTGACACAATACTTTCCCTTCTCATCTCCTTTCTCCATTTTTTTTGAGGGGGGGTGGACTGTACTAGGGCTTGAACTCAGGGCCTCTTGCTCTTGCTTGGCTAGAATTCTACTAGTTGAGCTACATCCCTACTTCTTGCTTTTTGTTGGTTAATTGAAGAATCTCACAGACTTTTCTGCCCCTGGTTGGTTTTGAACCTGGATCCTAATCTCTGGTTCAAGGTTAGTGCTCTATTACATTGAGCCACAACATCACTTCCATTTTTCTGGTGGTTAATTGGAGAGAAGAGACTTACAGACTCTACCCGGGCTAGCTTTGAACCACAGTCTTTAGATCTGAGCCTTCTGAGTAGCTTGGATTATGGGTCTGGCAAGTGTCTCTCTTTCTCCTTAATTAAATACTTTAGCGGAAAGCCCAACCACGAGGTCATTTCAGTATGTATTGAAATATCCATGCTATAGTAAATGTTCCTAAAAAAACCAAACAAACAAAAACATTTCTTCAATAATCCCCAAGGCATTATCAGGTCCTTCACAATGACTAAGACCCACCCAGGGCAAGAGCGGGGGTCTTCATCACACCCATTTTATGAATAAGAAAATGGAGGATCTAAGTGACCTTGGTGCAAGGTCACATAGTGCTGGAAGTGGGATTTGAATTTAGGGAGTGACTTGGGAACTCACTCTGTACTTCTTCTCTTTCTCTCTTTCTTTTTGCCAGTCCTGGGGTTAACTCTCAGGGCCTGAGCACTGTCCTTGGGCTTTCTCAAGGCTAACGCTCTACCACATGAGCCACAGCACCAGCTTTTTCTATGTATGTGGTACCGAGGAATCAAACCTGGGTCTTTGTGCATGCCAGGCAAGCACTCGACTACTAGGCTAAACTCCTGGCCCTCTCTACATCTTTCTATCAAGGCCTCAGTTTCTCTCCCTGAGTCAGGAAAGATAATAAAGGCTTGGCAGATAATGAAGTGACAAGAAAACAGGCATGATTGGAAAGACATATGACAATGAAAGGAAATGAAGGTTTGTGGAGTCCCTTGCCTATGTTAGATTTCCTTTTTATCTCATTTAATCTTTCCCCCATCCTCTTCTTAATTAACAGCTTCATTTTACAGGTGAGGGAACTGGGGGCTCAGAGAGAGGAAGTGCCCAGGGTCACACGAGGGGCTGACAGAGCAGCTTTTGAAATCAGGCTAGTCTGGGGGGGGGCAAAGCGGTGGCAGAAAAATCTTAGGGTGTGTCAGTCATGGAAGACAGCCAATGCCAGGGGCTTCGGCATCCTGCCATGGTAGAGAATGTGCCTGCTGGAATTACTGCTTGCAGGCTATAGACATCAGCTCTGGTGGTCTGGGATGAATCCAGAGTTCACTAAGAACATATGGAATAGCTCACAGGATGGATTAAAAGGAGCAAGCAATTCTGGCATAACTGGTTCCCCTGGGCCTTGCCTTGGGGTGAATCTGTATCTGCTCCTTTCTCTGGTTAGGTGTGATGGGTGGTTTTCTCTTGTGTGTGCAGGTATTTTCGTTTTCGTTTTGTTTTGTTTTTCATTTAAAGCTGACATTCTACCACTTGAGCCACAGCACCACTTCTGGTTTTCTGGTGGTTAATTGGAGATAAAAGTCTCATGGACTTTCCTGCTCTGGGATGGTTTTGAGCTGCAATCCTCAAGACTTCCAAGTAGCCAGTGCCCAGTTGTTGTTGTTGTTTGTGGGTCACAGGGCTTGAACTCAGCCTGGGCATTGTCCCTGAGCTCTTCAGCTCAAGGCTACCACTCTACCCTTGAGCCAAGTCCCACTTCCCATTTTCTAGAGGTTAATTGGGGATGAGTCTCAGGTCCTTTTGAACTGGGGCTGGCTTTGAACCTTGATCCTCAGATTTCAGCCTCCTGAGTAGCTAGGAAGACAGGTGTGAGCCATCATGCCCCGCTGGTGCCCCGTGTTTTGAGACTCAGACCCTGAGGAAGAATCAATCAGGAAAGCCCAGCCCATGAGTGGAAGGGTAGCACAGTCCCTGTCCATCATCGATGGAGGCTGGAGATGGAAGGTTCTAGAACACTAGAACTGGTGTATGGCTAGGGCTTTTTCAAGGAGTAAAAGAGGAGGACTCAGAGGGGAATCCCCAGGGAGACTGAGATGGCCCTGGTTTTCACACTGTAATTTTGTTTTTGGTCTTTCATGTGAGTCACATGTGAAAGTATCTTGTTTTTCTAGGTCTTTGCTACAGCTACCACCTTCCTAGCAGTTGGCAGCCCCCAACTGTGAGCTGGGTCCCAGGTGGCAAGAAGCCCCGATCTAGATAAAAGGGTAGGACCCAGTTGTTTTGAGGTGCTGCAGTTGTGGGAGCAAAGCAAGTGTGTATCACTTATACACTGAATATGGTAGCACAGTGTCCTGGAAAACCCCTTGGCCAACAGGGTGGCTCAGGCTGGTTGGTGCTTTCTGTGTCCTGAAAATGTTCAACACAACTTGTTCCCAGTAAGAGCTACCTCTTCCTCCTAGAGGAAGCCCTGGCTATTGGAGGTTGGTATCTCTGGACCTTTGGCATGCCACCCTGAAGGCCCTCACTGTAATGTCTAGACAAATCAACATTAAGCATTCCAGCTAATCAGTGGTGCCTGTAGTCCCTGCACTTGGGATGCCAAGACTGTTGAACCTAGGAGTTGGAGATGAGCCTGAGTCACACAGTGAGACTCTACCAAACAAACCAACAACCAGGTACGGGTGGCTCACATCTGTAATCCCAGCTACTCAGGAGGCTGAGATCGGCGGTTCGAAACCAGCTCAGACAGGGAAGCTCTCAAGATTCTTATCTCCAATGAACTACCAAAAAGCTGGAAGTGAAGCTGTGGCTCAAGTGGTAAAGCAGTAGTCTTGAGTGGAAAAAGCCAAGAGACAATGCCCAGGCTCTGAGTTTATTCATAAATGAACACATAAACAAACAACATCTGTTTCCCTATTATCTCGGGTGGCTGTGCTCAGGGCAGGCCATGGTGGGCCTGGGTACTCGGGGATGTGGTATTGAGGCAGAATTGGACCAGAGGTCAGGCTGCCACCTCTAGAAGAGGTGATGCCTGGATGCCTGAACCATCTCACCATCCATAGGTTCAGTGAGAAGAGCTTTGGGCAGTGGCTATTTCCGGTGGAGATTTGAATGCTCTGATTTGAAAAGACTTTGTCCCCGGGACCCTTAGCCAGTGGCCACAGGGATAAGTTGGAGGCAAAACAGAGCTAATGAGCTGGGCTGGGTCTCTGTCCCTCAATGGTTTCCATTTGGAGTTTTAATTAAAGAGATTATTTCATGTGGATTTTTTTTTTTTACTGTGAATTAATTTCAAAAACCAAGTTCTGAGGTTAAATGATGATGATTTGTTAATCAATCCGGTCTGGATTTTCTTCTAAAAGAAAACAACATACCATTGTGAAAATGTTGGGAACAAGATATTTGAGACCTGAGGGGTATTGATTTCAGTTAGAAAGGTCCTGGTAGTCAGGACTGTTTTGTTTTGCCGGTACTGGGACTTGAACTCAGGACATCATGCTGTCACAGCTTCCCCCCCCCCCTTAAGGCTGGTGCTCTATCACTTGAGCCATTTCTTCACGTGTGGCCTTTGGCTGGTTAATTACCACGAAAAGTCCTGAGGATATGTCTGCCCAGACTGGCTTTGAATCTTGACTTTCAGATCTCAGCCTCCTGAGTTGCTAGGATTACAGTTGTGAATCACCCAGCAGTGCCAAGTTTTGTTTGTTTACTTGATGGAGCTAGCGCTGAGTGCTGCAGAGGGGAGATGGGCAGAGGTGAAGCCAGCTTGGGCAGGAAAGTCCTTGAGACTCTTATATGTCATTAGCCACTGAAAAGCTGGAAGTGGAGCCCCTTGGCTCAAGTGGTACAGTAGTAGGTAGCCTTTGGCAAAAAGCTTGAGACAGTGCTCAGGCCCAAACTCCAAATCTATAAAACACTTTCAGGCCTCTGGAAAGGTGGTGCTGCAGCTGTGGCTGCAGGTGTTGGCAAATCCTGAAGCTGTGCACTTTCAGCCATATGGAAATAATGGCAACTTTGCTGGTTTTGAGAAGCAGCAGGGCTGCCAAAGAGATCGAAGGTGTCATCAAACACCCCTGAGAGCTAGAACCCTGGAAATGTTCATTAACCTGCCTCAAGTTCAAGACCTGTGAGGGGCTGCGGGAAGCCTGGGGACCCTGACATGAATGATATCAGAAGTGCTGTGTCAGAAGTCACCCAAGGAAACCTGTACATCTTCTAGGGGGAGAAAATAGATTCAGAAAGACCAAGACACCACCCCAGGATAGTAGGTGCAAAGCTGGGACCCCAGCCTTAATCTTCCAAGCCTGGCTCATGCCTTGGAGCTTACCAATTTATGCCACTCTCCATAACAGAAAGAGGCTCAAGGCAGGTATTCAGAGACCCCAAGATAATTTTGCTGATTACAGGCTCATGCCTGTAATCCTAGCTACTCAGGAGGCTGAGATTTGAGGACCAAGGTTTGAAGCCAGCCTGGACAGACAAATCTACAAGATTCTTATCGCTAACAATCAAAAAGCTGGAAGTGGGGGTATGGCTCAAGTGGTAGAAAAAAAGCCAAGACTGTGAGAACCTGAGTTCTGGTACTAACTAAACAAATATATCTTTAGAAAATTATAAGGACTTATGCTTTTACAGACATCTTTAAATCATATGTAGTCTGAAGTTGCCAGGCCAGGGGTAAGCCTGCAGAGTACAGAAGTGAGGATGCAAGGTTTGGAATCAGGAGTTCAAATCCTTACCCAGCCATCATGAGTTCAAAGCTCACTACTCAGATCTTTGCTTCTTCACCTGGTTTTAGTAGTAACAATGGGCCTTAGTTCCAAATTGGGTGAATAAATGAATAAATGAGGTGGGCCCAGGGAATATCCTGAGTGCTGGGGTTTTTTCCTGGCATCTACTCAAGGCCTCACCTCAGAAGCACAGAGCCTGCTCAAGCTCACAGACCAGTTGCTGCACACGTGGGATTCAGAGGCAGCTCTTTGGCACACCTGGGGCTAAGGAACATTCCCTTCTCCGGGGCTGTTTCTCTCTAGGCAACATATACAACACAAGGACCACAGTGCTGAGAGCTTGGAAAGGGGCCTGGTACACAACCAACACTCACAGATGCCCCTTTGCCACCATCCCTGTTCTATTTCTACTGACAGGAGAATCTATGGAATCCTTCCTTCCTTCCTTCCTTCCTTCCTTCCTTCCTTCCTTCCTTCCTTTATGTCTTTCTGTCTTTTTCAGAGTGCAGCTCAGCCTTTGAACTTGCTTTAATAGGAAATCCCTTTCTTCTCTGTCTCCTATATCAACATCCTTTAAAATGCCTAGCTCACAGAGCCGGGAGCTTGGCCTAGTGGTAGAGTGTTTGCCCTGGGTTCAGTTCCTCGGTATTACACACAGAGGAAAAAGCCAGAAGTGGTGCTGTGGCTCTGAAATGACAGAGCACTAGCCTTGAGTAGAAAATGTCCAAGAACAGTGCCCAGGCCCTGAGTTCAAGCCCCAGGACTGGCGCACACACACACACACACACACACACACACACACACACACACACACACACAAAGCCTAACTCACATGGCTGCGTGTAGAACTTCTCTGATTTCACTCAATCTGAAACATTCATGGAGTTCAGAGAATATTTACTGAGTATCCATTCTACCTCCTTCCAGGGGCCATTTTAATCACCCTATCTACGGCACCAAGTTTCTTCTTCTGTGGAGTCTGGACAATGAGGGATCTTACAAGGTTGCAGGCAGTCTCTGAGCTGGTTTGTGCTCTGACAGCTTTGCTGTTTACAGCTTTCTCCCTGACCCCAGACCACCTCCCCCAGAGCAGTATCACCATCTTGGCCAACTGCAGATGTAGCTAAGCATGCTTACAAAGTCCATTCATTGGAGATTCAAAGCCCTGGAGGGGTAGTCCCCCATAGGGGGCTTCAAACTGTTATTGTGAGTCTTTGTGGGTTGTTTGGAGATCAAAGTCTGAAGGAAGTAGAAAAGGTTGATCTCTCACAAAAACATTGTATTTTTAGAAGCATTTGGTGGTTTAGGATGTTTGCCCCACGCTGCTTTTTGGCAGAGAGGGTAGGGGTGACTTTAGGCTGTAGGTAGTAAGAGTAGGTTTCCTGGCACAGGCTAGGGGTGAGGTGAGAGGAGAGCCTTCCATGGCCTATCTTTCCTAAAGGTCATGGTGATCGTCAGAATTGAGGGGTTCTGAGGATCCTTTTTAGAGATGGGCAAACTGAGGCCCAGAGAGGAGTCAGAGGTTTGACAAATCTCCATTTTCCATCCCACCGCCAACATCCATGCACTCTCATTATCTGGGGGATTGGGGTTTACACACATGAAACCATCACAGAACAATGCATGCATTCTGTAATCAGGGCTAATTGGTGTGGTTCCGAAGAGGAGGCATGCCAAACACTGGGGGCTGAGGTCTCAGTGGGTCTCGGCACGAACCACCCAGACACACTCCATGAAGAATTCGAATAGCTCCCAGGGTCTTGAAAATCTCTGGTAGGTGACAAGACAGTCAGATCTGTAGGCTACAGCTAGGAGGTAGGGTGTAACTTGGCTTGAAAAGAGGAACAAAAGGCAGAAGGACTGGGGTGGAAGTGAGGTTTGTGTGCAGGATGGAATAGGCTGGAGCATGAACGCTCTGTGGTGCAACCCTTCTCAACAGGATGCCTGGGAAAGCTGAGCTGGCTGCTCCTCATATCCAAAAGGGAATGGAGAAAGGCATGTTGAGGGGCTGTCTGCACCCCACCCCCAGCTCTCCTCAGGGCTCTACCTTATAATCAGGGTGGCTCTGCCTGACTGTTTATGTCAAGATCCCAAGCAGCCAGGCGGGGGGTGGTAAGCTATAATTTCTATCATTTTTCATGAGTTATAGGCACCAAAGACTCGGACTTCTCCTGAAAACGGGAACCACATTAAGAGGGTAAACCAAGGTGGGTGGCTCTTGCTTGTAATCCTAGCTACTCAGGAAGCTGAGATCTGGGGATCTCAGTTCAAAGCCAGGCTGGGGCAGGAAACTCAATGAAACTCTTATCTCCAATTAACTACCAAAAAGTAAAAAGTAGAGCGGTGGCTCAAAGTGATAGCACATTAGCCTTGAACACAAAAGTTCAAGGACAGTGCTCAGGCTCTGAGTTCAAGCCCCATAGCCAATGAGAAAAAGGGGGGATGGAAAGCAAAGGAACCTAAGGAAAATGCATCTTGCAAAGCTACCTGCTGCTTCTCGAGATGTGCCCTCCTTTGGTGGTTGGTTCTACTACTGCCCAGCAGGGTTTTGGAGATAGCAGAGTTGACATAAGCCTTCCAGGACTGTCTCTTGAGAACTGAGATTGGTTACCTCAAGGGAGACAAAGTACCACCTGCCAAGAATGAGCACACCAAGGTTATAAGAAGTAGGGTAAGGGGCTGGGAGTTTGGCCTAGTGGTTAAAGTGCTTGCCTAGCATGCACGAAGACCCAGGTTCGATTCCTCGGTACCACGTACATAGAAAAAAAAGCCGGAAGTGGTGCTAAGGCTCAAGTGGTAGAGTGCTAAGCCTTGAGAAAGTCCAAGGACAGTGCTCAGGCCCTGAACCCAAGCCCAGGACTGGCAAAAAAAAAAAAAAAAAAAAAAAAAAAAAGTAGGGTAAATGCTGGAAGATCTTGTGTGACTGCTTGCAAAACCATGGTTACCATATCCACAGAGACATGCTTGAGGCTGGATAATCATATCCAGAGTGGATATGAGTAGTCTAAAAGTTGGGACAGGGCCAGGAGTTTGGCCTAGTGGTTAAAGTGCTTGCCTAGCATGCATGAAGACCGGGGTTCGATTCCTTGGTACCACATACATACAAAAAAGCCGGAAGTGGTGCTGAGGCTCCGGAAGTGGTGCTGAGGCTCAAGTGGTAGAGCTCTAGCCTTGAGAAAGTCCAAGGACAGTGCTCAGGCCCTGAGCTCAAGCCCAGGACTGGCAAAAAATAAAAATAAAAAATAAATAAAAGTTGGGACAGTGGGCTATAGATATAGTGGGATATAGATATAGATATAGCTTGCCTAGCAAGTGCAAGGTGCTGAGTTCAAAACCCAATTACCATCACCATAAAAAAATAAAATGTTAAACTGGTTGTTTGTGCACCATTTGCCAAGTCTATGGGTAAATGAGCCATCACTGGATGCTGGTGGCTCATGTCTATAATCCTAGCTGCTCAGGAGGCTACGATCTGAGGAACACAGTTCAAAGCTGGCGTGGGAGAAAAGTCCCCCTGAGACTCTTACCTATCTAGCTAATCACTCAAAAACTAGAAGTAAAGCTGTGGTTCAAAGTGGTAGAGTGATAACCTTGGGCTGGGACCCCAAGGTCAAGTCTAATGGTCAACCAAAAAAAAAAAAAAACAGTTGGGGTAGCACAGAGGGCCAGAAGAATGAAGTGGAGTACTTCAAGGGATGACCCTGTTCCACTCTTGATCCTGGGAGGGGGCTACCCAGCATTCATGCGGTCACAATCCATTAATCTGCGCCCCTGATCTTTGTGTTCCATAAGCACAGGTTATAGGGGCTGAGAAGATAGCCCAGGGACAGTGCACTTACCTGGCATGCGCTAGGTTCTGGGTTCTGTCTTCAGCACTGCAAAAAAAGGAGTATAAAAGATTAAGAAACCAAAGTTAGAGACATTGAACAGAGCCTGGGACTCACTGCTTTCCTTGGTCTGTTCCTTTTCCTTCTCCTTCAGTTTTGCCTGGCTGGGCCCCCTAGGAAGCTCCCTTCCCCCCACCATTCCCCCACACCACCCCAGGCCTGCTTTGATACTTTCCTACTGGTGTTACCAGCCTGGCCCAAACCTAGGTCTGTGCTATGGTTTCAGAATGCCCCTCAAAAGTTGAGCCAGGTGCTGGTGGCTCACGCCTGTCATCCTAGCTTCCCGGGAGGCTGAGATTTGAGGATCAGTTCGAAGCAATTCTGCCTGGACATGGAAGTCTGGGAGACATACTCTCAATTAACTAATATGCTCGCACATGCACGTGTGTATGCACACACGCTCAGAGTCCACATATTGCATTTCTTATACTCAAATTCATGTGCTAGCTGTCCTTAGATGTAGACTGTTTAGGAGGCAGTTAGGATAATATGAAGCCATGAGGGTGGAGTTTCTATAATGCATGTTTGTTCTGTCTCCCTGCGCCATATTCATCGGTCCTGATATGATACAGCCAGATGCTCTCATCAGATCTGAGCATGGGAAAGCACCAGGCTTTTGAACGTCACAGTCTCCAGAATCATGAGCCAGATAAACCTCTATTCTTTCATTTCAATGAATAAGTTAATTAATTTATTGCCAGTTTCCAAGTTTGAAATTTGAACTCAGGGCTTCATGCTTGCACAGTGGTATTCTGGCTCTTAAGCAATCAATCAACCGGACCTGATTTCTCTACCCTGCTGGCTTTGAACCACTATCCTTTGGATCTCAGCCTCCTGAATAGCTAGGATTTCTAGGTATGTAACACTGGTATCCTGCTACACCGCTATTTAAATAAACCCAAATTATTCTACTTCGGATATTTTGTTATAACAACAGAAACTTAACTTGGAAATTAAGAGATAAATGGGACTTTCTGACTCTCCACCCTCCCAAGACAGCCTGGGAGTTTAGGGGACCAATCAGGGCTGTTCTCAGTAGCCTCTGGCCCACCAGGGGATAGCCTTGTACTGAGGGCTAACGTGACTTTTCCAGAGACATCCCACATTTTCCCTCCTGGAGTCAGAAATTTCAGAGCTGTCTATCGGTGCTGGAATGGCCTTCTGAGCCGATGTCACTGGCCACTGGGGCCAAGTAAATCAATGGACCAGAAGACTCAGCTCAGAGCCATCAACAGTGACATCTCTCCCGCAGAGACACTCAGGAGGGCCTTGGCTGTGAATCTAAGGCATCTCTCTAGAACCTGAGCCTTTTTGGAAAAAAAAAAAAAAGAAGTCTGTGATCGTCAAAGTTCTGTTTGCTCTTTTTCTTTTCTTCAAGAACTATCAACGGGGTATTGCCTTTTAATGGGTACAAGGAATCCCTAAACAGAGAGGTTGAGAAAGTGAAGTGTGGGCGAGGGGAGGCTCTTGCAGGGAGGTGGGGGGGGCTGGCTTCCTCTACTCTCCTTATTTTTCTGGGGCACATGAGTCTCCCCAGAACCCTGGCTCTTCCCCAAACCTTTCAGGTGAGAAACTTTCCATTGTTGCCTTATCTCTGGGCAATCTACTCCCCTGCCTCCTTGCAGAACCACAGGTGCACAGAGATCTGAGGCTTCATCTGTTCCAGTTCATGCCCAACAGAGACACGAACCCCAAGCATAAAAAGGCACCACAACCGCAAGGCCCGGTGTGCGCCCTCTGAAACTGTAGGTAAAGACAATTACTGGCAATTTCCATAGCATGGTTTGCATTTTGGTCAAAGGCCATGCAAGCATTCTTAACAGTGAGCTGAAAATATAAATATTCCCACCGCATGATGCCTTCATCAGTGTGCGATGAAAACTGTGGTTGCTTTTGTCCTGGCTCTTCCTTTTAACAGTCAAAACTTTCAAGCTTGATGTTGAAACTGCTTTTTTTTTTTTCTTAAAAGTGCACTTTGATGGCTTAGATAACGCTTCAAGATAAGGAAGCTGTCTTCAAAACCACTCACTGTACCCTAGGGCACACCAGCCATCAGGGTGCAACGTCACAGAGAAAAATCAGGCACCTGAACTTAGGAGAAGTTGAATAGAAATGTGCTGAGTCTGAAATTCTCCCTCTTGCCTGCCTGCCTGCCTAGATTTTACAAAAAAGAAAAAAAAATCATCAAACAGGAATCAGAATGGTAGTTGGGAGAGGAGAAAAAGGTAAGGAATAAAGTCCTTGAAACTACTATTTTCTTCCTGGATAAAAAGAATTTACAGGGGCCGGGAGTTTGGCCTAGTGGTTAAAGTGCTTGCCTAGCATGCATGAAGACCAAGGTTCGATTCCTCGGTACCACATACATAGAAAAAAAGCCAGAAGTGGTGCTGAGGCTCAAGTGGTAAAGCTCTAGCCTTGAGAAAGTCCAAGGACAGTGCTCAGGCCCTGAGCTCAAGCCCAGGACTGGCAAAAAAAAAAAAAAAAAAAAAGAATTTACAGCTGGGTGGGCTCACACCTACAATCCTAGCTACTCAGGAGGTTAAGATCAAAGCCAGCCTGAGTAGACAAATCTGAGGGATTCTTATCTCCAGTTAACCACCAAAAATCTGGAAGTAGAGCTATGGTTCAAGTGGTAGAGTGCCACCAAGCCTTGAGGGAAAAACCAAGTGAGATCTCAAGGTCTTGAGTTCAAGCCCCAGGTCTGGCAGACACACATACAACTCTCTCTAAAAATACAAAACAAGTAGGTTTTGAAAATAGTTCTTTGTCCCTGACTGGAATATGGGGAGGTTGAAGTGAGTTAAGGGATTGGAGCTCAGTGAGTTAGGGGGAGGCCCACACTGAATTGTCCAGGTACCTCAACCTCCACAGAGGTGTGGTATAAACAGGAACCAGTGGCTGGAAGAAGCCTACATTCCTGATCCAGATACCCAGACTTGGGGAATAGAGGCTATGGGGATTGGTGCCTTGAAATGCTCTTGGCCTCTCTGGTACTGGGTCCTTATTGAGGGCAACTGACCACAGGAAGCAGAATGAGAGAGGCCACTGGTGAACCAGCTTTGATGTAGCCTCCCCTGTGGGCTGCTTGTGCAGATGCAGGGTTCCTTCCACACACAAGCCTGCACGGCTGGGCCCAGGGTCCCCCCTTCCCCAAGCAGGTAACTATGAACAGTCCCCACCGCAGGCTGCCTTCAGGCGGGCCTGGGTGCAGCATTACTCACAGCTTCCAGTACCCACAGGAGTTCAAACAGGAAACCTGGGTTTTCCTCTCTAGTCGATAACAACCTGTGTTGTCTCTTTCTGTTTAAGTTGTGGGGAGTGGGCTTTGGGTAGCGGGTGAAAATCTTGGGGTGTCATGGCCTTTGAGGATCTCCTCATGTAGATGGAAGAACCATCCCTGGGCTGGGATGTCTGTGCCAGGAGGCCTTCAGATGGAACTAGCTCATCTGTGGTTTGGCCAACAAAGGTAGAATCTGGCTGGCCACACAGACATCAATCTTCGATCTGGATTGAAGACATATCCCTACCTAAACATAGCTCTTTCTCAGGCTCCTGGCATAGCAGAGACCTCCATTTAATATCATGTACCATATACCCTGGTGGCACTTCCTGACCTTTTTGCCCCCTGTCACTCCCATTCCTTCAGTGAATGCTAAGCCCACCTGTCCTTCTTCATCCGTGTAGCTTCCAGATGCAGCTCTCCTTTCCCATTCATGCTCCAAGCCTCTTTCCATCCACAGGCTACCTAGTGGAAGCATTTTTCCTAGACACTGAGGCATCACATCACAAAGGATGGAGCTACTCTGCACCCCATCTTTGTATACAAACCTCCATGAGACCCTCCAGGCCCAGGTGACCTTTTTATTGTGGGGGGCTGGGAAGGGGTCAGTTGTGGGGGCTTGAACTCTAGGCCTGGATGCTGTCCCTGAGCTCTTCAGGTAAAGTTTAGTGCTCTACTCCTTTGTACCACATCACCATTTCTGGTTTTCTGGTGGTTCATTGGAGATCAGAGTCTTTCAGGTTTTCCTGTCTGGGCTGGCTTTGAACTACAATTCTCAGATCTCAGCCTCGTGAGTAGCTAGGATGATAGGCTCGAGCCACCAGTGCCCAGTATCCAGGAGGCTTCTCAGAATTTATTCAGGATACTTGCTGGACTTGGGCTGAAAGCACCTGGAACCACAGGAGTCCCTAAGCACACAGCTTTTCCAGCCTTCTGGGCTCTGCTGTCCTTGGGCCTCTGAGGACATCAACTATCAACTTTCCATGGAACCCCTTCCCTCCTCCCTGCTCCAGCTTTAACCCCATCACCCCCTTGAACTTCCCCAAAGGTAGTCTCCCTCCCTATGTGTATCTCCAGCATCTGAAAGCTAGGAGTCTGGTGTGGGCTGTGTCTGCCAGCCAACCCTTCTAAGCCCAGCCCAGGGGTGCCCTGAACACACAGCAGGTACTCAGTGTGTGCTGGACGGGAATGGTTCTAAGCCTTTTACAATCTTGGGAGCTCATATTTAGAATCAAAACAGCTCTCCTGATTCTCCTTATGAAGTCTAAGCTGGCCTTCAGCTTTGATCCTTCTGCCATAGCCTCCTGAGTTCTAGGATTGCAGGTGTGTGGTGCCACACCTGGCAGTCTGTTAGCTCTGAAGATGACAAAGGTAGTCCATGAGGCATGGATGGATGACAGAAAGTGTTCATGTCCCAGTGCTGGGAAGACAGGCTTTGTGTGTATGGGACCAAGCCGAAACTCCTCATTGGTGGAAATAGAGCCCATGTAGAGGCTGTACCCAAAAGGTGTGTACTAAGCAGGATATTTAGTACATGTGTCCAACAGATAGACAACTTCGAAATCCTTTAGGCTAAAGTTGAAGTCTTTCTCATTTTTTTTCCAATTTTATTTCTCACTGATAGCAGGGAAGGAAAGTTTTGCTAGGCAATTGAGGTGAATGTTTCGTGGCTTAAAACGAGAAACACTGTAAGTTCTTATGTACGAGGGGAAACCCATGACATAGACAGAGAAGTAGAGATTTTAATTTCAAAGGTTCTTTAGAAAATTCATTTTTTAAAAACAGACTCTTTTTGTGGTACCGAAGAGGTTTTGAAGTCAAGCTTGTAGGTGCTTTACCACTGCTGTTATAGACACACCATTACGACCTACTTGTTGAGCTGGGATCTTGCTCACTAACTTTTGGTGAGATTGGCTTGAATGTCAGTCTTCTTGATTTCTGCCTATCAGGTCATTAGACTCGCAGGCATGAGCCCCTGCACCCAGCCTAGATTTTTTAATGCCATAAATAATACAGATAACGGAGACAATAAATCATATGGGAAAAGCAAGATTTTTTTTTCCCAGCCCGGACCCCTCTTTGAGGATTTTCATCAGCTGGCTGTCTTTTCTTAGGACATTTCTATTCATATGTTTTCAGACCCAAAGATAAAATTTTTTGGGGGGTATAGTGAAATGTATTTTTTACATACATCTGTTCAGCAGTTTCATTTTTTCACTTGATGGGACATCTTCATCTCTGCAATCTACCTGTTACCCCACAGATAAATATGACATTTTCAAATTCTCACTGTAGTCTGCACTGAAGCAAATGTCCTGGTATATAATTCAGCCTGGCTCTACTCAAGGACCAGTGCTTTCCTTGGGTGGTGAGAGCTCCAACAAAGGAAGTATTTGAATAAAAGGTAAAAAGTGCAAGAGAAGGGAAAAGCTAATCCTTATTTCAGAGGGGTGATGTTCAAACTTTTCTATATATGAGAAGTGCCTAGTGAGTTTTCATTCATTCATTGTATACAATATGAAGTGACCCCTTACATTCCCAGTCCTATTTAATTTATTAATTAAAATATACAGGGTCTTAGCAGGGCACCAGTGGCTCATGTCTATAATCTTAGTCAGGAGGCTGAAATCTAAGGATCACAGTTCAAAGCCAGCCTGGTCAGGAAAGTCCATGAAATGGAATTGTGGCTCAAAGTGGTAGCATGTTAGTTTTGAGCACAAAAGCTCTATGACAGGGCCTGGGTCTTGAGTCCAAGACTATATATATGTGGTCTTGCTATGTATGTTGCTATGTAGCTCAAGCTAGCCTAGATTTTCTTGCCTCAGCCTTCAGAATGCTGGAATTCTAGGCACGTGTAACCATGTCCAATGTCCAATCCTGAAAAGATTTTTAAGTTACAAATTGCTCAGAAAGACCTTTGGAGTTTTTGGTTCAGGAGTCTGGAGTAAGGCCTGAGAATCTACATTACTTCAAAGTTCCCAGGTGAGACTGATGGTCCAGAGATCTGCGAATCACTGTGTCAGGGTGGTGACTGCTCAACCTCCACTTACCTGAAGTAAGACAACCCTCACTGAGAACTCACTGTGGACCCTTGTTCTATTGGGAAGTAAGTGCTCTAACTGGCATCCATCCTCTGGGGACAAGTCCAGAGGTCTTGATGGTAAAGTTGTCTGCTCAAAGTCCAGGACCTCTTGCCTCTTGACAAGGAAAAGAAAGCCTACAGGACAAGACTTTTCTGAGCAGCAACCTCTCCGCTCTGTGCAGGGCTGTACTTCCTTCTTCCCTTTGGAGCTTAATGAAGGCCTCTGTGACTTAGGGGTGAGCCGTTTCCACAGCATGATTGCAAAGTGCTCTGAGGTTTTCATAAAAGAAACAACAGAAGACCACATCCCCAGAGAAGGGCTTCTAGAAGTCTTGAGGCCTCAGGACCCCAAGGCTCTTTGTGTTCTTAACATGACTACAAGAGGTCATCCTGAGTGGGGAGAGGATGTAAAGGGGTAAAGTAAGGAGAAGCAGAAGCCTGGATCCTTGGAACTAAGAATCAGTCAGAGGAACGTCTCTTATTTTTCCAGACCTTCCTGGTAAATTTGGGAGGTACCTCCCCCCCCACCCTACTCCCCCACTTATGGTCCTGGGGCTTGAACTCAGGGCCTGGGTTGTGTCCCTGAGCTTTTCTTGCTCAAGGCAAGCACTCTACCACTTGAGCCACAGTGGCACTCTGGACTTTTCTGTTTATGTGGTACTGAGAAATCCAACCCAGGGCTTCACACATGCTAGGCAAGTACTCTACCACTTAGCCACATTCCCCGTCCTGGAGGTAGCCTCTACCCGGGGGGGTAGGGGGGTAAAAGGCAGACCCAGTGGGCACTTGTCTGTTGCTTCTGCCCAGAACTGAACCATGATCCAGAATGACGTGTCCATGAACACAGCAACCTAACCTTGATCTTCAAAGGCAGCTTACTCAAGACTATTGGTGGGTAGTGCTGTGACTCAAATGGTAGACTGCTAGCTTGGAGCAAAAGCAGCTCAGAGACAGTGCCCAGGCCCTGAGTTTAAGCCCTAAGACCGGCAAACAAACAAAACAAAAAAACCCCTGGCTCCTTTCTATGCTGCAGGAATCCAAAAGGAGGCTGAAGACAGGGTTACATGTCACAAATGGAATGGGAGCTGCTCCAGGCTCCTCCCCTTTGTAGGAGAAGGGTGCAGATTGGGTTCTAGTCCTGCAATGAATGATTCTTTGGGGGCAGCATTGTGTTTGTGAGCCCCTCTCTATTCAAGTTACATCTGAAGTCTTGTTTGACTCATGCACACTGTTCTCAGCTCCTACCATACCCTTGCTGAATGAGTGAAAATAGGAAGATGTGTGTTCATTCTTTTGGCTGTACCAGAGTTTGAAATCAGGGCCTTAAGCCCTCCATTGCTAAGCCAGTGGAGGCTCCTGGAAGATTTTAGAAGTTGTTTTCAAAATGGGCCTGAACTAATTCATTGCTAAATGTGGAGCTAGAGCCCAGAGTCAAGCCATTTAAGTATTTGGGTTCCACCACCAGGGAAACCTTTGCCCAAACTAGATGTGCCAGGGGCCTGTGGAAACTTCCAGCGTCCTTACTGAAGGTTACTCCTCACAAGAGGAGTAGGGACAAAGAGATGGGGTGAAAGGGCAGTCTTTTCCAGGGAAGAAGGAGTGCAATTCATTTGAAACATTATGGGGGCCTTCAGGCTGCCAGATCTGCCTGCTAGGGCCAAGGGTAAGGCTGGCTCTGTCTGGGGATCTCAGCAGCCCCTCACCCACTCTGCAGTAATACCGCAACTACAGGAGGGGTAGGCGGGGCAGAGATTTTTCATCTTTTCTGATTCAAAACTTCACTTCTCATGTCTTTCAAGACTCTAGTCCCCAACTCAGAAGGTGAAAATGGAGTTCAGGGGGAATTCTGCCTGGTGCCAAAGCTCCAGGTGTTACTTTTGGTCTTGGTGTTGGCCACTCCAACCTTGAATCTCCAAGTACAACCACCCAAAGCTGAGCCACTGAGGATCAAGGGTTGTGGCCTTAAGGGGGAGGACCCCACGCCCCAGGAGGGTTCAGGGACCAGGCTTTGCAGCAACTTTCCAGGAGGGAAGTAGGAAGAACGGGTTTTCCCCTAGGAGGTTTCCCTGAGCCTATCCCCTTTCTTTGCATCCCCAAAAGAAAGGAGCGCTTTGAAGTGCCTTTGCTGTCACCTCCTCCCCCCCAACTAGAAGTGTCCTTTTCCACCCCACTGTGCCAGTACTTAGGCCTTGGCCTTTACATAAGAATATTTTGTGACATGCTGAGCACTATTTGCAAATTCGTCCCTAAGGGGAGGGGGGTGAGGGCTCCCCAGGGAGGTTAAAGGGACTGCCTTCAGAAACCTTTCTTAAAAGATTGTTCAGGCCTGCCATCCTGGCTACTCAGCAAGATGAGATCTGAGGATTATTGTTCCAAGCCAGCTTGGGCAGAAAGCTGCCCACTTCCCAGCCACCAAGTGACTAGGGGAAGAGCTCCTGAGAGGAGTGACCCCCCCCCCCCCAGCTCAGCCTGCAGAAAGGAATGCATTGAATCCAGGTAAGGATGGCCGGGGAAAGCAGCCTGCACTTGGGTTTCACCATTCACTCCTTCTTGGCCATCTTGGTAATAAATATCCCATTGCTTAGCATCTCATATGCTTCGGCTACTTGTCTGAATTTCCTCTTCATTCTTTTTCTTTTCCAATTTCTCTTCTTCTCTAGGGCGTCCCTAGAACTTGATAGTAATCCATCTTTGTTTCCCAGATGGTTTGTTGGCCCCATTTCCAGGGCACGCCCACCGCAAGGATGGAAGGCTCGAGGCCGGTGCACGCACGCGGCCCGGTCAGGGGAGGAGGATAGAGGCCGCGGGCCCGGCTGCAGTGGTGGCTGGCGGCGGCGGTGGTACCCGAGGGCCTCGATGCCTCCACACACGGCTTGTGTCCGCGCTCACCCGTGATTGGTCCGTTTCCTCTCTGACGTCACAGAGGGGCTTCCTTGTGATTGGATGTCCTCGCCGGGTATATAAGGAGGCCCCGTGCGGCTCAGTGGATGTCCGTTATGGCGCTGGGAACTCTTGTGGGGTCCCCACAAGAGGCAGGGGCAAAAGGGGGGGCTTTGTTGTGTTTAATTTTTTTTCTTATTTTTTTTAGAAAAGTTTTCTTTGTTTTATTTCTGCTTTTATTTTTTTTTTGAGCTGATATATTTTTTTAAACTATTCTTGTTTTTCTTAGTTGATATTTGTGTTGGTTTTCCTTTTGTTTTCTTTAAAGTTGTTTTCTTTATGTATTTATAAAATTGTGTTCATAGTTATATTTATATTTCGTTGGTGTTTATGTATGTATACATTTATGTTTCTCTCTCTCTCTTTTATTTCTTTGTTTACAGTTAGCATTGCTATCCAAAATGCTTAGTAAGTGGCTGGCAGGACAGCACCACCCCTTGGCCAGTTCCTCTGATGAAAAAATATTCATGGAACAATACCTACGGAGATCATTGGCCCTGGTGGCTCTGGACATATGAAGCTGGCCCATCCTTACTTCACAGATATCCAGGTGGCTGGGAAAGTACTCCAGATGGGAGACTCATCTTCCTGAATAGCAAATAAAATAGATATCATAAAGTGTTGTACCACCCTCGCATGTTCAGGTGATGGAGGCGGCTGACCACAGCTACCTGGTGATGTAACTGACCACCTGGGTAGACCTTCTGCGAAACTCCCACCGCCTACTTGAGGCTGAAGCCGGAAGGCGCTTCAAACAGACTGAGCCAAAGTATGATGGAGCCTGGGTATCATTTTGTTTTTTAGCATCACGGTTCATTTCCCACTTAAAGGGTAACATTTTATCCAGATACAGATGCAGGTTCTGCAGGCAAAATATAATGTTCCAACTTACCTCTCTGCAAAAGGACAAAATATCATCATTCACTTGTTAACTGACAGAGGCCTATCATAGAACAAATAGAGGGGTACCCCTGGCTCAAGCAAGATGAGAAATGTTCCCTGAGTTCTTGTGAGCTAACCCCCAACAGTCTGGATCCCACTGTTGTTACAGTAATGTCTGAGATGGGCTACAACGGACATGAGATCCACAGATCTCTGCTGGACAGAAAATTCAACGAAGCCATGAGCACATACCTTATTACTCAACAGGACTACTTGAGTCACGAGGCACCAGAAGCGTCCAGGATGTATCACTGCAACCAGGGATTATACCATTTGCATCTCCTTGTCACTGGCTGGAGGTGAGGTTTAAGTCTGTACCTCATTTTCCCTAGTCTGTCTGGATTCATTCCCTTCCATCTGCCTTTTCCCTCTGTGAAAGACAGCCAGTTCACCTGCCCTGTTTTTGTCTGTCTTTAATTTTATTGTCAGGGTGATGTACATAGGGGTTATAGTTACATGTGTAAGGTAGTGAGGACATTTCTTCTGGAGCATTGTTAGCCCCTCCCATGCTTTTCTCCCATTTTCCCTCCCCACCAAGATGTAAATTCATTTCCAACATATTGTCTTGTGATTATCGCTGTTACATGGGTTCACCCTTTGTCCTTGGTCTCATCATCTTGTTGTTCCCCTTCTCTTCCCTGATTCAAATAAACATATATACAACACACCAGGTACCAAAGTCAGATACTGTGACAACAGGGATAAGCCATAAGGGGGAAAAAAAACAAAAGAGAAAAAGAACTTGACATAGCACATTAAAAACAACAACCACAGGGCGGGACTCATGGCCTAATAGTAGTAGAGTGCTTGCCTAGCATGCATGAAGCCCTGAGTTCAGTTCCTAGGTACCACATGCACAGAAAAAGCCAGAAAGTGGTGTTATGGCTCAAGTGCTACCCTTGAGAAAGCACAAGGATGGTGCCCAGGCCCTGAGTTCAAGCCCATGGGGAAAAAAACCAAAAAATCCTCTTGTTTCCATATCCTAGAGTCCATTTTACTTAGCATCTTCCTGTATGGTCATATGTACATATACTCATTATTACAAATGAGGAAATCACCTACCCTGTTTTACACCTTTTCCTCTTTGAATTTCAGCTATGATGACAAATAGTGGAAAAGAAACAGAAAGTGCCACATTGCCTGCAGGCCCAGTGTAGTCCCCCACCTTGGTTCTGTGTCGATTCCTTGCTGCTCTTTCCTCTTGGACAGCTGTGAGGAGATAAGAGAGCTGTCAATCAGAAGAATACACACTCCTCTCAGAACAGCTGCATGAGGAGGGGGATAGCCAGAAGTACTGTTAATACTCTTCTCAGAATATGCCTCTGTGTGTGAGTCCAAGTGAAACACAGGTCAGGAACAAAGTTGTTCCTAAGGAAAGGAGTGCCAAGGCAGACACCAAAGCAAATGAGAGCCAGAAGTCTCTGGGATACATGGATTCTGTCTGAACTGTACAAGAACGGGAAAGTATGAATTCCAAGGGGTGCAGAAGGGAAGAGTGCAGGAGGTTCACACTGCTGTTGTCCAGTGTGCCCAGCAAAGAAATCAGTCCAGCACAAGCAGCATGTCAACTTCCATGGACTTCTTCATGCAGGGTGATTTAGCCAAGGGGCATCTGGTGCTACCCTGGCATACTCTGGGTAAAACAGAGTCCCAGTGAGCTAAAGGGCTACCAAAGCTACTTGGTACTGGGGGTTCCAGCCTGTCCTTACCTATACACTTGGTCATATCACCTAAGCATTTGGCTGAATTCTCTAGCATGGAGACAAAGACTTTAGGTATGTCTATTATGGCCCACAGTCATAGAGACATAGTACCTAGGATAGTTTCCTATTTCTCAAAGTGTGGAGACAGTGGGTGTAGTATATAGAGTATTCCCTTCTGGTCAAGGATTTACCTGCTATTCTCTGACGAAGTTACCCATCTAGGAAGATTGTAACTCTGCATCTAAATAAAGGGAGTATGATGCTTGCAAGTGGTTTTCAGCTTCTTGATTCTGTTCAGTTCCTGTACCCGGCTTAATTTGTGAAATATTTAATTTCCTAGTCACCTCATCTATCCTAATTTCTAGCCCACAGGTAAGCTAAAGTTAAAAAATAGTTTCCAAGCTGGGTGTTGGCAGTTCACACCTGTAATCCTAACCCAGGCACAAAAGTCCATGAGACTCTTATCTATAATGAACGACAGAAAACCAGAAGTGGTGCTGTGCCTCAAAGTATTAGGATGCTAGCCTTGAGCAGAAGAGCTTAGGGACAGCACCCAGGCTCTGAGTTCAATTCCCATGACCAACAAAAAAAGTTACTTTTTTTTTTTTTTTTGCCAGTCCTGGGCTTGAGCTCAGGGCCTGAGCACTGTCCTTGGACTTTCTCAAGGCTAGAGCTCTACCACTTGAGCCTCAGCACCACTTCCAGCTTTTTTCTACATATGTGGTACCCAGGAATCGAACCCGGGTCTTCATGCATGCTAGGCAAGCACTTTAACCACTAGGCCAAACTCCCGGCCCAAAAAGTTAATTTCTTTCTCCTCCTTTTTCCGTTTCTTTCTTCCCACCCTCTTTATTGGTGCTAGGGAGTCAAACCCAGGGTGTAAGCATGCAAGGCAGGCATTATACTACCATCTTATGTATGGAGGCACTGGAGTTTGAACTCAGGTTCTTGTGTTTGATAGGACAGTACACTATTGATTAAGACACATATCAAGTTACTTTTGCTCTCTCCTCTTTTCCAGAGCTTGCCTGGGCTTCCATCCTCTTATTTGCATTTCCCACCTCTAGGTAGATGACAAGTTCATATCACCATTCCTAGCTTTTTATTTCTGGAGATGGGGTGGGCTGGCTGGCCTCAAACCATAATTGTCCCAATTGTAGTCTTCAAAGATGCAAGGATTACAGCAGATGTGCTAGTTTATTATTATTATTATTATTATTTTATTTTTTTGCCAGTCCTGGCCTTGAGCTCAGGGCCTGAGCATTGTCCTTGGACTTTCTCAAGGCTAGAGCTCTACCACTTGAGCCTCAGCACCACTTCTGGCTTTTTTCTATATATGTGGTACCGAAGAATCGAACCCGGATCTTCGTGCATGCTAGGCAAGCACTCTACCACTAGGCCAAACTCCCGGCCCTACTAGTTTATTATTCTTTGAGACAGCATCTTGCTATGTAACCCAGGCTAGATTTACTTCATGATCTCCTGCCTTAGCCACCTCAGTGCTCCATTTACAATTTTGTACCAGTATGCCTGACAGGAACATTATTTTCTGTACTTTCCCTAGTTTGACTATTTCCAAAAAAAAAAAAAAAAAAACATGTTTCTAGTCTTAAAATGTGTATGTCAAGGGACTGAGAGCATGGCCTAGTGGTAAAGAGCTTACCTAGCATGCATGAAGACCTAGATTCTATTCCTCAGTACAGAAAAAAAAAAAAAAAAGCCAGAAGCCGAAGACAGTGTCCAGGCCCTGAATTCAAACCCCAGGACTGGCAAAAATAAAAATAAAACAGATGAAAGCAAAAGAAAACCTACAAACATTTAGAAAAAGAGTATCTTGAATGGGAAGAACTTTGGTTTCTTTTGTGTGCCTACCTCACCCTTCCCCACTTTTCCCTGAGCACTGGGGGCAGCCCCTGGGCCAGGCATGGAAAAAATAGGTCATGAGGGGCTAATAACAGTAACACCACTCTGTGGTGACCACTGCTATCATCAGGTTCTTTGTTGCTTTCTAAGAACTGGTCAACAGGACCAGCGTCCCGCTGTGCTTATCAGTGTGTGTTCCTCTCTCCTCAGCCAGTGCTCAAGCCAGCGGCTCAAAGCATGAATGAGTTCTTATCACTAGCAGAGTCCCATGGAGTGAGAGATTCCCTGAGTGGAGCAGCAGAGGATGTAGAGGCCAGGCCAGGAGTACTGGGGAAGCCTGGCTCAATGGAGTTTGGAGGTGGATGTGATTGTTGTCCAAAGAGAAAGATAGTGCCCTTGGGCTTTTTGTCATTGGATGATTAACGAGGGTTTCCCCATTTTTGAAAAAAAAAAAAATCACAAGTCCTTGAAATCCACACATGAAAAAAAAATTCAGGATGTCTCATAAACAGGAGAGCCTCACAAGGTAGAACTTTCTTTTAGCAAGGATTTATAGAAAAAATAGGGAGAGATGAAAAAATAAACATTTCCAGCTCCCCAGGCAAGAAGTAGGAGTTGAAGGAAAAAAAAAATGGCATCTGCTATCTGCTATCTGTATTCTTTCTGAGCTGGGGGAATATATATATAACTATGATATGCTTCTTTGTGTGTGTGTGTGTGTGTGTGTGTGTGTGTGTGTGTGTGTGTGTGTGTGTACATGCTTGTGTTAGGGCTTGAACTTTGGGCCTGGGTTCTGTCCCTGAACTTTTGTGTTTAAGGCTAGCATTCTACCACTTGAACCATAGCTCTACTTCTGGCCTTTTAGGTGGTTATTTGGAGATAAGAGCCTCATGGACTCTACTACCCACGCTGGCTTCAAAGCAAGATCCTCAGATCTCAGCCTCATAAGTAGAATTGTAGGTGTGAGCCATCAGTGCCTAAGCATTTGCTTTTCACTTTTCTGTTTATCCATTCATGAAGTGTTCACAGCTTTGTACCATTCCAAGGGAATGAGAGGCAGATACAGCCTCTCTTAGGTTTCCAGATCCCTGTGCAACTAAACATCTAAAAGGAGACAGGAGGGAAACCACCTGTGTTTTGGTCTTGTTTCTCTTCAGCTTTTACTTCCTAGTCTGAGTCTGTCTCAAACTCTAGTGGCTCATGCCTGTAATCCTAGCTACTCACGAGGCTGAGATCTGAGGATCAAGGTTTGACACCAATCTGGGCAGGAAAGTCCATGAGATGTTTACCTCCAGTGAACCACCAAAAAGCTGGAAGGGGAACTTAAATGGTACAACATTAGGGGCCAGGAGTTTGGCCTAGTGGTTAAAGTGTTTGCCTCGCATGCATGAAGACCCGGGTTCAATTCCTCGGTACCACATACATAGAAAAAAGCCGGAAGTGGTGCTGAGGCTCAAGTGGTAGAGTTCTAGCCTTGAGAAAGTCCAAGGCCAGTGCTCTGGCCCAGAGCTCAAGCCCAGGACTGGCAAAAAAAAAAAAAAAAAAAAAAAATGGTACAACATCAGCCTTGAGCAAAAAAAAAAAGCTCAGGGACAGCACCCAGGCTCTGAGTTCAAGTTCCATAACTGGCACGAAAAGAAAAAGAAGTAATACAATTTCCATGTCTCCTCATCCATCCTGCCTCACTTTTTAGCAATCCGTAGTGTTTTGAGAGTGGGTGTGATCTCTCAAGGGATTCGTGGTCTCCTTTGGCTTTCAGCTTCATTCGCTGCTTGTGCCTATTTGTCTCATCTGAAGCCACCCAAACATTAATAACAAAAACCCAAACAAGCATTTAAATGTACTACTGCTGAATCTGTTCTTGAGCCTGAGGAAACTTTGCTGGGGCAGGACCAATATGGGTAGATGAGGGTGGTGTTGGCATCAGTATCCGATTAGGAAAGGTCTCTGAAAAATGTTAAAAGCTCCTGCTGCCTTGGTCAACTACTCAGCCTTGGTTAAAAGGGCTTGGGGATGAGCCAATGCTTGGCAGAGCTGGTGTTAGCTCCTCTTTTTCAAGGGCTTATGACACGGTATGTTGACATTCTGACTTCCTGACACTGTGACCAAGTTTGGGGCTCAAGGGCCTAGATGCAGGGATGTCTTAGGTGACAGCAGAGGGTCTCTCAGAGAGCACACATTCCCCCTTCCCTTCCTCCTCCCCCATAGCGCATGGCTCCGTCTATCCCTTCATTTGTAAGAGGCAGTCTTTGGAAATCTACTGTGACCCGGTGTTTTCTCCTGGTCTGGGGCCCAGGAAGCCTAAGTACATCTCCAAGCCTTTCTTTTGGGACTTGCCCACTGAACTGGGGGCGCGGGCTGCCCTGTATTGTGGGATCCTCCTCATGGCTGGTGAGGAGGAAAGCTGGAGAGTCCTATCTGAGCTTTTGTCTCCTGACCCTTTTCTGGAGCTCTAGAGCTCTTTGCCCGGGCTGCTGCCTCACCGGGTGGTTAAAGCCTTCTTGCAGACAAGGCCTATAATTTGTGACTCATGGCCTGTCGCCATGGGTTGGTAAACCACGCACAGGCAGTACTGAGTCACCAGGCTACCCTTTTCTACCAGTCTCCTCATGGGTGCTGGAGGAAGGAGGCCCACCCAGAGCTGCTGTGGGGAGCTCACCCCATTCCCTGGCGGCTGTTTCAGAGGCTTTGAAGCCCAGGCCACCAGTACTGAGACAGGTCAAGAACTCTGTCTCAGGAAGGCCTTGGGAATGATGGGCTCATGTTTCCTCTGCTTTTCATCTCAAATGGGTCAGAGAGGACTTGGCATAATCAATTCTGGCTCAGTGCATGGTTTCTCAAGGACCTCTCTAGAGGCCTTATGGACTAACAAGCCAGGGGACAGCTGAGGGACAGGCAGGCTGCAGACCTGGTGGCTCCTCTGTCACTCATTCAGCTGATTATCATTAAGTGGTCAAAAAAGGAGAAAGGGAGGCCCAGATATGGCTCACACTTGTAATTTCAGCTACTCCCAGAAACAAAGATAAGGAGGATTGAAGCTCCAAAACCAGGTCCGGAAAAAAAAAAATAGTAAGAGCTCAACCTACCCATAAAGTTGAGCACAGAGGCTCATGTCAGTTCCTCCAGCCACCGAGGATAAAGAGCAGGGTTATGGTCCAGGAGAACTTGGGCAAAAACAAAGTCTATTCAAGAAAGAAAGAGAGGATGAGGGAAGGGTGGGAGGAAAGAGACGGAGGTGTGGAGGGAGAGAGGAAGGGAGGGAGGAAGGTTGGCAAAGAAAAAAAAAAGTAAGAAAGCAAAAAGCACTGAGTACATGGCTCAAATGGTTGAAAACCTGCTTAACAATTGTAAGGCCCTGAGTTTAAAACTTTAATACTGAGGAAATGGGGCAAGATGGCAAATTTAGAAATATCTATCATTTTCATTCCATGAATGAAATGAGAAAAAGGGAAATCTGAAGAGAGAATGAGAAAACAAAACTAGAGGAGGTGAAGGGAAGATGGAAGACCATAGAAGAAACTACCACCAAAAAAAAAAAAAAAATCCGCAAGAAGTTCTAAGCTTGTCCCTCACGTCTTGAGAATGGGAAGAGGAAGCATTAAAGATAAAATGTATGAGCGGGAGTTTGGCCTAGTGGTAGAGTGCTTGCCTAGCATGCATGAAGACCTGGGTTTGATTCCTCGGTACCATATTCATAGAAAAAAGTGGTGCTGAGGCTCAAGTGGTAGAGCTCTAGCCTTGAGAAAGTCCAAGGACAGGGCTCAGGCCCTGAGCTCAAGCCCAGGACTGGCAAAAAAAACAAAACAAGATAAAATGTATGTCCCTGTTGACTGTCAATTCTCCCCCACATCCTGCAGGACAGGGATTTGTGAGACTGACTTCTCTGGTGTGAAGAGCTAGCCTTGGTGAAGGAAGGCATTCTGTCACTCCTCTTACCTAAGAGGACAATAGCAAGAAACCATCTTGACAGGATTGCACTGTTGGAGATGAATCCTGGGATTGTTTATGAGAAGCAATCAGAGGTCAATGAGTCATGGGACACCTTGCCATAGAGTTTGAGTGTAAGTTGGTCATAAGAGATGGCTAAGGAAGTGGTTCTATGGCTCAAGGGGTAGGGTGGTAGCCTTGAGCTGAAGAGTTCCAGGAAAGTGCCCAAGCCCCCAGAGTTCAAGTCCCATGACTGACACAAAAGAGAGAGGGGGCGCTAAGGAGAGGGAGAAGTTTCAACTGGTAGCTCAGCTATGAGATGACCGTTCAAGATGCCTGGCCGAGATGGGTGACCAAGGTTGGGATTCCCTGTGGAGACATACAGTGGACGCATAGAAACTTCTCTGGTTGTCTATGGATAGGAACAGCTGGCATGCAAAATGACTGGCAAAAGCACCACTAGGGGGAGCTGGGATGCTGAAGACTTGGGTTGTTGTGAGTCTGCTTTTCTAGCCAGAGATCAGGGTGACAACAAAGCTTTGAACTTGAGGCTCTAAAGCTGGCCCTTGGCTCCGTGAGTTGATTGCTGAGTGGGTCAGAGCGCACTCAGGCAAATGTTCTGCCTGAGCCACGCTCTCAGCCACATCACACCTACACCCACATACATCCACCCCCCCACACCCCCCCTCATCCCTCCTCCTGGGTTGTTTGTGGGCCTCCTTGCCCACTGCCCTCTCCAAGAGTGCCTGCCTGTCTCATCTGTGGCCACTTCCCACTACCCACCTACCCACACACTGAGCACTTCAGATTGGTCACCTCCTCCATCTCCACTCCTCCCATGCACTGACAGCCTCACAAATGCCTCCATGAGCAACAAGGCTGGAAGGACAGAGGACCCATCAGAGGAATGAACGGCAGGTACCTGTGTGGTCACCTAATGCCCTCTGCTTAGCACCTGTCACCCTGGGGCAATTACTGCCACCCAAAGCCAGCCATTCCCTCCTTCTGTTGGGAACAGATCCCCCCCCCCCTCCCCTCTCCCTCTTAGTCAGGAGGAGCAGAAGGGAGGGAGGCATCTCCAGGTCGTATTCACTGCCTGTGGTCAGTTCTCAGCAGGAAGAGCCTAGGAGCTGAACCAGTTCCAATGAATTACTCTCATCTCCCCAGCCAGGAGTGACCCAACCTGTAGCAAAATGTGCCTGTCCATCAAGATTCATGCAGTTCCTGTTGCTAGGATAAATCATGCATGAAAATGAACTAGCACTTTTGGGGAACTTTATTCAGAAAATCATTGCACCAAGAGGGAGGGGGAAATCTAATTTAGAACTTGGTAATTATCACTCCACCACTTTGAGCCACAGCACCACTTCTGGTTTTCTAGTGGTTGGTTAACTGGAGATAAGAGTCTAATGGACTTTCTTGCCTGGGCTGGCTTTGAACCTCGATCCTCAGAGCTCAGCCTCCTGAGTAGCTGGGATTGTAAATAGGAACCATGGCACCCAGCCTAAATTCTTGTTAGTAGTTGAGGACTGCACTTTCCATAAACTCTGCAATTGACATGTTTTACTGCATCCATCAAATGGCATTGAATCCTTAACAGCATAATTCCTTAAGAATGTCATGTATGACAAGCCACCCTGCACACAACAAAAGATCTAATTGTTCACTCCTCTGGGCTCCACAGCGCACAGGAAGTCTAGTAACTAGGTCCTCTTTGTGGATGTGCATTTTTAGTAAGTGTGAGTAAAGGCCAGCTGCAGGAGGAATCCACCAGAAAGACAGACTGGAAAGAAGCCCCAGTTTAGAAAGAAATGCTAGGCATTGGTGATTCATGCCTATAATCCTACTTGTGCAGGAGGCTGAGTATCAAGCCAGCACAGGCAGGAAAGTTTGTAGTCCAATTAAACTACTCAGAAAAAGTGGAGATGGTGCTGTGGCTCAAATGGCAGAGAGCTAGCTTTAGTACAGAGGCTCAGGGACAGCACCCAGAGTTCAAGCCCCAGGAACAGCAAAAAAAAAAAAAGTCTCTCTTGGACTCTGCAGCTCTCAGCCTCTGAGTAGCTAGGATCTGAGACATAAGCCACCAGCACCCAGCTTAAAGCTAATTTTCATTAGGACTGTTGCCACTTAAACTCCAGGCCAATGAATAAACTTTCAAATCTGCTATGCAGACCTGGAAGACTTGGGGAGAAAGGCATTACTGGGGGAAGGTAGGTTGGCCTTCCCCTGGAATTAGAAAGACAATCTACCTTCCCATTTCACCCTCCCCATTCGATTCCATATTCCCTTTCATTCCAGAGGGAGTTCTGGGTGGAGGCTGGGAGTAAAAATGGGGCCCCGCCCCACCCCAGCCCAAGGATGTACTGAAGAATTAAAAGGCTGAATAATTTAAAAGCTACCTGCACAACCACAGGAAAATACAATTATTAATCTCTGTGCAAGGGAAAGCTGCTTTGTGTCTGGAAACTATGGGCAATAGATGAGAGAAAGCGACAGATTTCATATATCTAATTTTCCACATGTGAAGCAAAACACACAATGAAGCCAAAGAAAAAGAAAATACTTGAAAAGCTTAAAAAAAGAAAACCACTTTGAACCAATAATTCTATTTCTGAGGAGTCTTGACTAATGAATTACCCTTAAATACAGAGACAAGGTAGTTTATTGCAGAATTATCTGTGACCGTGAAAAATAAAGCCAGAAAAGAATCCAATTGTTGGTAACTGAGGAGTGTGGCTCAGACCCTAGAAGAGAATAGTGTGAAGTCATTTTCAATGCTATTTCTAAAAGGCCTCTGGGCAGAGGTGAACATTCAGGAGCAATGGCTGGGTGTCAGTCTCAGTTGGTTAGAAATGTGATATTATGGATGTCATGTGACATTGGAACTTCCTATCCACATCTGGGTGGTGGGAATAATGCTAACCACTTCTTCATAGAGCCATTATGAATTTCTTTCTTTTCTTGTCTTTTTTATTTTATTTTATTTTTTTGCCGTTTGTGAGGCTTGAATTCTGGGCCTGGGTGATATCCCTGAGCTCCTCAGCTTAAGGCTATCCCCCCACCCTTGAGCCACAGTAGCCACTTCCAGTTTTCTAGGTTTAACTGTAGATAACCAGTCTCAGGGTCGGGCCGGGAGTTTGGCCTAGTGGTTAAAGTGCTTGCCTAGCATGCGCGAAGACCCGGGTTCGATTCCTTGGTACCACATACATAGAAAAAAGCCGGAAGTGGTGCTGAGGCTTAAGTGGTAGAGCTCTAGCCTTGAGAAAGTCCAAGGACAGCGCTCAGGCCCTGAGCTCAAGCCCAGGACTGGCAAAAAAAAGAAAAAAAGTCTCAGGGTCTTTAGTGCCCGGGCTGGCTTTGAACCTCGATCCTCAGATCTCAGCCTCCTGAGTAGCTAGGATCGGTTGTGAATTTCTTGAGATAAGCAAGCCCTCCATCTTTACCTTTCCTGACTACTGTTACTCCTATATAACACAGGAAACCTTTGTTCAGTCATTCTGCCAGGGTTTCGTGTAGTCCCAGGCGTGCCAAGTACTGCCCAAAGAGGTGAACCTACGGGGTAAATGAATTAGTGACACAGAAGACACAGAACTTGAGATGCAGCGTGAGCACAGACAGGTTAAAAATGAAAAAGATGTCCCGGCACCCAGAGTTCCCATCTGTGATCCCAGTTTCTTAGGAGACTGAGATCTGAAGGTTGTGGTTTGATGCTAGCCTGAGCTGGAAAGTCCATGAGACTCTTCTCGTCAGTAACCAACAAAAAGCCAGAGGCGAAGCTGTGGCTCAAGTGAAAGAGCGGAGCTGTAGCCTTGAGTAAAAGAGCTAAGGGGCAGTGCTCAGGCTCTGAATTCAAGCTCCAGTACTGGGAGGGGGGCAGTGAGGAACCATGAAGACTAGAAGGAAATAGATGAGCTATGATTATTAGCTGCTATTGTCTTTGGATAGTCCACTGGTGATTCTGGAGTTTAAACTCTGGGTGTCACACTTTCTAGGCAATCCCAACCCTTCAGCCCTTTTTACTTATTTCAAGTTAGTCATATTTGTTGTTGTTGGTTGCTGAAACTCGGCCTGGGTGCTGTGCCTGAATTTTGGCAGTCAAGAGTAGCACTCTACCCCTTTGAGCCACAGCACAACTTCTGTTTTTCTGGTGGTTCATTGGAGATGAGAGTCTCATGGACTTTAGTACCCAGACTGGCTTTGAACTGCAGTCTTCAGATCTCAGCTTTCTAAGTGGCTAGGATTACAGGCGTGAGTCTCCCCAGTCTTGCTTAAAGTTAGTTTTTGATAAGAGTCTTGACCATTTTATCCAGGGCCTACCTCTAGAGCCATGATCTTTCTACCTCTACCATCTGTGCAGCTGGGATTCCTGATGGGCTCCACTATACCCTATAGTTCTTTGAGAGAACTCACTCACATGTTACCTACTTCCCATGTATCTGGGATTGCAAGTGTTAACCATCATGCCTGGCTCCTAAATCCATATTTTTTCATTTTTCCTGTGAGAAATACTGCAATTTTTTATATATTTTAAAAAGATGTCACTAATGTCTGTGATAGGTGGTTTGACCAGCTGGTGAACTTTTCACTGGCCCAGGAAACCAAGTTTCCTCCTGTGGGGGCTGAATGGGGGCTCTTGATCTGAGATGGATGCTGGGGTATTTTTTTCTCTCCACCCCAGGAGTCTCTCTTCCCCTTTGCCACCCCCTCCTCCTGTTTGGAACTGCTTCAAGCATACTTCTGGTGTAGCTCCCTCTCTGCCATCCCACCCCCACACCACCTGCTGGTGGGTCTGCAGTTACAAGACCCAACTTTTATCACTCTGGTTCTTCTTCCTGCCTCTTCCCGTGACTCTTCCCACTGACAGCCTTTTGTTCCCTCCCCCTGCTCCACTTAGCATCAAAGCCTTTGTTCACTTGGGTTATGTCCCAGAAAGGGGTCCCTCAGCTGAGGTCATTGCTCTGGAAGGGGTGGGAGAAGGGCTCCAAAGGGCGGGAGCCTTATCTCAGCTACCAAAGCCTGATGGGGCCATTTGAGTTCCTCTCTTCTCCTGTTACATGGAGGGGGGATTGGCTATAGGACCATCACCCACTTTCAAACTGTGTAGCCGAAACATGCACCATCAAAACAGGCCACAACAATACCAATAGCACCTATCCTCACAGATAAGAAAATAGAGGCCTGAGACATGTAGCCCCGGGTCATCCCACTGGAAGGGCTTGAACTCTGGGCCTGAGCATTGTCCCTGGCTCAAGGCTAGGGCTCCATCACTTGAGCCACAGCGCCACTCCCAGTTTTTGGTGGTTAATTGGAGATAAGTGTCTGTGCCTGGGTTGGCTTTGAATGGTAATCCTCATATCTCAGCCTCCTGAGAAGTTAGGATTACAGGTACGAGCCACCGGTGCCAGCTCCTTTGCTAGTGCTCTACCACTTGAACCAGAGCTCCACTTCTGGTTGCTTTGTTTTGGTAACTACTTAGAGACAAGAGTCTCGTGGATTTTCCTGCTCAAGCTGGCTTTGAATCACAATTCTCAGATCTCAGCCTCCCGAGTGGCTAGGATTTACAAGTGTGAGCCACTCACCCACCGATGCCTGGAGAAGAGTCTCCTTTTCCTCTCATTGGGTGTGCTGCTCAACAGGGCCTGTTTTTGTTCAATTGCACATGGGTATGTGTGCACACAGGGCAACATGGAGCATGGAGCTGTATTTTGAAGAAGGAGGATGCTCCTATCCACTGACAGGACTGCAGTGCCAGGCAGTCTAGCAACCCTTGGAAGGTTTTATAAATCCGTGGACGCCTGGGGCTTTCCTGGGAGGTGCAGGCAGGAAGGATGGTACAAGTTCCTCATGAATGGGAGCAGGTAGCTCCATGTTGGCTGCTGTTGATGCATCACTTATGATGAGAGCCAGAGTTAGGCCCAGAAGAGACTGGGGCCCTGCGCAAATGTCTGAGTCACCTGCCAGCAAGTGAGCTGAGCTTTGACATTTAGGTCTCAAATTAGAAAGTCCCTTGATCCTAGAAGAGATCCAGTTTGGGGGTAACTCTCCTAGAAGAGAGGGGGGCAAACCCAACATTCTATCAGTGAAGAAATAGGAGCAAGGAGGCTACTGGGATGAAAAGAGTCCTTGCTCCCCAGTGGAGGGCTTGGTTTGCATCCCAGTATGTCATTTATTAGCTGTGTGATGATGGGCTGGTTATGAAGTATTTCTGTGTCTCAGCTTCATCATCTCTGAAACAGGTTATTGAAGGCAACTACTGGCTGTGATAAGAATTGGATGAGAAGATGGGAAGTCAGGTGTCCCGTTTCTGGTCAAAGAACTAAAGAATAATCATTCCAGACATGCTCAATGAAGTCCCTTCCAGGGGTGACACTGTCCCAAAAGAAATGTGGCTCACACCTGTCATCTAAATACTCAGGCAACTGAGATCAGGATCCGAGTTCAAAGCCAGCCCAAGCAGAAAAGTCTACGAGACCCTTATCTTAAACTAACCAGAAAAAAAAAAAAAGCCACAAGTAGAGCTGTGGCTCAAGTGATAGAATGCCAACCCTCAATGAAAATGCTAAGAGACGGGGCTGGGAATGTGGTTAGTGATAGAGTGCTTGCCTAGCATGCATGAAGCTCTGAGTTCAAGTCCTCAGTACCACATAAATAGAAAAAAAGCCAGAAGTGGTGCTGTGGCTCAAATGGTGGAGCACTAGCCTTGAGCAAAAGAAGCTCAGGGACTGTGATGAGGCCTGGAGATCAAACTCCAGGACTTGCTAAATAAATACATAAATAAATAAATAAATAAAATAAAATAAGCTAAGAAACAGCTCTGAGTCCAAGTTGCAGTGTAAGTAATAAAAAATAAAGCCATTAAGAGAGGTAAGGAATCAGCTGGGAACTCTCCTACCCTCAAGCAGCCAGCTGACTACAGGCCACCAACCCTCAGGCCTCTGGTCTCCATCTCATCCCTAGCTCCTGCTGACAGGGGGCCCCTACAGACTCCAGTTGGACCTCTGGTCCCACCTCCTCGCAGGCGCGGTAGTCTCCATCAGCTGCTGTTCAGGCTCCCATTCTGTGGCTGATGGACAAGGGGAGACCCCAGATATCTAGGCACGGTGGATTCTGTTGTTCTATGTGTGTTCTTCTCTAGGCTTCCTCTTAGTCTATGCTGCTCAGAATGAATGGGGGGTGGCCATGGCCTTGAATACCAACCCCCTACCCCCCTGGCCCCGCTGTCTGGCCCCACAGTCTGGAGGCAGCCTTGTTCCCAGCCCCCCCCGCTTTCCACCCAGCCTGACTCATTCTGAGAGCATAGCCTTGGAGAGGGTCTGGCCTCCAGCTTCACCTTCGCTTTGGTTTCTGCTTGGGCGGCTCAGAGCAGTTTTGTTTTTAAGTATAAACCCACAGAGCTGCTCCCCCCCTTCCATCTCTGATTCCCCAAAACAAACAAAGGATGTTGGTCTGCATTTTGGTTTGTTTTGAAGCTGCAGAGGAGAGTGAAGGAAATGGGTTACCTCAGGAGCTTTGAGGGTGGCCTGGCAGCCACGGAGGGGTGGGAGGTGGTGCCTGGCTCCCGAGAAGGGGTTGGTCAGGTCACCCTGGGTGGGCCCCATGCCTCAACAGGATGTTGGAACTTGGGGTTCGTTGACCAGAGGAAAGGCCCTGGTAGAAAGCAGCAAGCCCAGTCCCAGGCCTGGTTCTAAGACCTCTTGCTGTGTGATGCTAGATAAGGCATTGCTTTTTCTGAGCTTTGGTTTGCTCTAATAAAACAGGCCCACCAGGCTCTACCCAAACCTGTGCTACAGTTAGCTTTGACTTTTGTGTGTGTGTGCAGGTCCTGGAGCTTGTGCTCAGGGTTAGTGTTCTACCACTTTAGAGCCATAGCTCCACCCCCAGCTTTTTGGTGGTTAATTGGCTTTGAACTGCAGTCCTCAGGTCTCAGCGTGATGAACAGCTACAGTGAAAGGTGTGAATTATAACAGCAGAAGCTGGCTCTCCTGTCCTTAATCCTTCTAGTGAAAAAAACTAAAGACCTTGTCATTGAGTGGCATCATTTGGCAACTCATGGAAAGAGGCATAACAGCTCTCCATGCTTAATCCATGGAACGTTGTTGGGTTTTGTTTTTTTTTTTTGCCAGTCCTGGGCTTGAACTCAGGGCCTGAGCACTGTCCTTGGACTTTCTCAAGGTCAGAGCTCTACCACTTGAGCCTCAGCACCACTTCCAGCTTTTTTCTATATATGTGGTACCGAGGAATTGAACCCGGGTCTTTGTGCATGCTAGGCAAGCATTCTACCACTAGGCCAAACTCCCAGCCCCAATTCATGGGAAGTTTTAAGGAAAGAACCTAGGGAGGAAAGAAACTCCCTAGCAGGACTTATGTTTCTCATTTGAGGAGAGCTACTTCCTAACCTTCATTTCCAGGATATGGAATCAATTGCTTTTGACTGGAGGGTGCTATTCTGTAGTTACCAAAAGATGCAGTGACTTTTGTGGATTTGGGGGGAGCTGCTTCTCTCAGGGGCCTGGTAGGATCATTACTTTGGGAATTGCCAGAGTTCTTATACTAGGATGGGATGTGCTGACACCTTTTACTTTATTTTTCTTTTTTTCTTTTTTTGAACCCAAGTCAGGACGTGGCATATGCTAGGAAAATGCTCTACCACTGAGCCACAACCTCAGATTTTTTTTTTTTTTTGGTGATAGGTTCTCACTATCTTAGTCTCAGTTGACTTCAAACTCCTGTCTCTGCCTTCCAAGTAGCTGTAATCCCAGCCACTTTGGGGGGGGGAGGGGCCCTGAAGCCCACAGCAATGCAGTCATCACCATTCAGTGAACGGAGCTAGAAGCCACTTTAATAGCAGCGTAGCAGCTACTCTCTACCTTAGGGCTAATAGACAGCAGCCTTGACCTTTAGTGGGGCTGAGCTTTTGAAGGGAAATCCCACAGGCAGGTGGTCCTAACCACTGGCAGGTAGTCGAGCAGGTTAAGTATTTTTACAAAAACAAAAACAATTTGGCAGCTAAGTCTGCCAGGTTATTACAAGATTATAGGCAAGGGCAATCAATGCATCTGCTTCTGGGAGGTGTCTGTAGTTTGTTAGGCCTCACTGAGGCTCCAGCCCAGAAGAGTTTGGAAGTCAGAAATATTTCTGGCCTACAATTCTATCATTTCTATTGTGGGGAGAAGCAATCTTTCTTGGCTGGGCACTGTTGGTTTGTGCCTGAAATCCTGGCTACACAGGAGGTTGAGAGCTGAAGATTGCAGTTCAAAGCCAACCCAGGCAGGAATAGTCACAAGACTCTTAGCTCCATTTAATTTCCCAAAAGCCAGAAATGAAGCTGTAGCTCAAGTGGTAGAGCACTAGCCTTGAGTAGAAAAGCTCAGGGAACAGTGCCCAGGCCGAGTTCAACTAGGATTGGCACCAACAAAGCAAAACAAACAAAAAAGGACTTCAAATGGCCAGAAGTTAGTGCTTGTGTGCCCAATCTGGGATGGTGAAGCTATTTTTTGCTAGGGCCATTGGTATGAGATGTTAGCCGACATTCCTCTTTATGTTTGCTATTGAAAAAGCTCCTAGATTGATTGAATTTCAAGTCCTGCCTGCACTTCTTTGGCAGGGACAAACCAAATTATTATTTTTTTTTTCCAGTTTCAACAAAGGATTTTATTTGCTGATCTCCCAAGAGCAGAATTCAGAAAGCCCTCTGTGAGAACAGTCCTGTAACAAACATTCATAGCCACCTGTCCTCTCTTCATAAGGTGTGCCAGTTACATGCCTCTGTTATTGGAGAGAGAGGTAATGAGGGAGTACTCGACAGAGAATATTGCACTTATCCTGCTTACATCTTTAGGCACACCTTTCCTGCCGGAAAGCCTTTTTTGTAGTCTCTCCATTGAGAAACATTTTTTTTTAAAATAGCACATTATTTAAAGATTTCTGCATGCTACTCTTCTAGTTCCAGTTATCTACTAGAAAGGTAGAGAATTAAAGTTTCCTCCAATCATTAAAGAATACAAGTTACTCTAGGCTCCTAGATCGTTCACCTAGACTTACAGAGGAAGTGAAATCTCAAACTCTACTGTTCTCCAAAATGGGCAACAGAAGAGAAGATTTATTTGATCAGTACCACTACTAAAACGGAGTCACTCCATGAATGAGTGAAGCAAGCTTCCTCACCCGACACTATACAAGACTTGAGTCTCAAATACACAATATAGTTCAGAGAGCCAGCCAGCAGTGCTGAGATGGAGGAACAGATGAAATGCTGGTGAAGGCACAGAGTAAAGAATCCCAAGAAAGGTTTGGGGCCACTTCCATTTAATAAGCTGGTAGTACAGCAGTGTGGTGGCCTGGGCTGTGACAGCACCCAGATGTTTCTGTGCCAACTGCCAGGCAGACCTTTCATTGCTTGCAGGCTGGGCATTCCCCACGCCTGCTGGCCGGCAGCTCTCCTTTAGAAGCCAGGCCACAGTCCATCAATGTCTCTTTGGTCATATAGCACCACCTAGTGGAACGTTCTCAAATAGCACTCTGGTTCTTCCCCTCTTCCTCCTCATTATTGTTACTATTCTTTTAAAACTAAGTCGTTGTCTAAAGGGATTTCAACTCCATAAACCAGGTTATGAGGGCAATGCATCTTGATCAATGTTACCTCCTACCGTCATTCTTCACCATCTTTCCCCACCCTACCTTCAAGGTTCAATTTTTACATAATGTGCATTGAATATATGCTAACTGTATTTGCTCACTCTTTCTCCCCCTATTTGAGTGTTCTCCCCTCTTGCTGTCCTCCCCCAGTTCTGCACTCTCATTGTTTACTGCAGCCTTGTTGCAAAGGAACAGGAAGTTGAATAAGTAGGACTGAGAGGTGCCATGTACTCTTTATTCCATTTACCCAGCTTTACAGTTCTGTACTGTAATATCCAAACCAGGAAATCGATGTTGGTTTAGATCCTGTTAAGTCCTATGCCAGGTCTCTCATGTGCATATTTGTCTAACCACCACCTAATCAAGATACAGAGCCATCCCAACACCACAGACATCTCCCTCAAGCTGCCCTTTTCTACTCAGACCCACCTCCTTACTCGCCATCTCTAACTGTTCTAACCACTAATCTCTTTCCATCTCCACAATTTTTCCAGAAGGTTATTTAAATGGAACCACATATGTGTTATTTAATTTTAAAGTCTTTTTGGCTACAAAGACTATTTATAAAGTTTATGTTTAAAGTAGAACCTGAAACTGGGCACTGGTCATTACTCAGGAGGCTGCGATCTAAGGATTGTGGTTTAAAGCCAGCCTGGATAGAAAAGTCGAAGACTCTTTATCTCTCCACTTAACTATCTAAAAACCAAAGTGGAGCTGTGGCTCAAAGTTAGTAGAGCACTAGCCTTGAGCAAAAAAAGCTCAAGGATAGTGCCCCCCCCACAGGCGCTGAGATTGATTCTCTATGACTGATATCCCCCCCCCAAAAGTAACAACAATCAACTAGCAAAAAGCCGGAAGTGGAGGTGTGACTCAGGTGGTAGAGAGCCAGCCTTGACAGAACTGACAAGTGTGCCAGCACACATAAACAATCCACCGGACAAAACTGAATTTCTTGGCTGCAGCAGGTATACTGGCAGTGCTTTCAGTACTACCATGGGGGAGTAATTCACATACTCTGGAGAGCAGAAGCACAGGCACTACCACAGGAAATTCCACTGTAAAGTAATGCTTTAGGGACTAGGAAGGAAAAGGCCTGATCTAGAGTTCACAAACACTGATTCACAGCCTGAATGACCCAGCAGGGTGATGAAATACATATTCTTGATGCTATTACTTGTCTATTTGGTATCATAAATAACCCTGAATGTCAGAGGTTAAAGCCACAACCACTTAGGTGGTGAGGAAATTTGCATGTTGGTCATCATGGAGCTGCTTTTGTCACCTGGCTGGCAGTTTTTAGTGTGTGGGTGTGTTTTTGCCAGTCATGGGGCTTGAACTCAGGGCCTGGGTGCTGTCCCTGAGCTTCTTTCACTCAGGGCTAACTCTCTACCACATGAGCCACAGCACCACTTTTGGCTCTTCTGTGTAGCTTATTGGGGATAAGAGTCTCATGGACTTTCCTACCCAGGCAGGCTTTGAACCACAATCCTCAGATCTCAGCCTCCTGAATAGCTAGCATTACAGGCATAAACTACTTGCACTCAGCTGAAAAAAATAACTGGACAAGGTGTTTTTTTTGTTGTTGCTTTTACAAGAACACAGAAAGTAGGATGTGAGAAAATGGAAGATAAAGAAATGCATGATAAAGTTATATTGACTGTGTAACACTTTCACTAGACGGTAGCCTTAAGAAGCCAGTCTTTTTGTGTGACTGTGTGCAGGGGCTTTGAACTCAGGATCTGGGCACTGTTACTGAGCTTTTTTGTGAGTTTTTTTTTTTTTTAGTTGGTCATGGGGTTTGAACTCTGAGCGTGGGTGCTGTCCGAGACCCTGAGCTTTTTTGTTCAAGGCTAGGGTTCTGTCATTTGAGCCACAGCTCCACTTCCAGCTTTTTTTGGTAACTAATTGGAGATAGTTTCATAGACTTTCCTGCCTGGCTTGGCTTCCAACCCCAGTCCTCAGATCTTAGCCTCATGAGTAGCTAGGATTGCAGGTGTGAGCCACCAATGCCTGGCTTTTCTTCCAAGCTTAAAAGAAAAAAGACACTAATCCCCCCCCAAACCCAACAAACCATTCACTAAATGGGCCAGGGAACTAAAGAGAGACTTATCAAAAGAAGAGATTAAAATGACAGAAAAGCATATGAGAAAAATGTTCACCATCCATGGTCATAAAGGAAATATAAATAAAAGCAACCCTAAGATACCACCTTACCCCAACAAGAATGGCCAAAATTTTGAACTCAGATAATGACAGTTGCTGGCAGGGTTGTGGAGAAAAAGGAACCTTACTGCACTGCTGGTGGGATTGTAAACTAGTTCAGCCACTCTGGAAAGCAGTGCGGAGGTTCCTTAAAGAACTGAAAATAGACCTTCCCTATGATCCCACCATACCACTTCTGGGCATCTATCCTGAAGATCATGACCCAAGATATGACAAGGACACCTGCTCGACTATTTTCATCTCTGCACTATTCACAATAGCCAGGTGATGGAAACAATCCAGATGCCCCACTGCAGATGAATGGATACAGAAAATGTGGTATATATACACAATGGAATTCTACATAGCCAACAGACAAGATAAAATAATGGCATTCACAGGGAAGTGGATGAATCTAGAGCGAATCATGTTGAGTGAGACAAGTTAAGACCAAAGGAACAAAAGGCGCATGGTTATCCTTAATAGGTGGCTATTAGATCCAAACAGTACAAGAGCGAGGACTCAATATTTGCATTCCCAATGCTATGGACATGGTAATGGAAATATAAACACAACTACATAGACATAAAAACCTATGACTCTATAGACATAATGTTTTATTACATAGATTAATATGTATCTATGATATACAAATCCTTAGCCTAATTTTGATTATGTTCTAAAAACTAAGTGCGCCAATGATTGTATATAGAGATTCCCTTCTTGAGTACTTGTTTGTTAAACATGTCATTTGAAATATGATGTAAAAATAAATGTTAATAAATTCTTTAATAAAAAAAGACAAAAATTTGGTATTGCCAAATGCTGCTTAAGGTTAAGGATCAAATTAAGTTTGGAACTAAATCAGACAGCCCAACAGCCTAGGGGTCTGAAATCTTTGCATAAAAATGAGCTTGGGTTTGGACTCATATTCTCATCAGCCTCAGTTTTCTCTTCACTAAAGCACGGAAAGATTAATTCGTCCTCTGAGAAAACTGGCTTGAGAATTTTATTTTTCTAACATTTGGCAGGCTTTGATGCCATAGGCTTCGAAAATACTTCCATCTAGTGGCGAGTTTGTGGAAGTGCACCATAGAATGATCAGCTCAGGACCAGAGTGAAGCAACATGCCTGCCGGGTTGGACCTGGATAGGTCTCTTAGAGGTGAAGGCCTCAAAGCAGGGGCCAAGGAAGTCTCAAATAAGGCCAGACAGGATGTGCGGGGGAGGTATTGAGAATGAGATGTTTTCCTATCAATTTGCTGAGATGTCTAGTGATTTAAAAAAAAAATTAAATCAGGCTTTATTTCTCCCTTTTTCTACAGACCCTATGATTTCACTTCCTTAGCGTTTCTCTGATTCAGAATTTAGCTCCATGGGTTTACATCAAGGAAGGAACCCTGAGTGTCATATCCAGTTTTTTGTACAATAATAACTCTGCTTGGCTAGAAGGGCTTTGTTGTTGGTGATGGTTGTAGAGCTTGAACTTGGGGCCTAGGTGCTACCCCTGAGCTCTTGTTGTACAGCACCACTTGTGGTTGTCTGGTGTTTAGCTAGGAATAAGTTTCACACACTTTCCAAACAGGGGTGGCTTGGAGCCGCAGATCTCAGCCTCCTGAGTATCTAGGATTACAGGAGTAAGTCCCCAGCATCCTTCAGTTCTGTGCCCCCCATAACCCTCACAAAGATAAATCAACAAACAAGATGAAAAGAAAGCAACAACAAAGAAAAGAAACTTATAAAAAATAATAAACCTATCAGCATGAACTATAGGAAATAGGGTCTTTTCTTTGTTACTATTTTGTTTTCTTTTTATCTTGTTTGTTGCTTTTCTGTCTTTAAGAGGATAACAGAATGGGTGGGGAGTTTGGCCTAGTGGTAGAGTGCTTGCTTGGCAAGCAAGAAGACCAGGGTTCTACTCCTTGGTATCACATACACAGAAAATCCAGAAGTGGTGCTCGACTCAAGTAGTAGAGCACTAGCCTTGAGGGCAGTACTCAGGCCCTGAGCTCAAGCCCCAGGACTGGCAAAACAAAAACAAACCAACCAACCAAACAAACAAAAACCAGGGAATGGCATTTAACAATCCTGAATTTCTTTCCTTTTTTTTTTTTTTGTGATTATGTAAGATCAAAACCTTGTTTTTTCACCCCCCCCCCCCCCAGGGCCTTGATTACTCCAAGCTCACTCAAGGTGTTTGGGAAAAGTACAGGGGTCAGCTGCGACCTACAAGTATGAATGGAGAACTTGTCGGATTGGCTTCCCCTCCCCCTGCAGGCTGTTCAGTTTCTAGAAGACTCTCTGGTGTATCTCTTTTGGAGAACCTTCTCATCTTTCCCTTACTCTATTTCAAGTTGGGATTTTCTTGGGCTGATTTTTTTTTCTCCCTCTACGGATACTTTGTATCTCTTAAGATTTTGGTGGCTTTATATTGATCTTTTTTTCCCCCTAGAAGGCTTTGGAAACACGTGTTCTGCAAGTCCTAGGAAATAATATCTATCCATCCATCTGCATTATCTTGGGAAGCTCCTGAGTAACTCAAGTTCCTCCTTAGAGCTGGGCTGGCTCACCCTAAGCTGCCTGGATTGGGTGAAAGCACTCTTCATCTATTTAGATTTATTGTGTGTGGTGTGCGTGTGTAATAGTGATGTTTGTGTTTGGGGCTCATGTGTGGAACATTTAGTAAAGTTTTTGTTGTTGTTGGTGGTGGTGGTAGTTGTGGGGCTTGAACTCGCGGCCTGGGCTCTGTCCCTGAGCTCTTCAGCTCAAGGCTAGCACTCCACCACTTGAGCCACAGCAGCACCACTAATGGTTTTCTGGTGGTTCACTGGAGATAAGAGTCTCATAGACTTTTGTGCCTGGGCTAGAACTCAACTCCCTGAGATCTCTGTGGGCACAGTTCATGCCAGGAGGACACAGGTGAAGTCAGCCATGAGAGGAGGTACACAGAAGCTACAGGGTCCTCCAAGAACTCTTAGATGTTTTCACCCAAAGGGGCCAAGGCTGAGATCTCCTCTTCCCTGTAATGATGTGAGACCACCATCGGGAGCCTTGGTAATCAGAGAAGCCCCTCCCAGCCTTGGTATCCTTAGGGCTCAATGCTTGTTGGGGACTGACTGTGGGGTCAGTGACCTTGGACCCGCACAATTGAGTACATAAGGAAGTAAGCTCTTATCATGATTTTGGGCTGTGTCAATAGCTTCTCATTTAACCTGTTTGGGACTTGATAGCTTCTCATTCAACCTATTTCAGACTTGATACTGTTTGCACGAATGTAGCCCCTGGCAGTTCCCTAGTCTAAAGAAGTGTATTTAAGATCAGAACTGGAAATAAACTGGGCTACGGTCTTGGGCGACAGGCTTCTTAAGCTGTGGCTCCTGATTTGGGCTGTAGCCCTCCTGAACCCCATCTGTTTGTCTCTCTTCTAATTTTTCCTAGTCCTTGCCCCCTATTTCAGGAACCCCAATCTGCGAACCCTGGTTTGCTGCCGGTTGGCCCCGGCAAATGCTGGCTGCTGTTGGTCAAGGATCAGCTGACCATGCCTGGATTCATAGCCTGCCCAATAAATCACACCGTTGGTTTATCCAATGTGCCCAGCACACAACCAAAATCATTGTGTTAGTTTCTGTGGTAGGGATGGCTTGCATCCAAACTGAAGACACTTGCATGACACTGCAAGGATTAGAGATTACCTTCCAGAGGCCAAGGGCAAAGGCGGGGCCTCTGCTTGGGCAAGGCTAAATTCTTTCCTGTGAAGGCAGATTAAACAGTACTCAGCCTGCATTTGGGGTGAGTTCATTCTTCAAGGGGGAGTTGACTGGTCACTGGACTTGATTTTCATCTGCCCCCAAGGTGTACAGTCCTCAGAGAGGGGAGGGGAGGGGAGGGAAGGGGAGGGGAGGGAAACCACTTCAGATCAGCCATTTGTTCTTACCCCGAATCACTCATCACTTCCATTCTGGTTGTTGAATTCTTGCCATGTGACAGCCCTGGGGAGGTAAGCAGGGTGGATAAGTCAGAGCTAGTGCCCTACCCTCACCCCTCAGTCTAGCTAGGACTCAATTCTTCAGGAGCAAATCAAGAATTGCATAGTTAGAAGCTGGGTGGTGTTGGGTCTTTCTTATAATCCTAGACACTCAGGATGCTGAGATCGGAGAACTGCAGTTCCAAGCCAGCCTGGGCAGGAAAATCCATGAGACTCTAATCCCCAACTAACCACCAAAAAGCTAAAAGTGGAGTTGTGGCTCATGTAGCAAAGTGCCACCTTTGAGAAAAACGAACAAAAAATCCCAATGAGAGCTACAGGTCCTATGTTCAAGCTCTAGTCTAGTCCACCTGTGGGCATGCTGCTGTCACACCCCCGCAAAAAGTCTGTGGAAGGTGAAGTAGGCTCCGTTCACTCAAAGAAAAACTCAGGGGTTGCGAGTGTGGCTTAGTGGTAGAGTGCTTGCCTAGCATGCACTGGGTTCAAGTCCTCAGTACCACATAACACAGAAAAAGCCTGGAAGTGGTGCTGTGGCTCAAGTGGTAGAGTGCTAGCCTTGAGAAAGCTCAAGGATAGTGCCTGGTTCCTGAGTTCAAGCCCCAGGACTGGCCAAAAAAAAAAAAAAGAAAGAAAAAGAAAATTCAGCAAGATTCCTCTCTACTTGGGGACTTCTCAGAGATTGATTTTTCTGAGTTGGGACAAACTAAAGCTGGATTATTGAAAGGACAGGGAAATCCAAACATAGGAAGAATGGGGTGCCTGAGAAAGCAGGCCCAGAGCCACTCTCTTCTGAGGGCAGTCCTTTCCTCTGCTCCTTGAAATGCCTGCTTTGGCTCCTCAGGCCAACAGATGCCCCAGAATGCCAGAGGGACTTGGGAAGGACCAAAGCTTTCCCTGCATTTTCACTGAAACTGTTACATAGTTCAAATTTGCAAGAGGGGAACCTGATTGGCTAGGCTTGAAGTGAGGTGCTTACCCTAATCCAATAAGCTGTGGCAGACTGGGTTGGGGTGTGTGGCCAAGGAAGTGGGGATTAAATCTGATATAAAAAGGCTGCCTGCCTTCCCCTCTTCCTTCAGGAGGAGTGGCTGGGAATCTGGTGATGACTCACACTTGAGTCACCTTTTGGTGACTTCAAATTAGTTCCAACCCCAGGGCTTCCAGGTCCTGTGTATTGAGTGTTTGCTCTTTAAGTGTCCCATTTGAAAGTTACATCAATATACATACATTACTCAAGATCAAGTGACCCAGACCATGACATGTGTGGCACCCATGTTAGCTGGGGAAGGGGCTTATTAAAGGCAGAGGTGTGTGTGTGGGGGGAACATGTAAATCCTGGAAGGGGGCTGGGATGGAACTGAAGAGACAGGGAAGACCTTGGATATTTGTTTCTAGCCTCACAGTTGGGGCACACTGGCCCATAGACACTGGCCCCTCCCTCCCCCCTCTTTTTTTTTTTTTTTTTTTTTTTTTTTTGCCAGTCCTGGGGCTTGAAATCAGGGCTTGGGCTCTGTCCTTGGGCTTTCTCAAGGCTAGAGCTCTACCACTTGAGCCAGTTTTTTCTATGTGTGTGGTACCTAGGAATCAAACCCGGGTCTTCCGTGTGTGCTAGGCAAGCACTCTACCACTAGACCAAACTCCTGCCCCACCCTGCTGTTTTTAAAATTGTCCTGCCCTTTCCTGGAGCTCTGGACCTCTCAAATATGCCTCCTCACTGGATGCTCAAGTTGACTCAGCAGCTTCCCCTGACCCCCCCTTTACAGGGAGTGTGTTGGCCCTTTAACATACAGTTGGGAACTTGGGAGTCTCTAGTAAATGGGGACTGGAGCAGCTATCCCAGGTTCCTTAGAATCAAACTCAAGGCCTGCTGCATGCTAAGCAAGTGCTTCTGGCACTGATCTATGCCCCATCTAGCCAGGCCCCCCCCCCCCCCCAATCCTAAAGGGGCTTTGGCAGATCTGAGCACATCCCCCAGAATGTAGGACATCATGTTTGCATCATCTCCCCTTTCCTAATCAATTTCTTTCTTTCTCTGCATCCAGCTGGCTGGAACACCATTTCTAACCCGGGATGGCCTATTTTCCATTTAAGCCTGCCGCCTCCACCCAGCGGCCTGCCTCGATTGCCCCTACCAATTAATTACATTGATGGCTGTGAGTCGGGACTGTGATCCCGTAACTTGGCACCTCCTTCTCGGGTCTTTAACTGCCGGATGCCGAAAAGAACCTTCAGTTGGTTAGAAGGTGATGGGGGTGGAGGTAGTCTTCCTCCATCCAGGAATTGATGGAACGTCGGATGCGGTTGCGCCTGGCACAGGACGCTGACCTCAAGTGGTGAACTGGAGAATCTGCGAGGCCTAGAAGGGGAGAAAGTGGAGGGTTCACTAAGGGAGTCCAGCCAGCAGGGCCGGCTCTGGCCGGCCCCGGGTGACCCTGAACAGCGAGAACCAGTGTATGAGTGTGTGTGTGTGTGGGGGGGGAATCTTGCAAAACTTAAAAAGTTGTTTTACTTCCCACATGCTCGGGAAAATGACGCTGAGGAGCTTTGCTGGAGAGGAGTACGGTCTCCATGCAACCCGAAGGGCGCTGCTGGCTCGGGTGAGCCGCACCCTTCACCCCCACCCCTCGCTGGAACCCGGGTAATCCTCCGGAACTCCGAGCTGAACGGAAGGAACCACTCCTAGGAGAGCCAAAGGCCACCTTGCCCATCCAGGCCAGTGGGGACGGCAGGGCCCCGCGTGTCCCCGAGCACGCACGCACCGCGCGCACGCCTGCCCCCGCCTCCGGCCGCCCCGTGCCCGGGCGCACGCAGCCCCTCCGCGCGCACCCGCCCGCAGGACCGCGCATCTGCTGCGGGCGCGGAGCGGCCCCGAAGTCAGACCCGCGGGAGCCGAAGGGACTGGCGGGGGATGGGGGGGGGGAGATCCTGGGGGCCGCCGCTGTCCGGGGCGGAGCCTGGGGCGGAGCTCGCCGGGCCCCGGCACGCCGGGAGAGGGCAGGTCCGCGCCGCCGCCGTGCGCTCCGCCCCTCCCTCGGCCCGCGCCCTGGGTTCCTCCTCGCCGCAGCCTCCGCCGTAGCTGCCGCTGCTCCGGCCTCCACCGCCTCCGAGGTAGGCGCATTGGAAACGGTTTGGCTCTGGCCTGCGCCCCGGAGCCTCCAACCGGGGCCTCTGGGGGAGGCGATCCCCGGAGATCCCGGGGGGAAAGTTGGAGGGCCTCGGAGCCCGGGCTCTGGGAGAGAAGCAGGGGCAGCTCGACCAGGCCTTTGGATGGGTCATCCACGCGGGCGCAGAAGGCCTGGTGGACGGGCCGCTGAGTGACCCGGGGTCCAAGGCTTAGGATCGCGAGGACGAAGGTCCCGGAGCTGGTGCACCTGGGCGGGGAGGGGGGGGCGAGGAATGGTGCGGACCTGCGGGCGGAAGGGCACGGGCCGCCGCGTGGAGGCCCGGCGCGCCTAGGTGACCTTCCCCGGCGGCGCCCTCTGGTCTTGCACCCTGTGCGCCAGGGCTGGGTAGGGACCCTCCAGCTGCCCACACTTGTTCGGCTGGACTCGCGGGGTCGTGTTAGCCAAGCTGGCTCCCTCCGGGATGAGCTCCCCTGACAGCCAGCTGTACCCCCCCCCCCAACCCGGGCTCTTGCACGCCCTGGTCGGCCCACGCGGGGAAGCAGAAGCTGGCACCCAGCACCTCCAAGCGCGTGCCAGCGCCTTCCCGGGCGGAACGGGCTGCTAAAGCCTCCACTCTTAGGCCTCCGGGACTTGGGGCTTTGGTAGGAGGTGTGACTTCTGAAAAGGGAGACCTCCTCACCTCCCCATCGGTCAGCGATGTGATTCTGGCTCAGTTCATTCACACACGTGGCTGGTTCAGAGCCTGCCAATGACCCCCTGGTGATTTACCTAAGGTCACACTGCTAGTTAGATACCAGGCCTCAGTTTTCTCTGTCTGTAAAATGGGAGCAGTTATACTTCTCCCTTGGTAGGTTTTTTTTTTGGGGGGGGGGAGTGGGTAGACTCAAAGTGAGCTGATTAACAGGAACAGTGCCTGTCATACAATCGGCTTCCATGGAAACGGGGACACTTACCTTGGTGCATCTGGGGACGATGGAGCCCATCCCCCTCCCCCCTCAGCCATTTTTGCTCCCGGTGGTGTCCCGGAAGGGATTCTTTACTGGGTCCTGGTTAACCTTACGAATGAACGTTCAGATAACAGGCATCTTTCCGGGTCATAATTCCTGTCTGCTGAGATTGGGGCGCGGAATTTGCCTGTGCAGACCCTGAATGCGGGAGCAGAGTGGAGGCTAGGCATCTTTCCCCTGCAGCCTCTTTGATAGCAGAGGAAGGACTAAACTTAGATTGATGATAGAACTGATACCGATTACACACCTACCTGCCTTTCCCGTAGTTCTCACTGAACTCCTAGAGGCTCAGAACCCCGGCCCTGGCAGCCTTGACTTCAAGGGTCTGGGGTGGAGCTTGTTACAAGTGGATGCTTCAGAAAGGCCTGTGGCTGGGTATAAATGAGCTCTTTGCAACCCTTTTTGTTGACAGAAGGCTAATCTGACTATTCCAGTGGGTGATACATAGTATCACATTAAATAGTGGAGGAATTACTGAATAGGCAGTGGTAGTCCTTTGATCCTAGACATCTCTGTTTCAGAAAGTAGCTTTGGCTTGGGTACTGGTGGCTTAGGCCTGTAATCCTAGCTACCCCAGAGGCTTCAGTCTGAGGATCAGAGTTCAAAGCCAGCTGGGGGGAAGTCTGTGAGACTCTTACCTTCAAATTAACCAGGGTCAGCCTTGAAAAAAAAAAAAAGCTCAGCATCCAGGCCCAAGTTCAAGTGCCAGGACCAACACACACACACACACACACACACACGTAAAGAAAAGAGCTTTGCCTAGCAGAGAGTCACAAGTATTTAGAGGACTATATTGGTAGATACAGTTCTAGAGCAGTGGGTTTCTCTCGAAATAACTGCTTTAAACAGTATCTTTATACCATGACTTTCCAAGTCTCATGGAAAAGTTGTCCAACTGATGTTTCTGGGGTGATGTGGGTGAACAGGTTCCTATTTGAGTCCCTGAGCCTGTGCATCTTTTTCCTTTCCTGATGGTGTGTTGGGGCATTCCCTCCCTCCCTCTCTCTCTGCCTCCCTCCCTCTCTCCCTCCCTCCCTCTCTCCCTCCCTTCCATTCCTGACTCTGAGGCTTGAACTCTGAGCCAGGGTGCTGTCCCTGAGCTTTTTTGCTGGTTAATTTGGAGCTAAGAGTCTCACAGACTTCCCTCAAGCTGGGTTTGAACTGTGATCCTCAGGTCTCAGTCTCCTGAGTAGCTAAGGTTACAGGCATGAACCACTGGCATCTGGCTGTTGGCCTTTTCTTTCTTTCCCCCCTTTTTTTTTTTTAATCAGTCCTGGGACTTGGGTCTGGGCACTGTCCCTGAGTTTTTTTTTTTTGGTGCCAGTCCTTGGGGCTTGAGCTTAGGGCCTGAACACTGTCTTTAGGCTTTCTCAAGGCTAGAGTTCTACCACTTCAGCCACCACTTCTGGCTTTTTCTATGTATGTGGTACCAAGGAATCAAACCCGGGTCTTCATGCATGCCAGGCAAGCACTCTTACCACCAGGCTAAACTCCCAGCCCATCCCTGAGCTTCTTTTGCTCAAGGCTAGCATTCTATCACTTGAGCCACAGTACCACTTCCAGCCTTTTCTGTTTATGTGATACTGAGGAATACAACTCAGGGCTTCATGCATGCTAGGCAAGCACTCTACCATTAACCTACATTCCCAGCCCCCATTCGGGCGTTTTCTTCAACTAAATAAAATGCTTGGTCCCAGAGAGTGGGTGCTTGGTGCTGATTTCTTAGTTTTATTTCTGCTAGTCTGGTATGGTTATTATTGGTGGAGGATGAATGGGTCCAGACAGTGAGTTGGTCCCAACTGGAACTGGACAGGTGTAGACTAACCTGGTGGCAATAATTGGCTCATGCCATCTTTACCAGTAAGATGCTCCCAAGGCACCTTAGTCTCCTTTCCACTTATTGAAGTTCTCCACAGTGTGATGTTTGAGTGGATGTTTGGGTGGTCAAGAATCACCCAAGCCCGGAAGGTGGCCCCAGAAGTTCAGGCCCCATACTCAGGCCATGTGTGTCTGTGGTCTATGGCCTTGGGTGACTCTTCCCAGATTCCTGTGGTGGCCACCAAGAAAAGGGGCCAAGGGGGTCCTCAGTTGGGCCTAGGTACATTTTTTTCTTACTCATAAGGATTCTAGGCTCTGTGTGTGTGTCCATACACCTGTACTGAGGTTTGAACTCAAGGCCTGGGCACTCTCCCATTACCTGGCTGGTTGTAAATCACGATCCTCAGAACTCAGCCTCTTGAGTAGCTAGGATTCCACGTGCAAGCCACCCACCTGCCCCTGGCAATTCTAAGCTTTTTTTTTTTTTTTTAATCCACACGTCAGCAGGAAAGAGCCCTAGAGAGTATCCTGGGCTTACAACACTTATGCCATGAGCCAACTTGTCTAGTACAACTTAAATCACTTTCCTGTGACTCAGTTTCTCTGCCATGGTAACATGATCACCGCAGTCCTCACAGCCCATTCTGGGGTTTTGATGTATGTTCTGTGCCACTGCAATGTAAGTTCTGTGCTTTGGCACAGTAGTAAGGTGTTGGATAGGTGAATGGATGGCATTGGGGCTGGGCACTCCTTGGCAGTCTATTACTGGCAGTCTCACACTGTAGTCACTTCTCTGTTTGCAGGAGCTAATGGCTGTGAGTACCTTTGGAAAGTAGAAGTTTCTGCTCAGATGGAGCGTGTTATTTTTTCACACTGATCAGATGTGGTTCAGGGTGTCTGGGGTTAGCTAGCTGGCAGTGGACAGTGTTTAGTAGATTTGCCCTGTAGGAAATGAGGACAGTTGTGCTGAGGTGGGGGCATTCTTCTAACACCTGACTGGACAGCAGTCAGCCAATCAATGCTTCTTTATGGACAGGGTGGACTCTGGACCCTGTGGTTCAGGGTGACTTTTGAGTAATATACAGCCATTATTCTAATAAGAAATATGCAGAAAGAAGGCTCGGGGGTTGGGTGCTGGCTTACCATGGGTGAAGTCTTGAGTTTGAGCTTTAGACCCACATCACAAAAGAACCTGATTTCACATCTATAAGATGTGGTAGGTGTGCAGATCTGTTGTGTATCAGCATGCATGGCTCTGTACTTTGTTTCCTTTGCCAGTTCTGGGGCTTGAACTCAGAGCCTGGGCATTGTCCCTGAGCTTCTCAAGGCTAGTGCTTTACCACTTTTGAGCCACATAGCCACTTCTGAGTTTTGCTGTTTATATGGTACTGAGTACTCAAACCCAGGGCTTCATGCATGTTAGGCAAGCACTCTACCACTAAGCTACCATCCCAGCCCCAATGGCACTGTACTCTCTATTGAAGAATCAATATGATCCTCTTAAGACTGAGCCAGGGGCCCCATCCTGTGTTAGAGCTGAAGGAAAAGGAGGTACAGAGAGGTTGTGATTGGAATGGTGGGATAGGATTGAGATTCAGGTTCTCTTGATTCCTGGATTGCTGTCAGTGTTAAACCCCAGGTGGCCAAGCAAGGCAGAGGGACTCCAGGGAACCTGAGGTCAGGCAGGGGAGTCCTTTTACATATGAACCCTAAACCCTGGTGTGTTAACTGCCAGCCCAATCTTTCTCCCTGTAGCCCTCGGGTGGACAGGCAGCCCTGAGTCCACGACATTCTTGTGAGTCTCATGGAAGGCCATGATGGCCCAGCTTCCAGAGTGTTTTAAAATAGGAGCAACGCCTGGAAAGCAAGGCTGCCCCCCTCCCCCCGTTGTGAGTTGTCGGGGAAGGGGGGGATGGGCAGCTGCAATGGCAACACTAACCTGCCACCAGCCGAGAGCCATCAGATTTGTCAGCATCAGAAATCAGTGACTGTACCCTGGGCTCGGCTTCTGCCTTGGGAGAAAATGTGTGTGTGTGTTTCAGGGAGGGAGGCTTGTGAGGGTGTTCTGGCATTCAGAGCTGTGCTTTTCCTGGTCTGTAGGGGTAGAGAGTTGCTTTTGCTCTAATCTATAATCTAGCACTGGCTGGTCTGATGCCCCTTCCTTCTATAGGCTGGCACACTTTTTTTCCCCATAGGCAAGCCATCTGGAATAGATTTGGTAAAACAGTAGGGCCAAAGGCCTTCCCACACTTCTCTCTTCTTGAGAGGAATCTTGGGATGGCAAAGTATGATGGTCTAAGTTTCCGGCTGTTAGTTTTTTTTTTTTTTTTTTGCCAGTCTTGGGGCTTGAACTCAGGGCCTGGACACTGTCCTCGAGCTTTTGTGCTCAAGGCTGTCACTCTGAACCACTGATTTCTGGTATTTATTGGAGATAAGAGTCTCGTGGACTTTCCTGCCAGAGCTGGGTTTGAACCATGATTCTTAGATCTCAGCCTCTTGAGTAGCTAGGGTTACAGGTGTGAGCTACTCCCAGGTCACCTCTGTAGATTATGGGTGAAAACCTCACTTCGCAGCCTGGTTTGAATATGTTTCTGGAAAGCTACCTAGTTGCTTATCCTTCTGGCAGTCCCTCTGGGACAATGTGGTTTTTAACATTTCCTATTCTTAGAGAAAGTATCAATGTATACAATGTAAATAATCAAGGAGAACAAAAACTTACATTCTTGTTTGAACTCCTCAATCATCTTCCCTCTGCAGAAGGGGAGGCCAATGCCAAGTTCACAGATAGCAGAGGTCTTTCCACACTGTTCCCTACCTGGTCACACTATGAACCCATACTGTGTGTAAAAAGGCTTCCTTGAATCACAGGGGATTAGAAATTTTCTAGGATTGTTTGTGTGTGTCTGAGCACTGCCCCTTAACTTTATCACTCGAGTCTAGTACTCTTACCAGTTGAGCCAACTCCACTTCTGGCTTTTTGCTGGTTAGTTGGAAATAAGTGTCCTGCCTGGCCTGGCTTTGAACCACCATCCTCAGATCTCATCCTCTCTGATTAGCTATGATTACGGGCATGAGCCACTGGGGCCTGGCTTGTGATTTGGTTTTCAGTCAACTGTAACACAAGTATAGCTTTTGGTGCTACCACATACATAGAAATTTACCCTCCCCTTTTTAAAAAAATTGTTTGGCTAGCCCTTGGGTTTGGGACTGGCACTGTTCCTAAGTTTCTTTTGGTCAAGGCTAGCACTCTGTCACTTGAGCCACAGCGCCACTTCTGGATTTTTCTGTTTATGTGGTACTGAGGAATCAAACCCAGAAACCCAGGGCTTCATGCAGCTAGGCAAGCATTCTACCACTAGGCCACATTCGGAGCCTCTCCCTTATTTTGGATAACCACATGGTCCTCCTTAGTCTGTGAGTACCTTAAGTGTTGTTCATTTCTTTCCCCACTGATGAGCAGGTAGGCCGTTATGTGTCTTTGGGTTCCCAAAGTCCTGGTATTGGGGTAGGTTTCTAGGAGTGAAACGGCCACTAGAATGAATGAATGAGCAGTTGCCTTCCAAAACAGTGGGTGTGTCATATCTGCACTTATTTTATACAGGGTCTCATTTTTTTGGGGGGGGTTTGCTTCTCCTGCAGCTTGAATTGAATTCAGTGTCTGGATAGAGGGGTGCTAGTTCTGACTCTCTCCCTGTCCCCATTCAGCATTGCTGCTGTTTGTTCCTCTGCACAGTCAGTTTTTTTGTTTTTGTGTGTGTCATGGGGCTTGAAATGGTGCTGTCCCAAAGCTCTTCAGCTCAGGGCTACCACCCTACTCCTAGGCCTGGGCGTTGTCCATGTGCTCTCAGCTCACGACTACCGCCCTACCCTTGAGCCAAGCCCTACTTCCTGTTTTTTTTTTTTCCTAGGGAATAATTGGAAATAAGAATCTCAGATCCTTTTGTGCCTGGGCTGGCTTTGAATCTTGATCCTCAGATCTCAGCCTCCTGAGTAGCTAGGATTACAGGCTGGAGCCACTGAGCCGACACTCCCTGCTTATATTATCAGTTTCTTTACCTTTTCTTTTCCATGTAAGTTTTTTTTCTTTTTCTCCCCTCCTTGCTGTCCCTCTTTCCTTCCTTACTCCCTCTCTCTTCTCTCTCTCTTTCTCTAGACAGACAGACAGACAGTATCTGGCTATATGGATTGGTCTTGAATTCATAAGTTCAAGAGATTGTCCAGTCTTAGCTTCCTGAGTAGCTGGAACTAAAGATGAGCACTAGCATACTTGGCTTACAATAATACTATGATGCTCATTTGAATATTCACTCACTGAATGTATTTTATATTGGATACCTACCATGTATCTTGCCTTCGTGTCTTTATATACATAGCTTTTGTGCTATGTACATAGCTATATGCGTGTGTATGTGAACTGGGGCTTGAACTCAGGGTCAGGCCACTCTCCCTTAGCTTTTTCACTCAAGGTTGGTACTTACCATTTATGACACACCTCCACTTCTGCTTTTTGAGGGTTAATTGTTGATAAAAGTCTCACAGACATTTTTGCCCTGACTGGCTTGGAACCTCAATCCTCAGGTCTCGGCCTCCTGAGTTACTAGAATTATAGGCACGAGTTAAGAGCACCTGGCTTATATACTCAGAGCTTTCTTCACATTTTGAATAGATTTACTCATGACACACTCTTGAGGGGCTTTGAGTTTGGGAATGTGGTGGGTGGGGTAGGTGTAGGGGGTTGGGGGCGCAATGAGCCGAACAGCTGTCACTGCTGTGTAGCTAGCTAATGAGTCAGTGAAGATATGACCCCCCCTTCTCCCCCTTTGCCAGGATAGAGGTTATATAAATGTGTTATGCAGACCGTGCTGGGCTGATACACAATCCCTTCCTTTTGAGCTTCCAGTATTGCTGGATTTACATTCTTTAACTGGGTGTGGGGGGAGGGAGGGAGGTGGTGTTTGCGTAATATGTTCCAAGGTCAGTCAGGGTAGGGTTGGTTAGGTAGGCTGGCAGACTGTGGCTGAGGACCAAGGTGTGGCTTGCTGACCCTTGTCAAGGTCATCAGTGACCATCGGCTGGTCTCTTCTGTCTGGCCCTGCCCATTCCTCTCTTCCTGTCCATCCTAGGTCCTGCCCTGTAAGCCTTCATTAAGGTAGAGAGCTAGAGTCCTGTCTTTCTAGGCTGCTTTCTGCCTTCTGTCTATGCAGGGCAGGCTGCCTGACTCCTGTCAGACTGCTCTGCTTTATGCTCAGCACTCAGGGTGGGGGCTGGGTACTCTGTTCCTGGACAACTGAGCAGTGCAGCGGAAGCAGTGAGTGATTGGTGGGTAGAAGGGCTGAGGAGGTCAGAGTTCAGCTTCCAGGGTTGGATCTTGTCTCTGTTAGATAAGGAAACATGCTGGGATCTCTTTCCTGTAGCCCTGGCCTGAGGAAACACCATGCATATTATCCTTTCTCCTGTAGCATCAGCTCTGAGAACTGTGTGAAGTGGGTACATGTGGGAATTGTTGGTGGTTGTAAGAAGGCAATACTAGGTTACAATTGGTGTCTCTACACCTGTAATGCTAGCTACTCAGAAGGCTGAGATCTGAGGATCATGGTTTGAAACCAGCCCAGGCAGGAAAGCCTGAGACTCTGAGCCAAGGTATAGCTACTAGGCTCTGAATTCAAGCCTATATCTATCTATCTATCTATCTATCTATCTATCTATCTATCTATCTATCCCAAAACAAAGCAAAAAAAAAAACCCAACCCCACTTAATCCTGCTCTCCTTAATCCTGTTGGGTAAGTGCTACAGAGAATGGGGAGAGCCCATACCAAAAGTCCAAGGGGCAGCCATAAGCTCTTGGTGGACTGGAGCCTGGGCTCAGGGCCAGGAATGCATTGGTCTCAATGTGGGGGTTGCCTCAGGCCCAGGAAGAAGTTGGATTCAATTTCCTGCACAGTTTTCCTGTATACACTGCACCTGCCGGAGGTCTGGAACTGAAGAGGTTCTGTTTCCTTCTCAGTGTTTTAGGGGCTGAAATGGGGGTGACACACATGTAAGAAAGTCAGCATCCAAATGGTTCACATAAATGCTGGCAGGGAAGACTGTTTTAATGAACTGGTAAGTTCTGGTACTAAATAAATGAGGTGAAGTAGGCCTTCAAGGAAGGAAGCCCATGGCCACAGAAAGTCTGGCCCTGTGTGAGCTTTGCCCTTCTGACTCCTTTGTCTGCTCTTGGCTAGTAATCTCCTTAGTGGCCTGGCTGCTGTTTGATGTAGGGAAAATGTTCTTTGACGGTGGCTTGGTGTATTGGGTCTTGAGGATTAGTGGTGACAGTGTCATTAGGGAATGTTAAATGCCCTACTAAGGTGCGGGTGACTCACAACTGTAATCAGGAGATTGAGATCTGAGGATCGCAGCTCAAAGCCAGCCCCAACGAGGAAGGTTTATGAGACTGTTCTCTGATTAACTACCAAAAAGGCAGAAGTTGAGCTGTGGCTAATGTGGTAGAACACCAGCCTTGGGCGAAAAAGCTAGATAAGAGTTCAGGGCCTAAATTCAAACACACACGCACACACACGCGCACACACACACACACACACACACACACGCGCGCGCGCGCGCGCACACACACACACACACAATGGATCATTTGCTTTTTTTCCAAGGGAGAGACTAGTCTGGATGTGAAGGCTTCTGTGTCCAGTGGTGGGTCCTGGAGTCTTTGGTGGGGCCATAGAAATAGTGGCAAGGAGGGCTGGGGGTGTGGCTTAGTAGTAGAGTTCTTGCCTAGCATTAATGAAGCTCTGGGTTCAATTCCTCCATACCACATAAGCAGAAAAAGCTGGAAGTGGCACTGTGGCTCAAGTGGTAAAGCACTAGCCTTGAGTACTGAGAGGCTCAGAGACAGAGGCCAAGCTCCAGGACAGGCAAAAAACAAACAAAAACAAAAGCAACAACAACATAACCAGTGGCGAGCAAAACTTCTTTTGAGCTTTGAGAACACCTACTAGACTCAGAATTGCTGCCAGCTTTACCCCACGCTGAGTCAGTGAGGGATAACACTACAGAGAAGTGCTGTGTCCAAAATGGCTACTTAATCCTAGAAGGGACAGAGAATGTTCTGGGCCATTTGCCCATGAGGTTCTGCAAGTCTTCTGGGCTGTGTTACCTCAGCTTTCAGTCCAGCGTTGTGATTTCGAGGCCCTCTTCTCCAGGACCTGGCTTATGGTTTCCTGGTCTAACTGGGGTGCATGTGCCTATATGGGGTAGTTTGGGAGGAAAGATCAAGTGGGAGGACAGGTGTTCTCAGACCCGACTGAGCCAGCAGGAGTACCCTAAATTGGGTCTTCTCAGTTCCCTCTCATGCCCTTAACCACATCATATGGGCTGACCCAGCCATGGTTCCAGCTTGCTCCTGTGCAAGAAATAGCAGCAGCAACAAAAATAGAACACAGTAAACAGCTCACTGCTCTCCTCTACAGGGTAGGTGAGCAAGACGTTTGCAACAGGGGCCTGGACCAGAGCTTTGTGTTTTAACCTAGGGAAGTTTACAGTGGCTTCTCTTGCATCATACCCTGGGTTTCTGAAGATTGGTCTGCAGTGTCTGAAGGGAAGGCCTTGGTCAACAAAGCAACTTCCAGTTGTGGGGTTGTTCTTGGGATCACTTGATCTCAGCAGCTGCCCACTCTCTAGGAACGTGTGTCCATTTATGTGAATGTCGTATGACTAACTCTCCATAGAGTGGTAATTAAGTTATGCTGTATGTATTCCTGTATGCTTGTTTGCCTGTACGCATATTTCATTCTATTTATTTTTTGTTGGTTGCGGGTCTTGACCTCTGGTCCTGGGTGCTGTCCCTAAATTCTCCAGTTCAAGGCTAGCATTCTAGCACTTTGAGCCACGACATCATTTTGGGTTTTCTGGTGGTTAATTGGAGATAAGAGTCTCATGGGGACTTTTCTGCCCATGCTGGCTTCAAACTACAGTCTTTAGATCTCAACCTCCTAAGTAGCTGGGTTACAGGCGTAAGCCATCCAGCATGTATTATTTATTTATGCTGGTCCCAGGGTTTGGGCTTGCAGGTCCCAGCTCCAGGTCTGGGTGCTGTCTTAACCCTACAAATGTCTAAGATTATAGATGTGAGCCACTGGGCCTGGCTTAATTTTTTATTTTTGGTAATATGTAGATTCCTGCTCCTAACTAGTTTGCCTGACTAGTATTGATTGTATGCTCAATGAGGAAAATATGGTACTCTAAAAGTGAGTTCCTCAAAGTACAAAAGTTTAATGAAAAAAAAAAGTTTAATGAAAAGTTGGATTCATTCTGGCTCATCATAGGTTCAAAAGTTCTGATGTATTTTCAGTGCATATTCTGTTGGCTGCCCGACATTTTGTAAGATGATCTGTTTTACTGGCAAGTGTCCTGTGTTTCAGTAAAATAGCTGGCTCATGGGAATATGTCTTTGGCAGTTAATTCATTCAGTAAATGTTTTCTGGTGTTTACCGTGTCCTGGGTTTATGTTAAGGCCTGAAGATGCCCATGTAGAGAGGTCAAAGGTCATGCTGATCTGTCAACAAAAACTCAGTATCTCCAGCTCTAGCCTTCCTTCTGGGAGAGGGGGGGGTGTTGTCCCTCCACTAGATAGCATGAGCTTCTCTGTCCATAATCTGGGAATTTAGGGTTCTTGGAATTCTCAGTGGATAATTTTTATTGGCTGTTAATTGTATCTCATAAACATTACTGAGGGTAAACTAATTTTCCTAATTACCAGTGCCTTTATTCTGGTGGTTCTTTTATTGCAGCAGAAGATGGCTGTTCCTCCCACGTATGCTGATCTTGGCAAATCTGCCCGGGATGTCTTCACCAAGGGTTACGGTAAGCATCAGGGGAGGCTGGGCTCTTCCATACCCAGATGGGTTTGGGGATGTTTTTATTTTCCCTGGGGTAGATTTGGGAGATCAGATATTGGGGAGATGGGGATCAGCTTTGGGCAGCTGGTTGTGTCACCAGTAGGTGGCAGCAGGCGCGCAGCTGTGGGTAAAGTGCACATTGTCATTTTCTTTTCTCTCTGTCGACACTGTTCAGCAGCTTTGTGGCCTGCTATGGAGCGCAGCTTCTATATTTAGCCTAATGTGCCCACAAGGGCTAATGACTGTGTGCCAGCTGCCAGGCACCCTATCTCCAGCCCTGCTAGGAGCAACAGGCAGGGCTTAGGTGGAGCCAGTGCCTGGTTTTCTGTCTGTTGCTATTTCATGGCAGCTGCAGGCATTGGGTGCGCCTAGGTCTCACTGTAGAGGGATTTATTTTATTTTAATGTGTGTATTTAATTAACTTGTCTTTCTTTTTTCTTTTTGCCAGTCCTGGGGCTTGAACTCAAGGCCTGGGCACTGTTCCTGGGCTTCTCTTGCTCAAGGCTAGCATTCTACCACTTGAGCCACAATGCTATTTCTGGCCTTTTTACTTATGTGGTACTGAGGAATTGAACCCAGTGCTTCATGCATGCTAGGCAAGCACTCTACCACTAAGTCACATTTCTGGCCCTTAAATAATATTTATTTATCTATCTGTTTATGCCAGTACTGGGGTTTGAATTCTGGGCCAGAATACTGTTTCTTAATTTTTTGATTCAAGACTGGTGTTCTGTCACTTTGAGCCACATCTCCACTTATTGTTGTTGATTTTTTTTTGGCCAGTCCTGGGTTTGAGCTCAGAGCCTGAGCACTGTCCTTGGGGTTTCTCAAGGCTAGAGCTCCACCACTTGAGCCACAGTACCACTTCTGGCTTTTTTTCTATGTATGTGGTATGGAGGAATCCAACCTGGGTCTTCGTGCATGCTAGGCAAGCACTCTACCACTAGGCCAAACTCCTAGCCCCTGTTGTTGGTTTTTAATTGGAGATAAGAATCTGAGACATTCCTATCCAGGTTGGCTTTGAACTGGAATCCTTAATATCTCAGCCTCCTGAGTAGTTAAGAGTTACAGGTGTGAGCTGCTTCAAGGGCTTCCTTTAGAAAGCATTTCCAAACAGCCATGAGGGGAGCAGAGATGCTGTTCCTGGCTTGAATTACCCACTTATAGTTGTTTTCTTCTTTCTTTAGGATTCGGTTTAATAAAACTTGACTTGAAAACAAAGTCTGAGAATGGACTGGTAAGTTGTACTTTCCCCTCTCCATCTTCCTCTCCTTTCTTTTAGTACTGGGGACCAAAACCCAGCCTTTGTATCTAGGATACTAGGCAAGTAGTGTTCCATTGACCTATACCCTAGCCCAATGCTAAATGTTGCTAATTTTAAAATGAATTCATGTTGGGCTGGGAGTTTGGCCTAGTGGTAGAGTGCCTGCCTAGCATGCACAAAGACCCGGATTTGATTCCTCAGTATTACATATATAGAAAAAGCCAGAAGTGGTGTGGTAGTTCAGGGTAGAACACTAGCCTTGAGGAACGCCCAAGGACAGTGCTCAGGCCCTGAGCTGAGGCCCAGGACTGGCCAAAAAAAAAAAAAAAGAACTCGTGTTATTCAAAACGAAAACATCATCTTTGGCCAGCTGCCAGTGTTTCATGCCTATAATTCTAGTTACTGTCCTTGGGTTTTCTCAAGGCTAGAGATCTACCACTTGAGCCACAGCACCACTTCTGGCTTTTTTCTATGGATGTGGTACCGAGGAATCAAACCCAGATCTTTGTGCATGCTAGGCAAGCACTCTACCACAAGGCCAAACTCCCGGCCCTCCCTCTAAGATTTCTTTACCCCCTTTCACATTTTCAATATCAAAGTAAACTGTAGAAGTAGCACTTTGTATGTGTGTGTGTGTGTGTGTGTATGTATGTATGTGTATGCATGGGCTGGGGCTTGAACTCAGGGCCTGGAGACTATCCTTTAGCTTTTTTTCCCCAAGGCTGGGCTGTACCATTTTGAGTCACAGCTCTACTTCCAGCTTTTGGGTAGTCAATTGGAGATAAAACTCTCACAGACTTTTTTATCTAGGCTGGCTTCAAACCCACAAATTCTCAGATCTCAAATTCCTGAGAAGCTAGGATTATGGGAGGTGAGACACTGGCATCTAGCTAGAAGTAGCTTTTGCCTGGGAATGCTTAGTGACTTGCCTGATGCCTAAAGGCCTGGAGTGGTAGGGAGCCAAGGCCGGTTGTACTACAGGCAGTAACTGTCTCTCTCCTTTGAAGGAATTTACAAGCTCAGGCTCAGCCAATACTGAGACCACCAAAGTGAATGGCAGCCTGGAAACCAAGTACAGGTGGACTGAGTATGGCCTGACATTCACTGAGAGGTGGAACACTGACAACACACTAGGCACGGAGATTACCGTGGAGGATCAGGTAAGGCTGCCCAGGAGAAGACATGGGGGAGCTGTTCACACGAGCTTGGTCTCGTTAACCCTACTGATTCCTTTCTTTTCTGTTTAGCTTGCACGAGGACTGAAGCTAACCTTCGATTCGTCCTTTTCACCCAACACTGGGTAAGAGTCTCCTCTTTTCCATGAGGACATTCTATGATGCTGTGGATTCTGGGTACCCTCAGTGATAAAGGGTTTTGGGGATGAGGTGGATGTCGTCTAAAGTGGGATCTCCAGTGGGATCTTCAAGATCTCTGGTTTTGTTTCACCCCCAGAACACCTAAACATTCAATCTTTAATGAACAGTGTTGCAACAAGCACAGCTTAATTTAGGAAAGATATTCATGCAACTGTTAATGGGTTTTTTTTGTGTGTGTGTGCTGGTCTTGGGGCTTGAACTCAGAGTCTGGGTGTTGTCCCTGAGCTCTTTTTGCTCAAGGCTAGTGCTCTATCCTTTGAGCCACAGTTCCCCTTCTAGCATTTTGCTGCTGGTTAATTGGAATTAAGAGTCGCATAGACTTCCCTGCCCTCACTGGTTTTGAACTGCAATCCTCAGTTCTCAGTCTCCTGATGGCTAGGATTCCAGGCCTGAGCCACTAGTGCCTGACTAGTCAGGTTTTCTAAAAGTCCATACTGTCTTGTGGTCCTGGCTGCTGGCTTCAGGATTTCATGAATGATGCTGCATTTCATACAAGCAGAGCAGCTGGTGATGTGCGTGGTCAAGACTGAAGGGCTTATTTATTGATCAGGAAGCAAAACAACACTTTGGTCTATTTCGTTTCTGGGTGCTCTAGTGAACTAGTGAACCCCTCTCCCCTATGTTGGGAGCCAGAGTGGAATCAAATTGTACCTTGATTTGCATCAGACAATGGCTTTATTGTCTTATTGTTTTATGGCCTTATTCTGTTTAAATGACCTGAGATTTACCATATGAATGTAACAGCTGGAAGTTTCCTGGTTTCAAGAAGGGATATAAGCCTGGAGTTGACAATAAATGAGGCTGCAGTTTTTGCCTGGGCGGCAGACCTCCCGGACCCGATGTGTTTGTCTCTCTTCTATTTTTTCCAGTCCCTGCCCCCTATTTCAGGAACCCCAATTTGCTGCCGGTAAGCCCCGGCAAGTAGTCAGGTTTTCTAAAAGTCCATACTGTCTTGTGGTCCTGGCTGCTGGCTTCAGGATTTCATGAATGATGCTGCATTTCATACAAGCAGAGCAGCTGGTGATGTGCGTGGTCAAGACTGAAGGGCTTAGTTATTGATCAGGAAGCAAAACAACACTTTGGTCTATTTCGTTTCTGGGTGCTCTAGTGAACTAGTGAACCCCTCTCCCCTTTCTCTCAGGTGCTGGTACTTGGGCTTGAACTCAGGGCCTGGGTGCTGTCCTTGAGCTTTTTTTGCTCAAGACTGGCACTCTACCACTTTGGGCTTTTTTGCTGGTTAATTGGAGAGAAGTGTCTCAAGGACTTTCCTGCTTGCGCTGGCTTCAAACTGTAATCCTCAGATCTAAGCCTTCTGAGTAGCTAGGATTATAGGTGTGAGCCATCAACATTGGGCTCTGTGTGTGTATGTGTGTGTGTTCAAGGGGAGTGGTACTGGGATTTGAATGAGAGCCTTGTGATTACTAGGCAAATACTCTTACTTTAGCCTTGCCCCACACCCTCGGCTCTGACCCAGACAGTTTTGAAGGACAGCCAGTTGTTTTGTAGAATGTCCTTTAGTTTAGCTTAGACTGATGTTTCTTCATGATTAAATTCAGCTTATGCATTGTTGGCAATTTGTCAAAGTATTGTGTGCTCAGTGCATGCTATCAGAGGGAGAATGTATCAACACTGCCACTATTGACTGATCAATTGGGTAAAATGATGTCTACAAATCTCTTTGTAAAAATGCTATTATTTTTGTATTTAGTAGACACCTAGTGGGAATACTGTTTTGTTTTTCCTTTTTCTTTTGGTTATTGGCACAGTCCTAGGGCTTGAACTCAGGGTCTGGGTGCTGTCCCTGAGCCTTTTATTACCCCCCTCAAGGCTAGCACTCTGCCTTTTGAGCCACAGCTCCACTTACGGCTTTTTTGGTTCCCAGGCTGGCTTTGAACTGTGATTCTCAGATCTCAGCCTCATAAATAGGATTATAGGTCAGAGCCACCAGTGCCAGCCAGGCAGATATTTTAAGATAGCAAATATTCTACTTCTTACCATGCTTTGGTTTACAAATAAAAAGTTGGCTTGGTAATTCTGGCTTGCAGTAGGTTTGGTAAATGATCCCCCCATCCCCACACACACACATACATGCTCGCGTGGACTCTCTGTCTCTGTCTCTCTGTCTTTTTTTATGTGTGTGGGTCATAGGGCTTGAACTTTGGGTCTGGGTGTTGTCCCTGAGTTCTTCATCTTAAGGCTACCACCCTATCCCTTGAGTGACAGACCTACTTCCCAGTTTTTGGTGATCAATTGGAGATAAGAGTCTCATGTTCTTTAGTGCCCAGGCTGGCTTTGAACTGTGATCCTCAGATCTCAGCTTCCTGAGTAGCTAGGATTACAGGCATGAGCCACCACACTCGGCTTTCTCTCTTTTTTTCTTAGTGCCAGTCCTGGGGCTTAAACTCAGGGCCTGGGTGCTGTCCCTTAACTTGTGTGATCAAGGCTATCCCTCTCCCACTTGCTCCACTTCTTGCTTTTTTGTGTGTCTAATTGGAGATAAGAGTCTCATGTTCTTTAGTGCCCAGGCTGGCTTTGAACAGTGATCCTCATATCTCAGCCTCCTGGATATCTAGGATTACAAGCATGTGCCACCAGTACTTGGCTTTCAGTTACTTAAGCAGTGATTTATATTAGTATAGGTTCATGGCTATTAGTTTTAACATTAACTTAACATTAATGAATTAATTAAACATTAACATATATCATTTATTTTGTGGTTCACATTTGGCCGTTGGGAGCTTCTACAGATGGACATCTAGTGTGCTTTGTGTCTATGTGTCAGTACTGGGGTTTGAACTCAGGGTTTTGTGCTCTCATTTGGCTTTTTTTTTTTTTCAGGGTCAAAGTTAAACCACTTGAGTCATACTTCTATCTCTAGGGTATTGATGGCTAATGGACATAAAAGTTTCAAGGATTTGACTACCCAAGGTTAGCTTTGGACCTGGATCTTCACATCTTAGTCACTCGAATAGCCAGGATTATAGGCATGAGCCCTCAGTGTCTTTCTTTTCTCCTATTTTTTTTTTTTGAGCTCATCTGTGGTTTTGGTTTTTAGAATATCAGATTAACTTATGCCTGCTTTTCCTTGGTCCAGAAGACCATTGAAGAATGGAGTTAAGAAGCTAAAGGTTATGGGTACTATGTAGTTTATTTGAAGAAAGCTTTGTTGGCTCTTGACGGGAATTAGAAATGAACACTGGCTTTCTGGTACTGCCTGGAAAAAACCAAGCTACTGAAAGACCACATCTGGGTAGTACTGCAGACATTATTTAGGGACCAGAACCCAATCTGAGTGTCTACTGCTTCCTTGTTAATCACAGATCAGTCACCCCTTTCTTGGGTGCTTGTCAAATTAGCACTCTTAAACAACAACAAAAACCCTAGTGATATTTAAGAAAGTAAAGGTGCCTGTGGTGCTCTCTGCTAACAAGAGTAGAAACCTGGAAAAAGGCTTTAGCTATGGCCCAACCCTTATTCTTGGGGAGCCTGAGTCACTGGTCAAGATCCCTAGAGACTGTGGGTAGAGAGGTATTGTGCAAACTGGCTCAGGACAAATCACTGCTCAGTCTCCGGCTAAGTACAAACCACTGGTCAGTCTCTGCAACCTGCCTCAGTATAAGCCACTTGATCACACTTGCGGTTGGGCAACAGCTTCTGATCTAGTGGTTGTAAGATATCTGATTTCTGTATTTTGTGGTTTCTTTTCTGTCTTAGCAGCTCTATCATCTCTAGACCCAGTTTGATACCTAAATCAGTGTCCTCCTTCCACCAAAGAGTGGGCAGATAAAGACAGGATTTGGAAATTTTCTTTCCTTTAAAAAAATTCTCAATCTCTCTCTCTCCACATACATACATACATATATGCGTGCATCATACATGCATGCATACTTGCATTAACATACAAAAAGGGTATTGTGAATTTGTATATATACATATATGCTGTACTTTGACCAAATTTATCCCATCTATATTAGTATTTCTTTTTTCTTTTTCTTTTTTTTTTTGTCAGTCATGGGCTTGAATTCAGGGCCTGGGTTGCTGACCCTGAGCTCTTTTGTTCAGGGCTGGTGTTCTACCACTTTGAGTCACAGCTCCACTTCTTATTTTATGGTGGTTCACTGAAGAAAGAGTCTCATGGACTGCCTGGATGGCTTTGAACCTCAGTCCTCAGATCTCAGCCTCCTGAACAGGATTCCAGGAGTGAACCACCAGCACCTGGTCAATTTCTTAATCTTCTTTTTCTTCCTTTTAACAATTTTAGTGGATATCATTTGCTATTGAAGTATATATATATATTCTCATATTATGTAATATATAATATATATTACATTCTTATATAGTGCACATTATATTCATATGATACAGAATATACAGTACATTATATTTGTATTATGCACATGTTATATATCAAATTCATGTTACATATAAATATGCTTTGATCATATTCACTACTACCTTCTATTGTTCTCTTACCTCATCCTTTGGTCCCCTTCAGCAGTCCTATTTTTACAATCATGTCATTATCATCATTACTGTTATTATTTCCTGGTCTAGATTCTGTGTATGAGTGAAGACATATTTGTCTTTCTGAGCCTGGTTTATCTAACTCAACATGATGATCTCCGGTTCCATCCACTTTCCTGAAAAACAAAATTTTTTTTCCATTGTTTATTATGGAATAATCCTGTGTATATCTTTTCTCATTCACTTTATCTGTTCATCAGTTGTTGGCACTTAGGTTGATTCATATCCTGGCTAGTGTGAGTACTGCTGTGGTAATCATGGATGTGCAGGTGTTTTTATTCTATGCAGACTTAATATTCCTTCAAATATATGCCCAGTGGTAAAATAGGAGAGTCAGATGGTAGATATATTTTTAGTTTTGTGATGAGCCTCCATACTGATTTCCATAGTGGTTGCATTAATTTACATTCCCATCTATAGTATATAAGGGTTTTTCTCCCTTCCTTACCACATCCTTGCTTGTTTTCTTTCTTTCTTTTTTTTTTTTTTTTTTTTGCCAGTCCTGGGCTTGAGCTCAGGGCCTGAACACTGGCCTTGGACTTTCTCAAGGCTAGAGCTCTACCACTTGAGCCTCAGCACCACTTCCGGCTTTTTTGTATGTATGTGGTACCAAGGAATCGAACCCGGGTCTTCGTGCATGCTAGGCAAGCACTTTAACCACTAGGCCAAACTCCCGGCCCCTTGCTTGTTTTCTTGATGATAAACATTCTGATTGGGGTGAGATGGAATTTCAGTGTTTTGATTGGCTGGAATTTTTCTTTTTTCTTTTCTTTTCTTTTTCTTTCTTTTCCAATCATGGAGCTTGAACTCTGGGCCTAGGTAGGCACTGTCCGTGAGCTCTTCGTCTCAAGGCTAGCACTCTACCACTTTGGACAACAATGCCACTTCTGGTTTTCTGGTGATTAATTGGAAATAAGAGTCTCACAGACTTTTGTGCCCAGGCTGGCTCTGAACATATATCTCAGGGATTAGGGAGTGCTGTATACTTCTGACTGAGTTGTATGAGTGAGACTATTCATTACAAAATGATGATTATCCTTTTGTAATTCCTTCTTTCATTGCTATAATAGTCCAATAAAGAGAAAATTTGTATCAACTACTTAGTTATCTTGAGGTATAGTTAGTGTAGGATAGAGTAAAATGTTTGATTACTTTATATTTTTGTTGTTGTTGTTTGTTTTGTTTGTTTGAACTCAGTACTTCTGTGCTCTTGCCTGGCTGTTTCCAAGCTCAAGGAGGGGTTGGTGCTCTATCACTTGAACTATGCCTCTGCTTCCCCTTTTTGCTAGTTGATTGGAGAGAAGAATCTCATGAGTGTTCATGCCCAGGTTGTCTTTGAACTACAACCTTTAGATCTCAGTCTCTTAAGTAGCTAGGGAAAGGGGAATTTAGCCCTTATTTTCCAGGCCTCTCTGCCTATTCCCTGACTTTGTGATGGTGGTTTCCTTCAGGCTAGATTATTTTGGTCAGGAGAGACTACATTCTAACTACTTGAGAGAGCTAGGTCCTGCTCTGACCTGCCCTGTCCAATCCCCCATATTCAAACTGGGATCCCAAATCAACAAATTCAGATTTCTTGGTATGACTGTATCAAAGCGAAGTAGCCTCTAATTATAATATACTTTTCTTTCAGGAAAAAAAATGCTAAAATCAAGACAGGGTACAAACGTGAGCACATCAATCTGGGCTGCGACGTGGACTTTGACATCGCTGGCCCTTCGATCCGGGGTGCCCTGGTGCTAGGTTACGAGGGCTGGCTGGCAGGTTACCAGATGAATTTTGAGACTGCAAAGTCCCGAGTGACCCAGAGCAACTTTGCAGTTGGCTACAAGACGGATGAATTCCAGCTTCACACTAATGTGTAAGTAGCTGTGTGTGGAGTCTGAGTGTATGCAAGAGGTGAGCCATTTTTCACTATTGTTTTTGTTATTATTATTTTGTTCCAGGACTAAGCCTTGAATTCAGGACCTGGGCACTATTTCATCTCTTAATGTTTTTGCTCCAGGCTAACACTCTATTACTTGAGCCACAACTCCACTCTTGGTGTTTTGGTAGTTAATTGGAGATAAGTCTCATAGACTTTCCTGCATGGACTGGTTTTGAACCATGATCCTCACATCTCAGCCTGCTGAGTAGCTAGGGTTACAAGCATAAGCCATTCATTGGTGCCCAGCTTTCTTTATTCTAAACTCAATGACTAATTATTGTAATGTGAATTTGTTGGCGCTGGATGAACCAAATGGCCTTTGAGCATTTTTGTTTTTCCTTCCTACCTACCTACCCATAGTGTCTGTCTTTGGTTTTTTTGTTCTGTGGAACAAACATGGTGTACACATGGGATGGCTGGTTAAGTACAACAAAGGCATGTGGTGTGAGCCTAGAGGGGTGATCCTTTGCTGCAGTTTTCTGGGTGCAAGACACTTGGGTATATGTAGTTGTCTGCCTGGTACAATAGATTTGACAAAACAGATTTGTGGGAGACAAACAAGATGGTTATTAGTGTAGTGTAAAAGGTCTTCTCAGCACCATGGGACATTTAACAGTTTAGTGCCTGCCGGACAGTATGGTAGAAAGCAGATGGCAGGTTAGGTTGGAGAGAGCCCCTATCAGCAGAGTTGAGTTTTGGGGACAGTGATGATTTTTAGGCTGAGGAAAATAAATATTTCAGGTGTAAAAATAGCCAGGCTCCTGTGGCTCCTACTTGTAATCCTAGCTGCTCAAGAGGCTGAGATGTGTGGACTGCATTTCAAAGCCTGCACTGGCATGTAGTCTATCAGACTCTTATCTCCATTTAACTACAAAAATGCTAGAAGCAGAAGAGTGACTCAAGTGGTAGAGTGTTAGCCCTGAACAACTTCAGGGACAGTGCCAAGGCCCTGAGTTCAAGCTCCAGGAATGGTACCTCCACCACATAAAAAAATCTTGTTTTTATTTATTGAGGAAATTAACCTGTTGCAATTATGGGTTCAACTTTACAAGTTTTATTCTTCCCACTAGAGGTCACTGAAGAAATGACTTAAACTTAGCCCAGTAAGGTGTTAGTTTGTACACTGTTGCTTTCCTAATAATTATTTTTTATTAAGCAGCGGTTTCAATTTAGCTGTATTCAGGTTATGAATACAATGCATCTTGAGTTAGTATTACCCTTCCATGGTTCTTCCTGATCATTTTCCATACCATCTATTCTCTCAATTTACATAGTTCAAGTTTTACATAATGTACATGGAATATAATGACTGAATTTGCTTACCATTACCCTCCATTTGTGTACCCCACCCCGCCCCAGAACATGTTTCAGCTTCCTGCTGTTCATTTCCTTAAACAATTAGTTAATTGTTCTGAAGAGTTACACTATCAGACTCATCCCCTAAATACATCATCCTTTAGTAAATTTGTGCATCTATGCATATAATTCTGTATATGTTATGTATATTTGTATTTTAGATCTAACTTCTACATGTGAGGAAAAAACAAACATGCACTATGCTACAGGACAGTGTGGTGGTGGGCAGAAGGGTAGGGAGAGTGATCAGGCTTCTGTGGATATAAGTCCACAAAGCTGATTTCAGAGTGTGTGTGTGTGTGTGTGTGTGTGTGTGTGTGTATTTGCATGCCCATGTGTTTGTAATGTGGCTTGATCAGGGAGCCATTGGTAATGGTTATGGTAAAATTATTACCATTAGGTAATGGTTTTATTTTTTTATTTTATTTTTGTCACTCAGGGCCTGGATGCTGTCCCTGAGCTTTTTTTGTTTTGTCAGTTGTGGGACTTGAACTCTGGGCCTAGGCATTGTCCCTGAGCTCTTTAGCTCAAAGCTACCACCCTACCCCTTGAAGCACGGCACCACTTCCGGTTTTCTGGTGGTTAACTGGAGATAAGAATCTCATGGACTTTAGTGCCTGGGCTGGCTTTGCACTGTGATCCTCAGATCTCAGCCTCCTGAGTAGCTAGGATTACAGGCATGAGCTACCAGCTTGGCTATCCTGAGCTTTTTTTGCACAAGGCCTTGAGACACAGGTCTACTTCTGGTTTTCTGCTAGTTAATCAGAGACTCTTACAGACTTTCCTGCCCAGGCTGGCTTTGAACTTTGAGTTTTTGGTCTCAGCCATTTGAGTATTTAGATTGTAGGCATGAGCTACCAGCAGCACCCAGCCTCAGTAATCATTTTAAAATCTGGTTCAAGGTAGTAGAATGCTAGCCTTGAGCAAAATAATCTCATGGACAGCGTCTAGGTTCTAGAAAGCAATGTTGTGTTTCTGCTGGCTTTGGATTCTGACCCCCTTTTTTTGGTCATGGGGCCTCAACTCTGGGCCTGGGCATTGTTCCTGAGCTCTTCAGCTCAAGGCTAGCTCTACTTTGAGGCACAGTGTCACTTTTGATTTTTTGGTAGTTAATGAGTCTCATGGACTTCTGTGCCCGGGTTGCCTTTGAACCAGGATAATCAGATCTCAGCCTCCTGAGTAGCTGATTCTGACCTTTTTTTAAGTTTGAGTTTTTGGGGCTTTTTTGGTGCTGGTCTGGAACTCAGGTTGGTTGTTCTCCTTTAGCTTTTTCATTCAGGATGGCAGGCACAGCTCTACTTCCAACTTCTAAAATTTTGTATTCTTATTTTGGTGGTTAAGTGGAAATGAAACTTTTCTGCCTGGCTGGTTTTGAACTGTGATCCTCAGATCTTCTTTTAGGATTGTAGGTGTGGGTAGTATTATAGGTGTGAGCATGAGCACCCAGCTTGCTGCTTCTGTTTTCCAGAGCATCAGAAGGCAAACTTCAGGTTCTGTGTAGTGTGTTCCCAGTGGTACTCAAGGAAGCCATGACTTTCTGACCCTTTGCAACTCTGCTTTATCTCTGTCTCATTCTCATCAAGCTTCTGTACTTTATTGTATTTATTTAGCTATCTAGTTATTTGTGCAATCTGGTAAGATTTTGGCAAGGGTTAGGCTTATTTTATTTCCTGCATCTCTGCCATCAGGTTGACTTATTAGACCCTGCCTGGTCTCTGTCTCACTCCTCTGGGCAGCTGAGCATTTGACTGTTCTATGTCTTGTTTTTCAGGAATGATGGGACAGAGTTTGGCGGCTCCATTTATCAGAAGGTGAACAAGAAGTTGGAGACTGCTGTCAATCTTGCCTGGACAGCCGGGAATAGTAACACTCGCTTTGGAATAGCAGCCAAGTATCAGATCGACCCTGACGCCTGCTTCTCGGTGGGTGCATACATCTTAGAGGATTTCTAGCTTTCAGTGATTTGCTCAAGAGAGTTTTCTCACTGTGAAGACTTCCAAATGTGACTGGATGCTAGTACTAATAGTATTTACTGTGGATGCCGGTGTTGTGGGGAGCCTTTTACACGAGAATTATTGTATTTAATCCCATTTGGAAGAGGTTGTTACTTTTCTTTCTCACTTTTTATTTTTTTGTGGGTCATGGGCCTTGAACTCAGCCTGGGTGTTGTCCCTGAGATTTTCAGCTCAAGGCTACTACCCTACCCTGGGAACTAAACTTTTCTTCTTAGCATGAGGCACATAAAATAACAGGCAGAAGGGACCTGATTGTCTGGTTGTGACAAGTAAACTGGAACAGTCAGAGGGGATACTGCCTGCCAAGAGCCTTTATTTTCCCTAGCTTTGTTTCCAGTGTCAGAGTTCACAATTTCAGCAGGAAAATGTGTGCTTACATTTGGTACATTTTCAGATTGAATGTAATGAATCCCATGAAGGAAGATAATTTGATTCTGAAGCCTAGAGTTTGCTTGACTAGAAAAGCTGTTACTCAGTTTTAAGATGGAAGCTCAAAACTCTTCATGTTTTCACTTGGACTTCTCCCTTTTTCTATTTAGGCCAAAGTGAACAACTCCAGCCTGATTGGATTAGGGTACACTCAGACCCTAAAGCCAGGTATGTTTTATTCCTGTGAGAAGTCAGTTCTCTGTTGTGTGTTTTTATTAAAAATAGGGTTCTAGCTTGCTGATTTATGCTGACATATGCCTATGGTAGGACAATTGTAAAGGATTTTTTTTTTTTTTTGGTCGATCTTGGGTCCTGAACTCAGAGCCTGGGTATTGTTCTTGAGTTCTTTCTGTTCAAGGTTAGTGCTCTGCCACTTTGAGCCACTTCCAGTTTTTTTTTTTTTTTGGCCAGTCTTGGAGCTTGAACTCGGGGCCTGACCACTGTCCTTAGGTTTTCTCAAGGCTAGAGCTCTACCACTTGAGCCATAGCACTTCTGGCTTTTTTTTTTCTATGTATGTGGTACCAAGGAATTGAACCCGGGTCTTTGTGCATGCCAGGCAAGCACTCTACCACTAGGTCAAACTCCCGACCCAGGATAGACTTTTTTTTTTTTTTTTGGCCAGTCCTGGGCTTGAGCTCAGGGCCTGAGCACTGTCCTTGGACTTTCTCAAAGCCAGAGCTCTACCACTTGAGCCTCAGCACCACTTCTGGCTTTTTTTTTTTTCTATGTATGTGGTACCGAGGAATCGAAGGCGGGTCTTTGTGCATGCTAGGCAAGCACTCTACCACTAGGCCAAACTCCCGGCCCCCAGTTTCTGGTTATTTAACTGTAGATAACAGTCTCATGGACTTTCCTGCCTTGGCAGGCTTTGAACCAGGATCCTCAGATTTCAGCCTCCAGAGTAACTAGGATTATAAGAATGAGCCACCAATGCCCTGCTTCGTAAAGGAATTCAAATCAAGTTTTCTAATTAAATGTTAATAAAAGAGTTGTAGCATCATTATAAAACATTTAGACAAATAGTAAGCAGTAAGAAAAAGCAGCCTGAGTTCACATATATTAAAATACATTAAATTGTTATTATTATCATTTTGTGATGGTCCTAGGGCTTGAACTCAGCATGTGAACAAGCTTGCTGTCCCTGAGCTTCTCCTTTTGCTCAAGACTGGTGCTCTACCACTTGAGCCATAGTTCTAACTGGTGATTTAATTGGAGAGAAGTCTCACAAACTTTTCTGCTTGGGCTGTCTTCAAACCTCAATCCTCAGATATCAGCCTCCTGAATAGCTAGGATTACAGCCAAGACTGGCTGGCACCCAGAACATATATTTTTTTTTGGTAGGGGGGAGGGGACTATTTTCTTTCATATTTTTTTTTCAGAGTATATATAATACTTTATCTTTAATAGATCCTCATAAGTAGCATCGTGATTAGTGGTTTGTAGCTGTTCTGCACAGCTGGCTAGGCCAGTCCATGGTGTGTGAGAGATCTAGGAGGAACCACCACCTGGTACCATGTTAATTAACATGATGTTGGAATCAAGCTACCTTTGGAAGAATCAGCCCATTAAGATTACAACTACACCCCAATTCATTAAGTGTATGTGTACATGCACACTCTGGACAGTGAATGCCAAGCCTCAGGAGGCCTGATTCAGGATTGGAATTTCCTTTCAGGAGATGACTGTGGAAGCAGTAAGCTGTATGGTACCAGCAATAGACAGGGTAATTGTAGTAGTGAGATAATGAGAGGGAAAGGAAAGTGGGAGACCTCAAAGTGGATTTGGGCAGGTTCTCTGCTCTATGGAACACTGATAATTATATAAATTCCCTCTAGGACACCTGCTGGTCAGATGGTATTTTATAATGAGCACCACAAAAATCAAGCAGTTTGGCTTTGGCCAATCAAGTCTAGAACAAGTTCTGCATTTGGAGTTAATGTCTCTTTTCTTTCCTCCATCTTTCCTCCTTTATTCTCTGGCTTCTGCCTTGCAGGTATCAAACTGACACTGTCAGCTCTGCTGGATGGAAAAAATGTCAATGCTGGTGGCCACAAGCTTGGTCTAGGACTGGAATTTCAAGCATAAATGAATACTGTACAATCATTCATTTTAAGCAGCATAGCTACCTTCAGAATTTAGTGTACCTTTTAATGTTGTCTGTGTGGGATGCAAGAATGCTAAATATCGCATTAGATCTCCAGATTTATAAAGATGATTCAGCTTTAAGGTATTACAGAGGAAACCCGATTCCAAAAAAGATCCTTTCAGCTGTAGAATAGGGGAGAACTCAGTGGCCCCCTCTAAAGATGCCACGTTTCTTTGTTTTTAAATCTAGGAATTGAATTACTGCAAGTGGAAACTAATAATGAACTGTAGGCCCTTTGTTAATCTGTATTGAGACAGCAAATGAAATTGTGACTTCCTGAGATTCAAACCTTGCTTTCCTTAACTCTTATTGATGAGAAGTTCTCATTGCTTGATGGTGTGTAACGGACTCATCTGAAAGGGACTTTTTTAGACAGATCTTCATACCCCAGTTTCTACCCTAGCCCATCATCCAACCTCTTTTACAACCAAAAGTAGTCAGCAGGGTGTGTTAGCTATTTCTTTTTGTGCCATTTTTTGGGTGGAGAGGGTGGGTGTGATAAAGCCAACAATTTCAGGACATAATTCCTTTTTGTGTTGTGATTTTTCTTTTTGACCTTGCACGGAGTTTGAAATCGCTTCCAGGAGCTCCAGATACACGCTGGAAAACACCTGTATGATTGTAATCATCACATGGTGACAACACTAAAAATCTAAATTGGAGTTCTGTTGTATTTTCACCACTCAATTTATTTTTTAGCAGTTTAATGAGTACATTTTAGAGTCTTCCATTTTGTGTGGAATTAGGTCCTCCCCCTTCAAAGGCTGTAATTAACAACACTTAAAATAAAACTTGAATAAAATATTGAAACCTCACCCTCCTTCGTTGTTATTAATAAAAACAGAAATGTACAGAGCATTGGTTTTATTTAATTATTTACATTATTGATTAGTCCTTGTCCGTTATTAGTTTTCTCTTGTTATACAACAGATTACCATGAATTTGAAATGACACTCATGACCAGAACATACACCTGTTAGGATTGTGATTTTTGTTTTATGTTAGTTGTAGGGCTTGAACTCAGATATGCTGTCCCTGAGCTTTTTTGCCTTTTGCAGGTCAGAAGCTCAAGCAGGTGTGTGGGCTTTCTTCAGGTTCTAAAAATGCTTGAAATTGGGTTGTCAAGTAGGTTTTGTTCTCATTAGTAAGATGCTCGACATCTTCTGCATGATTTAGCAGGAGTTAGTTCTTTTTTTGGTTGTAACATAAAAGTCCTTTTTTTCCTTGTCAACACCTGGGGACCGTTCTCTGGGCCTAGAGCCCACCAGAATTCCTTCTCATGTTATCTTTGTCTCTATATCACGAATATATAAACTTTTCTGTCCCTTAGACTTTAAATCTTTTCCAGGGAGAGCTCATCCTTTTTTGTTTTTCTTTTAATTTTCTATTATTTCTATTTTTTTCTTTCAATTTTTATTTATCTTATTGCTGGGATAATATATAGAGGGGTTACAGTTACATTTGTCATGTAATGGGTACATTACTTCTCAAACCTTGATATCCCTTTTCATGCTTTTGTCCCCCTCTTCCTCCACCACCCTAATTTTCAAGTTTTTATGTGCCAGTATTCAGAGCCTTATGCGCTCATTCAGCTTTCTTGCTCCCAGCTGGTGCTCCACCACTTGAACCATGCCTCTGGTCAAGGTTTTTTATTTTGCTAGTTAACTGCAGATGGAGTGGCAATTTAGATTTTTCTGTTTAGGCTGGCTTCAAACTGTTACCGGCCAGGTCTCAGCCTCCCAAGTATCTGGGATTACAGGCATGAGATATTACTCTGTTCCTTTTAATGGCTGACTTGATAGGTTAGGCCTTCTCTCTACTTCAAAGGATGATTTCCCTTCCAAAAAGTTAAGTACTTGGTGAGGTAACCTAATCAGGTATAAACCTCATCATACAACTTTCTACCAGTAGGTTATGGCCAGGGATAATTTTGGAGTTAGCTCCAAGGATTCAGATACATGCAAATCACATTTACATACAAGTTATATGTAAATTGTATTTACATATGTGTAGATTTGTTCATTTTAAATTAATGTTTCTGGTTTACATTGGGACAAATTGTAATTTTTTTTAATGACTTCAAGTGAATGTGGTGTGTGTGTGTGTGTGTAAGCTTACATCAATATACAATAGTCTCACTTAGAAATAACAGGAGGGGGAGGGGAAAGCAGGAAGAAAATATGGGAAGGGGTAACAATGTTCAAGAAGTAATGTACTCACTACTTATAAATGTATGGTGGCTTGTCATCCCAGTTATTTGGCGAGTATAAATAGGAATGCAGTCCAGGCTGGCTATTGAGACCCTATCTCAAAATCAAAAAGGGATAGGTGAATAGCTCAAGTGACAGCCTGTGTAGCAGGCTCAAGGTCCTGAGTTCAAACCCTAGTACTTTCCAAAGAAGAAAACAAGGATCAGATGTCCAGAAACTATGTCTCAGTGTTTGTCAATGTTGTCATCAGGCTTATAAGGACATGCAGCTGTTTTTAAAAGAATGTTAAAATTTGTCTAGGTTTTGGCACATAGTCATTGCTAGGTACATTGCTAGGTACTAGGTACAGTGTTAAATACTTTGACATGTATATAAGAGCCCTTTGAATATGTGAAAACATTTCACATACAAGTTCATTATTAAATGCCTATTGTATGCAGTGTGTTGGGATATCACTATGCAAAAACATCAGTTAAAATAATTGAGGCTAGGCCAGGAGTGTGACCTAGTGGTAAAGTGCTTGCCTAACATGCACAAAGCTCTGGGCCCCATTCCTTGGTACGACCTAACACAGAAAAAGCCGGAAGTGGTGCTGTGGCTCAAGTGGTAGAGCACTAGCCTTGAGAAAGCTCCCTGAGTTCAAGCCCCAGGACTGCCCCCCCCCCAAAAAAAAGAAAGCAAGTTTGTTATGAAGACAAATGGGCAAATCATCAAGGAAGAGGACTGCAGTGTGTTAAGTTTATAAGTTTTCTTCAATTCTGAAACAATCTCCAAACAAGTAGAAGACTGAAGAGGCTTAGTCATGAAAATGAATGGTGTTTTCTGCCTACTGACAGAAGACAAACTTCAAGGCACTTGGCAAGACTGTGTGCCTTGGCTAACCTGGAGCGTTGCAGTAAGGGCACTATTCTCTCAATGGGCTTGTGGCAGACTTCTGAAAAATGCAGTGAATGACTTCTTAGTTTTCTGAACAAGAGTCTGTGTTTCTGTGTTGTCTTGGGGCCAGATAAATGGTGTGGGGAAACCTGATTGGGAACACAGGCCCTTCTCTTTAGGGGCAGCTCAGTTGTCTTTGGGGGACACAAGCACTCTTCTGAGGAAATCACTGCACTGCTGTGGACACAGTAAATATGGGCTTTGTGCTACCTTGATTTCCTGAAAAACTGATGAACGGAAGCTGAGAGCTGTTTATGAAGGAAGCATTCACAGAACATACAGACCAGGGGCCGGGAGGTTGGCCTAGTGGTTAAAGTGCTTGCCTAGCATGCATGAAGACCCGGGTTCGATTCCTCGGTACCACATACATAGAAAAAAGCCAGAAGTGGTGCTGAGGCTCAAGTGGTAGAGCTCTAGCCTTGAGAAAGTCCAAGGACAGTGCTCAGGCCCTGAGCTCAAGCCCAGGACTGGCAAAAAAAGAAAAGAAAAGAAAAAAAAAAGAACATACAGACCAAAGCATTGTGTCAGGGCCCTAAGTAAACTTCTTGGAAGTTTCTAAATTTCTGTATACCAAGGGCTTACAAACTTTAATTATAAATGTATAACTAAGCCACATAAACCGTACACAACTAAAAATATAATATTAATTATACACATACAACTACATAACATATGCGCTTGCCATCTTATATAACGTATACTCGACACTGTAATCTGCCTCACAAGCAAGTAAACTGCATACGCTTGGCGTTCATTCACCATTGTTCCCCAAAGGTGATGAAGTAAATATTTGTCGCAATAATAAATATGATTATAGATAGTGACATTTTCCTTTCTTTTACCTTTTGTAGGGGAAGGGGGCGCTGCGTTTCCCAGTAACCTCCCAATGAGAGGCAAAAAGGCGCCCTTTCCGCGACGCCACCACCAGCCCTTGACAGAAAACGTCATCACGCTGGGACGTAAGGCGGCTCCGGCGCGGCCCCTGACGCATATCCGGCGTCATGACGTACAACCTAGCAACAGCGCAGGTTCCCGGCTGATTCCGTTATGGCGGCTGCCGCCCTGGGGAAGATGAGAGCGGCCGTGCCAGCGCACTTACTGCTGGGGCTGGGCATCCGCGTTTCCGGCGGGCTGGCGAGGCCGCTCGTCCTGGCGCTTCTGTTTGCTTCTGCCGTGTCTGCTGGTAAAGGGAACGCGGCTGCCCGAGGGGCGCGGGGTCGGGAGACAGGCCGGGCCGGGGGAAGACGCTTCCGGGTGTCCCGAGCGGACCGAGCCTCGTCTCGTGGAGGCCGGGGAGGGGTCCGAGACGGTGGGGGTTTTCCCCAGGGTCTTGAGAAGCCAGGTTGGGAAATGCAGGGACCAGAATGCGGGGAAGGGGGGAGCGGTGGTGGCGTCCCGAGCCCTCTTAATTTATTTTTATTTTATGTATTGTTTATTTTTTATTTTGCCTGTCCCGGGGCTTGAACTCAGGGCCTGGGCACTTAACTTACCTCGGACACTGCTTGCTCAAAGCACCCTGCCACTTGAGCCACAGCACCACTTCCGGCTGAGTACGTGGTACCTATAATCCTAGGTACTCAGGAGGCTGAGATCTGAAGATCATAGTTAAAAGCCAGCCTGGGCAGGAAGGTCTGTGAGCCTTATCTTCACTTTTTTTTATTTTTATTTATTTATTTTTTTTTGCCTGAGCACTGTCCTTGGGGTTTCTCAAGGCTAGAGCTCTAGCACTTGAGCCACAGCACCACCTCTGGCTTTTTTTTTCTGTGAATGTGGTACCAAGGAATCGAACCTGGGTCTTCATGCATGCTAGGCAAGCACTCTGCCCCTCTCCAATTATTTTTTTCAGACAAAATTTTAAGTTCACATAAAAACAAATGTACAAAGAGTGTGTCTGTATATGCACTTAAAAGTTTGCCATAGATCTCATCCTCTTGAGTAGCTAGGATTACAGTGTGAGCCACTTGTTCCTGTTCTGATTTTTTTTTTTTTTTTTTTTGGTAATTTTTGGTCTGTTGTGGGGCTTGAACTCCACCTGGGCGCTGTCCCTGAGCTCTTGAGCTCAAAGCTACAGCTGACCGACCAATGCCCAGCTCTGATTTTAATTTTTATGTACCTAACTGCTAATCTTTTCATGTACTTCAATAAATCTGCTGTGCTGAATAGGTAAAATAAGTAGAAAATAAGAAATACAACAGATGGCCATTGAGATTTAACTACTTAGGAGAAAGTTATAGACTAGCTATTAGCCAAGAGAAATGCATAGTGAAAAGGGGTAAGGAAGCTTTTTGCTTAGTGGAATTAAATATAATATAATAATGTTTTTCTTCATATAACGTTTTTCTTCATTTCCTCTATATTAGATACAACTGGCCAAATTGTACAAAATACAGATGCTTCTTTAAATGTGGTTGTTTCACCACAGGAAAACCAAACCAAACCTTCTGTTTTTCAAATCAGTACCACTCTCGCTCCCCCAACTAGCACGGGGAAAAGTAAAGGAACATCTGTGGCTCCCCGTCCCTCACCTACCACCTCGGTGTCCCTAGAGGAGGCTGAGAACAATGAAGATCCTAGCATGGAAGAGGAGGATCTTCTCACACTGAACAGTTCTCCATCCACAGCCAAAGACTCTCTGGACAATGGAGATTATGGAGAACCAGACTATGACTGGACCACTAGCCCTAGGGACGATGAGCCTGATGAGACTTTGGAAGAAAACAGGAGTTATATGGAAATTGAGCAGTCAGTGAAATCTTTTAAGGCCCCGTCCTCAGAAGTAGAAGAGGAAGATAGCCACTTCTTTTTTCACCTTATTATTTTTGCTTTTTGTATTGCTGTTGTTTATGTTACATATCACAACAAAAGGAAGGTAAGTTTGAGAATTTTTTTTTCCTGCCAGTCTTGGGGCTTGAATTCAGGGCCTGGGCACTGTCCCTGACCTTCTTTGTGTTCAAGGCTAACATTTTACCACTTGAGCCACAGTGCCACTTCCAGCTTCTTCTGGTTATGTTGTACTGAGGATTGGAACTCAGGGCTTCATGGCAGGTTGTGCTCTACCACTAAGTGACATTCCCAGCTTTAGTTTGAGACTTTTAAGTCCCTCTAGTTTTATTATATGAGTTATTTTCAAATTATTTTTTTAGTCAAGTTAAAAGTGGTGGTAAAAGGTTGGGGTATTTAGAAAATAAAATTTAGGCTGAATATGCTGGTATACACTAGCATTCAGGAGTTTGTGGCAGGAGGATCATGTTTGAGTCCAGTTTAGTGAGTTCCAGGTCCTTAATGAGACCCAGTTTCAAGAAAAAGGAGGGGGAAAAATTAAAAGAAAAAAAACAGTCAGCTATTCATTACTATCTAGAGCATTATTAGCATTTAGTGTGTTTCTGTTTCTAGTCTATATATGTGTACATGTTATAACTTTTAGATTTTGTGTGTGTGTGTGTGTGTGTGTGTGCGTGCGCGCGCGCGCCCAGTACTGGGGCTTGAACTCAGGTCTTGATGCTCTCCTTTGGCTTTTTCTTTCAAGGCTGATGTCACATCCCTACTTCTGATTTTAATTTTGCTGGTTTGTTGGGGATGAGAGTCTCAGAGTTTTCAGCCCAGGCTTGGCTTTGAACTTTCTCAGTTTTCAGCTTCTTGAGTAGCTAGGATTATAGGTGAGAGCTACTAGTGCCTGGTTTCCTATCTCATGTTTACTTATTTACTTATTGGCAGTCATGGGGCTTGAACCCTGAGCCTAAGCACTTCAGCTCAAGGATAGTACTCTACTGTTTTGAGTCACAGCACCATTTCTGGTTTTCTGGTGGTTAATTGGAGATAAGAGTCTTATGGACTTTAGTACCTGGGCTGGCTTTGAACCTCCATCCTCAGATCTTAGCCTCCTGAGTAGCTAGGATTACATGTGTGAGCCACTGGCACCTGGCAACAACATATTTTTGATGCAACTTTGTGTGTGTGTGAGTTTGTGAGAAAGAGAGAACTTGCTTGAAAAGTTTTAATATATCTTCTGTTTTCTCTTATGAATGTCTAATTTTGTTTTATTCCAGATTTTCCTTCTAGTTCAAAGCAGGAAATGGCGGGATGGCCTTTGTTCCAAAACAGTGGAATATCATCGCTTAGACCAGAATGTTAATGAGGCTATGCCCTCTCTAAAGATTACCAATGATTATATTTTTTAAAGCACTGTGATTTGAGTTTGCTTATTATGTCATTTTATTTGCTTGACTTTTTATATATGATATTGTGCAGATGTTTGCCATGGCATTTGGTACTTACACAAGAGGTAGATCTCTCTCTTTGCCTTGGTGCTTTGGAAATTAAGTGTCACAAACAAAGAGTATACTCTTTTGTATCTACACTTTTAGAGCTGAATTAATCAGGTGTCCAAAATATGAGTTAAGCATCATTTTATATTTACAGTTTTTATTATTTTCCATTTATTGTTCTCAAGCTAATACTACTTGTAAAACATCTCAAAAAATTTCTAACATATCTAATACTGATTTAGATTATTCTTTGCCATCCAAATGATATTTTTTTAAGCACTTCTTATTGGTCCCACACTGTAAGTAGAAGGGTATGATATGTGATAATGTGGTGCATTAACACTTGTTTTTCTCTCAAGAGAACTTCTCTAGATATTTTTAGGCAATTAAAACACGAGTTAAGATAGTGATCCTATTCAATCTGACCCCAGTTTTAGGCAACACATTAAGTATGTCAGAAACTCTGGCAAAAGAGAATATAGTTTGCAGTGAACATAAGATAAAATATCATATAGATATCAGCTTTTGGTTTGAGTTAAATTTAGAGGTAGAAAAGGTGATAAAGAACTAAATGTGTGAAGTTTAATTTTAGCAGTTCATTGTAGCACTGGTCCCAAGGTTTCAGGCAACAGGAAGAGTTTAAAGTTATATTTGTTCACTTTCTTATTGTATAATACGTTTGAATAAATCCTTTATGTCATCATTTAAATAATATATGCAGGTCTTTCAAACTAAAATTACTGGAGTCATTTGTATAAAGGGTATATATATATGTACATATATATGTATACACATAGTATATGTATGTATACATTGTATATACATATGTATGTGTGTATGTATGTATGTACAATGACCTTCCTATGCCCTGTCTTGTTTTATTCGTTATTTACAGCAACTGGAAATTATTTACTATATTTCATTTTAGCCTGTGTTTCTATCATAAAGAATTGATCAGTATATAAATATGTGGCTTGAATCCTGTTGTCATGGAAACCTAATCTTTACCGTGTGCTAACCAAAGCCCAGGGGAGCCAGTGGTCACATGCTTTGGGTAGAGCTGGAGTTGCAGTGCCATCCATCCTGCTCTCCAGTGGACAGCTGACTCTCAATAAGGGAAGCACAATGGATATACACCTGAACTGTTTTATTGCAGCGTTTTTTTCGTATCTGAAATTGTATTATTTAATATTTTGAATAAGGTTTTAAAAAATAAATTGTAAAGGTCCAAATCAGTGCTTTTACAAGGGTGTTTCATTTCACTGGTAACATGTAGTAGGAACAGCACAGTCCTGCATCTGGAAAGTGAGCCTGAATAGCTTACAGTCTCTGTCAGCTGCAGAACTCTGCCTGCAAGGAATGCCATTTCCAGTGTAGCAACTTTTCTTAGGCTCACTGCTGGGTGCTGACATATATTGACACTTCAGCAATGTAGGAAGGGAAAGAAAACTGGCTGATCATTGTGCTCTTTCCAGCATCGTAGGCTCCCTTTTTCTGGAAGGCTGCCTCTGCTTGCAGGACCATTTCTTAGTGTACCTAGGGCTCTCCAGTATTGTATTTGACATGGTACAGTCTGCTCTGAAAGTTCCATTGCTGTTATCCAGTGGCTTTATGCTTGGAACATCATGTCGTATATTGATTGGAAATGCTGGATGGGAGGGATTTAGAACCTATGTGAGATGACAGCACTGAGGCATCTTACTCATTTATCTGTGATCTGCTTCCATTTTCAAGACCGGCTATCTGGATAGAGCAGTCCTCAGTGTGTGCCTGATGGTATATTGGGCCTCCCCATAACTTCTGTTTCTGGGTATTAGCTGAAAAGGTTTATTGAAACTTGAAAAGCAGACAAATAAATGTTTAAGATTTGCCAAGGCAGGCAGGCAAGCTGGCTGTCTTGACTGGAATTTCTTGCATTTAGGAATTAAGTCATGAAAGGCTCTTTTGTGGAAAGTGTGAATTGCCCCATAGAGTATGTTGAAGGCAGGGTGTGGCCTTTTTTTCCTCCTGCCTTCCAACTTGGTACTGCCTAGCATCTTTCAGACTCTCTTTAGAGTATTTATTTTGCCTCTCCTGGGGCTTAAACTCAGCCACGGCACAGTCCCTCAGCCCAGGGACTAGGCTCAAGGCTACCACTCGAGCCTTTGAGCCACAACTCTACTTCCAGCTTTTTCTGTGTAGTTTTTTGGAGATAAAGAGTCTCAGATTTTTTTCTGCCTGTGCTGGCTTTGAACCATGATTCTCAGATTTCAGCTTCCTAAGTAGGATTATAATGTGAGCTACTGGCACAAGTTTGATAAAGTATTTGAGAAACTAGATATAGTGAGAACTAAAGTAGCCTTAGCTCTGCACAGGATCACACTTCTGGCATATAGTCCCAAAATTGATGCTCTAGATAGATCTACCCAGGATGGCTTTGAGCTGTGATCCTCACATCTCAGCCTCCTGAGTAGCTGGTTAAATTAAAAAAAAATATTATGAGTCAGCTAACAAATACATTTCCTTTTGTACTGTATCTTGTTTCCTCATTCACTCCCAGTCCCTCCCATCTCTGCTCATCAGTTGTATAGTTCATTTTCATCAACATCCAGGGAGCTTAAACTCAGCCTAGGCACTGTCCCTGAGCTCTTCAGCTCAAGGCTACTGCTCTACCCTTGAGCCAAGCCCCACTTCCCATTTTCTAGAAGTTAATTGGAAGTAAGAGTCTCAGGTCCTTTTGTGCTTGGGGTGGCTTTGAACCCTGATCATCAGATCTCGGCCTTCAAGGAGGTAGGATTACAGGCATGAGCCACTGCACTGGCCTTGCTGCTGTTCTTTTTAATCATATTCTTAACAGTCAGATTTGTGACTTTGGCTGAAGCTAGATCAAATCTTCTGTTTCCCTTTTGTTAGGGGTCAGAGTGGGAGGGAGAACTTAATCAAAAACTGCTATGAATCTCCATGGCATTTGAAGGAATGTGGGGAAAAAATGATTTAGGATTAAATGATGAAAGGCACATAGATATGTGGCTCAGGAAGACTGCAAAGAAAAGGAACAACAGAAGTTTATTAAAGGGGAAAGAGGACATAATTGCCTGCCTTAGAGCAGGGTGACTTTCTTCTTTGGGCTCTGAATATTCTAAGAGACTATATTTAGAAAAGCCAGACTTAGGGAGGTCATTGAGCAGCACAAGGCAGGAAAGAGGACAGAGAAAATGAGCCAAGAGTTTGTACCACCAGCCCCAGATCTCCTAGGAAAAAGAAGAGGACCTGGTGACAGATCAGCAGACCTAGCTGTGGGGCAAATCCCTATCTGAAAGCATCAGATCTCAGTGTGGGGATTTGGTAGGTCAATGACGTCTCCATGACAGACCAGCCTATCATGAAGACATTTCCCATGTCTTGGCAAGTTGGAGCTAGATGCCAGCTTGTGTGAGGGCATCTTGTTTGAGGCAGACCTACTTCCAGGCATCAGGTTTCATTAGCAGCTAGCTAGGTTCTTTTTGTTGTTGGTGGTGGTGGTGGTAGGGCTTGAACTCAGGGCCTGAATGTTGTCCCTGAGCTTTGAGACACAGTGTCATTTCTGGTTTTCTGTTGGTTAACTGGAGATAAGCGTTTCATGGACTTCCTTGCTTTGGCAGGCTTTGAACCGTGATGCTTAGATTTCAGCTTCCTGAGTAGCTAGGATTACAGGTATGAGCCACAGGTGCCAACTCAAACCAGGTCCCTAAGAATGAGATAGCACTGGGGCCTTGAAAACCAAAAAACAATCAGCAATCAGCTGATCTGCAGCACCAGACAGTGTCCACATAGCTCATGTCCATCATTGGTGACCTGGACTGGGAGAGTTGGCCAGTTCCTCAGTGAAAGCCTTGGGCCAACCATTGTTTCTAAGTACAAATGATTAGCCTCTGCTGGTTGAGAGCTCTGATTAGTCATAGGTCAGTATACATTGGTTACTGGCAGGCAAACTCAGACCCCAGCCACTGGCTGCCCCCACCCAACATCTTCCTTCTGTGGGGGCCATTTCAGAAAATACAGCATCAGTGGTAGTTAGCTAGGATCAGCTTACACTGATTGGGTTGCATACAGCTTGAAGCCAGATAGGCTTTGGGATTGAACTACAACCCTGATATTTGAAGGCTAGAGAAAGGTTTAGGGACTTCTGGATTACCCAACCACTAGAGGTGGCAGAGATGCCAAAGGCAGCAGCATGCAGGGTCACACAGGAGAGAAGCCATAAGAAGCAGTTAGGATCCTGAAAGGAGTTGCGTGGCTGCTGTCTGTAGCATTCACCCTCACAAGCAAGGAGAGAATTACATTGGCACCACCTGATAAAATGGTGCTTTGGGCCTGTGATCTGTGTAGATACATTCCAGCCTGTGTTACTTTATTGGTTTGACTTTGATTTTGTTTATTTATTTTTTTTTTTGCCAGTCCCAGGGCTTGAACTCAGGGCCTGAACACTCACTGTCTTTGGGTTTTCTCAAGGCTAGAGCTCTACCACTTGAGCCTCAGCACCACTTCGGGCTTTTCCTGTGTCTGTGGTACAAAGGAATCAAACCTGGGTCCTTGTGCATGCTGGGCAAGCACTCTACCACTAGGCCAAACTCCTGGCTGATTTGTTTACATTTAACCACATGGATTTTTTTCTGTATATCTTTTTAGTTTTGATTTGTATTATACACTGTTATTTCCATTTACTATTCAGTCCTGCTCCATCTTTGCTGTTCCTTGATGCTATTATATTTAAACTCCTGCCTTTCAGCATTCAATTTTAACACATATTTTCACCCCCTTTCTAGAGCCCTTTTCAATTTATATTTAAATTCTATCTATAAGCAGAACTGTTCTCTTATTACTTCCTTCTGCACCTGTTCCCTCATCTCTTATCATTCATCATTGTCTACATTCTTGTTAACTAGATTGCTGGAATGCCATTCCTTTTTCCTGCATTTTGTTATAGTTATTTTGTTATAGCCCTTTTTGTTTAGTAGTTTACTTTTCTTTTGTTTTTTTTTTTTTTTTGCCAGTCCTGGAGCTTGGACTCAGAGCCTGAGCACTGCCCTTGGACTTTCTCAACACTAGAGCTCTACCTCTTGAGCCACAGCACCACTTGAGCCACAGCACCACTTCTGGCTTTTTTTCCCCTATGTATGCGGTACAGAGGAATCAAACCTGGGTCTTCAAGCATGCTAGGCAAGCATTCTACCACTAGGCCAAACTCCTGGCCTCGGATATGTGAATTAATTTGTCTTTTTTTTTTTTTTTTTGCCAGTCCTGGGCTTGAGCTCAGGGCCTGAGCACTGTCCTTGGACTTTCTCAAGGCTAGCACTCTACCACTTGAGCCTCAGCACCACTTCCAGCTTTTTTCTACGTATGTGGTACTGAGGAATTGAACTGGGTCTTCATGCATGCTAGGTAAGCACTTTAACCACTAGGCCAAACTCCCGGCCCCAATTTGTCTTAATTTTATCTTTCCTTTTTTTTTTTTTTTTTGGTGGGTCATGGGGCTTGAACTCTGGGTTTGGGTGTGTTTCCTGAGCTCTTCAGCTCAAGACTAACACTCTACCACTTGAGCCATAGCTCAAATTTTCTGCTGGTTCATGGACTTTTCCTGCCCAGGCTGGCTTTAAACCATGATCCTGAGTAGCTAGGATTACAGTTATGAACCACTGGTGCCCAGCCTAGTTTATTTTTAAAATGTGCTGTTAACCCTTTTCTAGGTCAATAAGTTAGATGAAAGCTATAAAACTTTGTTACATATAATATTAAAGTTGGGCTCTGGTGACTGTATAACTATAGTTCTTCAAAACCAGTGGGGGAAGAATTCAACATTTTGTTAGGATGTGTTTCTCTGGACTGGTTACTGTGAAGCAAGGTATGGTGTGTGGCCCCAATCAGTCTTTAGAAAGAAAATCTTTTTTTTTTTTTTTGCCAGCCTTGGGCTTGAACTCAGGGCCTGAGCACTGTCCTTGGATTTTCTCAAGGCTAGATCTCTACCACTTGAACCTCAGCACCACTTCCAGCTTTTTTCTATGTATATGGTACCGAAGAATTGAATCCTGGTCTTTGTGCAAGCTAGGCAAGCACCACAAGGCCAAACTTCCGGCCCCATAAAATATCCTTTTTTTTCTTTTTGCCAGTTGTTGAGCTCAGGGCCTGGCACTGTTCCTGAGCTATTTTGCCTAAGGCTTACAGTTTACCACTTGAGACACAGCTCTACTTTTTACTTTTTGGTGGTGAATTGGAGATAAAAGGCTCATGGACTTTCCTGCCTGGGCTAGTTTTGAATCATGGACCTCAGATCTCAGCCTTTTGAGTAGCTAGGATTACAGACATGAGCCACTAGTGCTTGGCTTAAATCGTTGAGTGAGTGAGAGAGAGATGGGGGGGGGGGGGAGGAAGGGAGGGGGAGGGGATATGTTTAGGATTTTCTTTGTCATACTCTTCATTAGGAAATTGCTATAATTAGGTTCTCATTTTGTCCTTGGATTATAAAAATAGGAAGTGTTCCTTCCTTTTCTGAATTTATGAAACAGGGTGAGCTGGTGCATGTCAGTAATCCCAGCTACTCGGGAGGTAGAGGCAGGATGATCACATGTTGTAGGCTGGCCAGGGCAAAGTTATGAAGACTCTACAAATAGACTTGACTGACAGACATGACAAGTGGTAAAGGGTTTGCTTACTGCAGGCCATTTCCTGGGTTTGATGCCCAGTGCTTTTTAAAAAAATTTTTTCCCCCTTAAAGGTGTGTTTTTTAGAAAATCACTCATGAAATTTTTCTGTCTTCTTGTTTTCAGTTTTGTTAGAGGGTGGTTTATTCTCTCCCAGCCCCCTATCTCTCTCTCTCTCTTTGTTTCTCTCTCTGTCTCTCTCTCTTTTAAAGCAGTGTTTAAATACAGCATAGGCTAGTTTTAAATTAATCTGCCTACCTTGAGAGCTGAGGTTACAGATTTGTCACTACACCTTGCCTAGTTGCACTTTAAAAACAAATTTTGGGGGGGCCAGGAGTGTAGCCTAGTGTAGAGTGCTCGGGTAGCAGTCATGAAAGCCTGGGTTCTCTGTACCATATATACAGAAAAGGCTGGAAGAAGCACTATGGCTCAAGGGCAGAGCACTAGCCTTGAGCAAAAAGTGTCCAAGGACAGTGCGCAGGTCCTGAGTTGAAGCCCCAGGACTGGCCAAAAACAAAAAACAAATTTTGTTTGAGAATAATTTTAGATTTAACAGAAACTTTCCAAGTAGTAAACAGTTTCCCAGTTTTTCTCCTCAATCCCCAGCACATAACCACTAGTACGTTGTTATTACTTAAATCTCAGTCTTTATTTCACCAATTATTGTGCAACTAATACCACTATTTCAAAACTTTCACATTTGAAACAACCCAGAATCATTGATCAACAACTTTCCCAACACTCTACTGCTGAACACTTTCAATCTACTTTGTTTCAATAAATTGGTTTCCTTCAATACATTTCACATAAATGGTGTGAAAATGATCTGTTGTGACCATGTTATATATATATGTGTTTCATTTCTTTTGTATGTAGACATTTTATTTCATCTGTTGACTGTTTCCACTTGTTGACTGTTTCAAGTATTAGTGAACTTGGCGTTAGGTTACAATTCTTGTTTGCAATTCATTTGCATACACATAAAGTCATGATATAGCCAGGAAGCAGCGCAGTACTGAAAGAGCAGCCCAGGGCTGGGAGTGTGGTCTAGTGGTAAGAATGTTTGCCTAGCATGCATGAAACCCTGGTTTGACTTTTTTGGCATCACATATACAGAAAAAGCTGGAAGTGGTGCTGTGTGTCTCAAGGGGTAGAGTGCTAGCCTTGAGAAAGCTCAAGGATAGTGCCCAGGCCCTGAGTTCAAGCCCAGGACTAGCAAAAAAAAAAAAAAAAAAAACCAGTCCACTCATTGCAAATGAAGTAGACATAGAATCTGCATAACCAACATGTGTTAAAGAGACAGCTCACCACATCTCTCTGGTGATAAAATTGGTCAGCAAGGTAGTGAATAGAACACATCTGCCAACTGTAGAAGACAAGGCTCTCAGTCTCTCCTTTCTGTGGGTTTTTAGTATTATTTTCCTCCTGTTTTTAAATGTTTATGAGTTTTACTTTAGCTTGTTCCCACCGTGACCTATGTAGTTAGTACATGGATGACAGCACAGCATTGCTTTTTTCCCAGCTCTTTTGGTGAGATCGTCAATCAGTATCACAAGGTGACGGTCAGAGACATGGTAGCTATGACCATATGAAAATGGCTTATCAGAGATCCACTGACACTCAAGTGTTAGTAAAAGTGCAGTGGCAGTTGCTCTAGTTGCACAGGAGGGAAGGTCGTCAAGACACTGCATAACCCATGCGTAATCGGAGGTCCAGGTAACCAGAGGGTCTGATTATATCTACTTGGCCTAGAATCTGGCTAGCACAGGAGACCACCCCACAGCAGAGGGGGCACTGTAATCACTTGGGTGAGGACAAGTTCAGTTTGTGATGCTGACATAGTTCCAGGGTGGTCGAGGTAGCTGACCAAATCTACTTGGTCCAGAACTGGTCACCTGGAGAGATCTTCTGGGTTCTGATAGTTTTGCTGCCTGTTTTTTGAACAGGTTCCTGAGGCCCTTCCTTTCATTTTATTGTCTGTCTTCAGAATTCATTGTATCTATCTCATTTAGTGAGCACTAGGACCCCGCAATCCTTGGCACAAGGACCATGGCACAGAATCACTGATTGCCCAAGCTGTTCTGATGAGTTCACCAGTCAATATCCCATGGTGAGGATCACCAGTCATGGGGTCATTGGCTTACCACAGAGTCACTGACACGCAAGTGGCAGCCAAAGGGCTGCAAAGGGTTAGATAGTCCACTCTGGTTGCAAACGAAGTAGATATCATAAAGAATCTGCAGCACCCACATTTGAGATGAGGGAAGTCCAGCCATGAGGGAGCTCGATGGAACAGGCCAGCAAGATAGACTTCTGTCACGAATCTATCACCCCTGGTTCCTGTTGCAGGACGAGACTCTTCTCTGTTTGGTTTGGGCTTCTGTGATTTTGATATTCATTCTTATTTTAATTTTCTTCCCTTCACTGTTAGGGTTAGGTTCTCAGGATGGTTGGTATATGGAAGGCAGCACAGCACTGCTCTTTGCCCCAGCTCCTCTTGTGAGGAGATAGATGCTCCCCAATCAATATCACATGGTGAGGGTGATGGCTATGGCAGCTTTGGCCATATGCAAACAACTTACAACCTACCAAGGAGTCACCGACACCCAGGTCGCAGTAAGTGTGCTGTGGAAGGAAGAGAAGCCGCTCTGGTTTGTAAGGGATATAAGCACCACTCACACATGGTGAAGGAATTCCAGGTTATCAGAGGGTCTGACCACATCTACCTGGTCTAGAAATTAGAGAGCAGGCAAGACCACTCACTGCCAATGGGATACCATGGCCACTTGTTTGAGGACAAGGTCTTGAAGGTTTTTTTTTTTTTTTGGTCAGTATCTTATTTGCTGTTTCTACTTTATTCCTTTTTATCTTAATTAGGGAACCCTGATTAGCAGCCCCAAGCAATTTCTTGTCTCGCTCCTCTGTGGAGGAGATGCTCACCAATCAATATCACATGGTGGCCTATCTTCAAAGGTACTTTTTGGGTGTGTAAAAGTAGCCTACCACTGGGTTTCTTGCTACCTTTGTGGCAATAAAAGTCCTAGAGAAGGGAGAGCAGCCCGCTCTGGTCGTAAATGAGGCTGATATCATAAAGAATCTGTATCACCCATACTTGGGATGGCGGAGTACAGTCATCGAGGCAGCTGACCACATCTACCTGGTGATGAAACTGGTCAGCAAGGATGGCCTTGTGCAGCGGGTGAAATGCCCCTGGCTGACTATTGGACATGAAGGCTCTGAGTCTTTCATTGTGTTTATATTTGGTTGCTTATTCATTTGTTCCCTATTTTCTCCTGTTTTTATACTTATTTTCCAGTGAGTTTTTTTTTAATGTGTCACTCACATTGCAACTCATGATGGTTAGATGCTAGTAGAGAACTGCTTCTTGCCTTTCTCCTCAGATGAGAGGCACAAGACAAAAAAAATCACACAAGGAAGCCAATGGGATTGGCCGATTTGGCCAGGACGTGTAACAGTCCTACCACAGAGTCACTGACACTCAGGTAATGGTCAATGCACCCCTGCATGTGATTAAACAATTCCAGTGGACTGAGGCAGCTGATCAAATCCTCTTGGTCTAGAACTGGCCATCTGGGGGTGGATCTAATATTCCTGCTGCCTGTTTCAGGACAAGTCCCTGAGGCACATTTTTCGCTGTTCACTATTTGTATTTATATTTACTTTTTTTTAAAGATAGATTTACCTCCGATAGTGAGCAGTAGGTCCTCACGATCATTAGCACAAGAACAATGGCCCAGAACGGCATATTGTCTAACTGTTCTAGTAAGTGATATTGACCGGTCAATGTCACACAGTGAGGACAACCAATTATAGGTATTGGCCGAGGAAAAGTGGCCCTACCACAGAGTCACTGGAAAACTAGTGGCCGTAAAAAAGGCAGGGAAAGTTTGGACAGTCTGCTCTGGTTTCAAACGAAGTAGATATCATAAAGAATTTACATCATTCATACACGGTGAAGGAAGTCCAGTCATGGAGGGAGCTAACCTTTCCATCATCTTACCTGATAATGGAACATGCCAGCAGAATAGACCTTCTATAGCAGACCCAACACTCCTGTTGCCCATTTTAGGATGAAGCTCTCCCTCAGACTCTTCTACTTTGAGTTTATTTTTGGTAGTCTAGGTAGTTAGTATTTCTTTTTCTGTTTGCCCTTTATTTCTTACTTTTCTTCTATGTAGTGAGGATTCCGATTCCTAGGAGGTGTAAGACAGCAAAGCACTGCCACTCATGCAACTCTTCTGATGAGGAGATGCCCCTCAATCAGTATCACATGAAGTGGGTTATGACAATGGCAGTTTTGGCCATGTGGAAATGGGCTCCCAGACAGCCACTGATATTCATTGTTAGTTGAAAGCACTGTGAAAGTAAGAGCAGCCAGCTCTGGTTGTAGTGGACTTAGTCATCAGTAGGACTCTGCCTTGCCCACACATGCCACACATCTACCTGGCCTAGAATCTGTCCAGCACAAGAGACATCCTGCAGTAGCCTAGACACCACAGTTTGAGGTAAAGGTTCAATGGTTCTTCTGTCGTTTATATTTGGTGGTTTGCCAGTATTTTATCTTTCCCTATGTTTCTATGTTTTTTTTTTTCTGATTAGCTTTATTTTTATTAGTGCACCAGTTTGGTACCCATGTTGGTTGGTAGAAGGATGGCAGCTTCTTGGCCCAGATTCTCTGGTGAGTAGATGCCCACATCAAGCAACACTATATCATGAGCACTATCTTTAATGGTGCCTTTGGGTACGTACAAGTACCTACCACTAAGTCTCTGATATTTAGGTGCCAAGAAAAGTCCTAGAGAAGGGAGAGCAGTCCACTGTGGTTGCAAATGAGGTTGATATCATAAAGAATCTGTGTCACCCTTGGGATGAAGGAAGTCCAGTCATCAAGGCAGCTAATCACATCTACCTGGTGATGTAACTAGCCATCAAGGATAAGCAGTGAACTACCCTTGCTGACCACTGGAAGTGGATGCGCCAAGTTTCTCCTTTTGTTTAGTTCTTTATATTTAGTTGTTTGTTTCCTATTTTTCTCCTGTTTTCCTGCTTAATTATTTTTAAATGAAGTTTTTTAAAAAAATGAGTCACTCACATTGTGACTCATGATGCTAAGTACATGTATGGCAGTAGAATTGCTTCTCACCTATCTCCTCTGATGAGAGGCTCACCACTCCAAATCATGTGAGGAAGAGCATGAAATTGGTGGATTTGGCCACATGCAACATACCACAAAGTCACTGACGCCCAGGTAACAGTTAATATGCTGGGAGATGGAAAACACCCTGCTCTGCTTGAAGAGAAAGCTGGCATTAGAGTCTGCATCATCCATACATGATACAAAAATCCCAGGTTATCTAGGCAGCTGACTAAATCCACTTCATCTAGAACTGGTCATCTGGGGAGATCTTCTGGGAGTGGATGTAAATACTTTTGCTGCCTGTTTCAGGACAAGTCCCTAAATCTCTTCCTTCCTTTAGCTGCTCATTTTCATTAATTCATTATATTTTCCAGTTTATACTTATTTCTTAGACTTACATCATTTAGCAGGCATTAGGTCTTCATAATCTCTTAACACAGGATGGCAGCACCAATTCACTTGTTGACCAGATGTTCTGATGGATTATCTGAGGATAGTTAGCTGCAGGGAAGTGGCCATGTGATTCTGGCCTACCATTGACACAGGTGTTAGTAGAATTGGTGAGAAATGGGGTGCTACCTTAAGGTTTCAAATGAGGTAGATGTCCTGATGCAACTGTATCACCCACATGCAAGATGAAGGAAGTCCAGTCATCAAGGCAGCTGACCACATCCACCTGACCACATCCATAGGGCAGCAAGATAGTCCTTCGGTAGCAACCCAATGCTGCTGGTGCCTGTTTCATCATGAAGCTATGAGGCTCTTTCACTGTATTCTTTTACTACTCTATGTAGTTAATGTTTATTTTTCTTCTTGCACTTATATTTCATTTGTTTTTTTTTCCATTTGTTTAGTAGTTGCTGTCTAGGATGGTTAGTATGTGGAAGGCTGCTTCAGCACTGCTTCTAGACTAGCTTCTCACTCAGTATCATGCGATGAGGGTCCTGGACATGGTAGCTTTGACTATGTGAAAATGGACTAGCAGACAGTCACTGACACCCAGGTGGGAATAAAAGCATTTGGGAAGACAACACACCCTGGTTGCAAATGTAGATGTAAAGAATCTGAATCCGCACGTGGGATTGAGGAAGTCCAGTCATCAAGACAGCCAATCAAAACTAACAAGTAATGGAACAGGCCATTAGGATAGCCCTATCCATAGCAGGTTTGACATTTCTGGCATTTGTTTCAGGATGATGCCCTTAGGCTCCTCTTTCACTTGGCTATTTTTGTGTTGTTTTTGTAGTTAATATTTATTCTTCTTGTACTTATTTATTTCTTAGTTTTTTCTATTTAATGAATATGAGATAATATGAGGAAGGCAGCACAACATGGCTTCTTATTCAGCTCCCCTAATGAGGAGATGCTCCCCAGTCATATTACATGATGCGGATAATGGCTATAGCAGCTTAGGCCTCATAAAAATGGTTTACCGTAAAGTCATTGACACCGAGGTGGAAGTAGAAGTGCTACAGAAGGGAGAACAGCCAGCTCTGGTTGCAAAGGAGGTCGATATCATAAAGGATCTGCACCATCCACACTGGGAATGAAGGAAGTCCAGTCAGCGAGGCAGCTAACCACATCTACCTGGTGACGAAACTGGCCAGCAAGGTAGGCCTTCTGTAGCAGGTGGAACATCCCGGATGATGGCTGGAATTCCAGGCTCTCAGTCTCTCCTTTTTTTTTGGGAGATGGAGAGCACCCTGCTATGGTTGAAGAGAAAGTAGGCATTAGAAAGAATCTTCATCACCCGCACATCATAAATTCCAGGTAGTCAAGGCAACTGACCAAATCCAACTGGGGAGATGTGGGGGTGGATCTAGTATTTCTGCTGCCTGCCCCACGCTCTCCCTTCCTTTGGCTGTTCATTTTCATTTATTCGTTACATTTTCCAGTTTATACTTATTGTTGCTTAGCTGTTGCAATGAGCAGTCACTCACCATTCACAACCAAAAGTTGGGGATCACTAACCACAGGGAAACTGGTTGTGTGATACTGGCTTACCAAAGAGTCACTGGCATGCTGGTAGCTGTCCAAGGCTGGGAAACGAAGTAGCTATCATAAAGAATCTGTATCACCCACATACAGGATGAAGGAAGTCCAGTCACTGAGGCAGCTGACCACATCTACCTAATAACAGAATAAGCCAACACTCCTGGGGCCTGTTTTCAGTATGAGGCCTTTAGACTCTTTTTATTTTTAAAACTTTGTTTTTAGTTGTCTCCGTATTTCAGATTTCTTCTTCTTGCACTTATTTCTTAGTTTTCTTCTATTTTGTGGGCTTTAGGTCCCAGGATGGTTGGTATGCCCAGTTCCTTTGATGATGAACTGCTTACATGATGAGGGCCATGCAACCATGGCCCAGGTGGCATAGGTATGAAGAGCCCGCTCTGGTTGCAAAGGAGGTAGGCATCATGTGTGCGTTACCCACACATGATGAAGAAGTTCCAGGTCGATTAGTGTTCCAACCACATCTACTTGGCCCATAATCTGGCCAGCAGGAGAGTCCCTGTCCCCACAATAGCTGATGCATACCAATGCCATTTGTTTGTGGACAAGGGCCTGTGGCGCTCCTTCTTCTTAATTTTTAAAATTCTTGGCTGTTTTTTATTCATCCTCTTTCCTGGTTTTACAACTTATTTATAATGGCTTTAAATCTTAGTTTATTTAGCACATGGTGCTCAACCCAGAACAGCTTCTCAACAAGCTACTCTGATAATGCCCACCAATCATTATCACATGGTGAAGACTAACTTCAAGTGTGACATTGGATAGTTGAAATTGCCCTAATAGTCACTTATATTAGGGTTGCAGTAAATTTCCTAACTGTGAGAGAGCAGTCTACTCTGTTTGCAAGCAAAATAGATACCTGAGGGAGCCTCCTTCACCACTGGTGATGACAGTTTTCTATGTGATTGAGATGGTACACTAGATTTACTAGATATCGGGAATGTTTTCCAGGATAATATTCCCAGTGCTTCTTTGAGGATGTGTCCCTGAGGCTCTTCCAGTAGATTATGTTTGCTGTGTAATTCTGTCACTAGATTGGCATTGTACACAGAGACCGGAAGCCTGAAAATGTTCTGTTGGATGCCAAAGACAACATGACTTTGGTCAGAGTACAAAGTTAGCATTATGTGTGGCATTTTGACATTCATTGTCCCCCGAAATCTTCCTGTGCCAAGAGTACTACAGCTGCAAGGTAGACTTCGGAGTCTAAGAATCCTTTTTATTCCCCTCTCCCCATGGGAAAATTCTCATTTGATGAGAAGAATTTTTCCCAAACACAGATACAACTTCTGCAGGCAAGATACAATGTTCCAACTCACTATTTGCAAAAGGAAAGAAATACCATCATCCAATTGGTAACCATAGATCTTAGGCAGAGATCCACAGTAGAACAAATAATGGGGGGCCTGTGGCTCAACCAAGCAAAGTATATTCCTGAGTCTTGGTGGAATACAACCCAACTACCTGGATAGCACCATTGTGGCAGTAATGTGTGACGTGGGTTACAATCCACCTGAGATAGGCAAACCTGTGCAGGACTCAGAATTCAGTGAGTCCATGGGTGCATACCTCTTGATTCAAGAACACTTAAGTTAGGGTAAGAGCACCAGTAACATGCCCAGCACAGACCTTCTCACCTTCCTTTTCCTTTTAGGAAGGACAGCTTTTACCTGCCCTCATTCATACCTTCACTTTCTTGTCATTTAAATGTCAACTGCCCTATGATGTTAAGAAGTCAGGGAAGAAGAGAGGCAGAGGTTCCACTCTGCCCATTCTCTTCTGCTTCCTGTAGAGAACTCCCAGGCCAGCATATTCTTCCACCATAATTCTGTGGCTGCCCACAGCTGCTCCTTCTTCCTGGGCAGCTATGAGGAGATAGAGAGCTGTCAGTCAGAAGAAAAAGCCCTTCTCTCTGGGCAGCCCAATGATGAAACCACAGAATCTACTGTTAACAGGAGATGGGACTGAAAGGCCTGTAGTGGAATATGGGAGATTTCCTAGGTATGGACTCAAACAGCTGCTGGAGAGAACTTCTGGAGATGGGGAGGGATGCTTTCTTCCTGATTCTCTTTCAATTCCTGGACCAGGCTTTTAATTTGTCTTACGTAACCTTGAAGATGAGAGTTTCATAGGCTGCTCCTGCCTGTACTGGCTTCAAACCACTTATTTTACCCCCTCAGTAACTAGGATAGCTCACCAACAAATTTCATTTTAAGAGCAACAGAGACCAAAATGAATTGCGTTCATACATTGGTTTGTTGAATGGCACCTCCTTTGTACAACAACTTTAAAATAATTTTTTTAAAAAAGCAACTGAGAACCTGTCACAACCTGTCAGACTTGAAGGGAACGACATGATGAAGGCAACCCATAACACTGCATTATAGCTTGTGGAAAATCCTCAAAACACATTTTTCAGACAAAAACTGGGCGAGAGTGTCATTATTAGATCTGCCGTGAAAATATTAAATATTTTACAAATGTTTATCTCCAAGAGAAAACAGTGACTATCAGTATAGAAGGTTTTGGAGCCATAGGTGTTGGTCCACCTATTATGTTGGCATAATATCAGCACTGAAAGAGAAAATTGTGGAGTCCAAGGTCAGCCAGAGCCACATAGGGAGTTCTAGGCTGGCCTGGATTACAAGAAAAACAAACAAATAATCCAAAAGAGCCAATTTTAGTTCCATCTCCTTCACACTCTTTGAATGAATATTCAAAAAGGGTAGACAGTTCCCCTGTATCTCTCATGTAGCTCAAGAGAGACAGATTGGTTCTGGGTTTTAAGGATCAGATTCATGTGGGAAAACGACTATCAGAAAGGGAGGAAGGGAGGAAATTTTTCCCTTCATTCAATAATGAGAGGAAAAAACCCAACGAACTATTATACTAATATTGCCTGCAGTGGCCCACAAGGCCTTCTCAGCTAATCCAACTCTTGCCACTATTCTCAGTTCTGCAGAGGACATCCTTTATACTTCTTTCACTAGCCTTTTACACCTCACCCAGATGCACTGATCCCTCCAAGTCTTTGCCCTCAAGATCCCTTCAGCCGACCTTTTATTTTGCTACTTATCTTGTTTCTTATCCTTCTGCTGGTCTTCTGCTCTGAATTTGTCCCAATGTGTCTACCGGTTTCTTGACACTCTTCCAATGGAGAGGTAGACTCTAATTCCATTCTCCCTGCATGGAGGTTGGCCATAGTAAGCTGCTTCTAATGAATAAAATACAGAAGTGATACTAAATTACTTCCAAGGCTAAACTGTAAAGGCAAGATAACTTTTGCTGACCTTGTTTCAGGAAGATTCTTCCTGTAGATAGAAGCTGTCCTTTAGAGAAGTTCAGGTTATGTAGAGATCTCATTTGAGCACTAGCTGGGGGCTTGGCTAAGGGACAACTTCCAGAGCTACACAGGTAAATGAGGAGATCTTCAAAGACTGATCCATTTCAGCTGCCAACTAGTTAAGCACATGGAGCCCCAGTTAAGGCTCCTAAGTGAGCCTGTCAGTACTATGATTGATGATAATGAGAGATAACTGTATTGTTTTACACTTAAGTTTAGGTGGTTTGCAATGCTCAAATTAACTTCAAGCTTAACCTTCTCTCCTTAGAGAGTGGCTTCTGTGCTCTCCCTACTCTGTACCTGCTGAAGTGTTGTGCACAGTTCTAGAGTAAGACAATAGTCCCCAGGAAGCACATGCTTGAATTCCACATTCAGCTCCTTCACCTACTGCCTATATGTAATGTTAGGCAACTTTCTTTCATTCTCTAGACTTCTCTTCCTCATGTATGAAATATAAATGATAAAAAAAATAAAACAGTGCCAAATGAATTTACTGGCCTGGGGACTGTCCTTGAGCTTTCTCAAAGTTAGCACTCTACCACTTGAGCTACAGTACCACTTCTGGTGTTTCCTGTACACCAAGGAATCAAATCCAGGGCATCGAGGGTGCTAGGCAAGCACTCTACCACTAAGCCACGCTCTTAACCCTGTATTTGTTATTATTCGCATCTCAGTCACAGCCCTCAGTAGATATCGTATCCCAGCCAGGACTGCTGTAGACATGATGTTTATCAGTGGCGTCTCTCCTACCCATCAGGAAGCTAGCTCACTGGTGGATACTTGTTGAATGACTCAATACATCAAATATAACCAAGCAACCTTCCCTACATGTTCACCAACCACTGCCATAGCAAAACAAAGAAGTAGAGGGTGTGACCCCTTGGGACCTGGTCTACATCAGTAAGGGAGGAGGGTGGTCAACATGGTTCTTCTTCTACCCAGAGGACTCCAGCTCAGGACAAGCAGTGGTGATTGTTTTCCTGTCCTCACATACACCTTACCTGAGGGACACAAAGTGGTGTGAAGCCACCTGTAAGTCTAGTTCAGATGGTCAAGCAGTGTAGATACAGGAGGAGTCTTAAATATTTCAGCCCAGTTAAGACACTTAAGCCCCTCAGCTTCTCCTTCTTCTTGTATATCTTAGAGAAATTATCCATAAGAAAAAAAAGTACTGAGATGCAAAACACTGAATTACTTGGGAGCTTACCCATCAGTTGATACCTCTCTACAGGTTCTTGGGACAGTCAGTGGCCAAGCTTTCTGGAAACATGACATTCCCTCATACCCCACCTTCCCCCAAGAAGAATGTCCCAGTGAGAGGTATATAACAAGAGATACTGCACTGAGGTAGGACTTTTCCAGTACCCATTCAGACCCTCCTAGTGCTTGTGCCAGCAGGGTTCTGGTCTTTTCTCAAGCTTTCTCTTCTTCCTCTGCATTTCCTTAGGCCTAACAAGCTCCCTTTAGTCCAGGGACACAAAAGCTCAGAAACCCCTATACAGGTTAGTGACAGTCACAAGACACGTTAAGCACTTGCTATACGCACTGAGATGCCCTAACTCAGATGCTCAGCACTACTCTTTGCTGAGAGGCCACTTTAACCACTTTATCCTCATTTGGAAAATGGGAGTGTGGCTGTATACGGTAGCCCTGCTTACTGCTTTCCTCTCTGTAGCTGACTTCTTCAGCATGGTGACCTGGAAATTCAGAGAGCGTGTTCACAGCTTCCAGCTCAATAATTTATCCATTACAACTTGGGGAAAATTACAGAGGTAGGTGGGGCTAGAGGCAGGGGAAAGCTCTGTTTCATGAACTGAGACAAACCCTGAGATTGTGTGTAATACTGCTAGAGTCAGCAGGGCAAGTTTTCTATTGAGTGGAACAAACAGCACAATTTCTCAGGAGTTTTGGAAGGTCTTTGCACTGAATGAATCCAACCTGTCTTGCCTGCTTCCTTTTCTGAAGCCACTCTTCCTCAGGTCTTGGCAATTTTATATGCTAGACATATATGCCTGAGGAGTTTTCTCAATGGTCCCTCCCCTAGCGTCCCAGCCGAAAAGCACCCAGAGAAGTTACTAACATTGCCAGTGATCCAACCTTATCACAGGATAAGGGATCCACTCTTTGCTAATTCAAGTACAGAAGGACATTTGAAGCAGGAGTGTTCATCTTATAGGAGGGTCTATCTTATAGGAGGCCCACAGGCAGAAGACTCACGTGTAGTTCTTGTTGACCTCAATCTCTCAAATTACAGTCTATGAATCACCTAGGGATGCTGCTACCATGCCAGTTGTGTTTTGCAGGGCTGGCCTGATATATTCCGGTTCTTCAACATGCCCCCAGATGATCATATTGTGACTGTTGCAGTTCTGAGGATCATGCTTTCCGTAGCCTAGCTTCAGAGAGCAACCATGTGCAAAAGAAAAAGAAGGGGGAGTCACAGGGGTGATGAGTATTGTCTTATAGCAAATAATAGTTATTCTGAAAAGGTTAAGTTATTTAACCTACCTGTCAAAACTAGGATTTATATTATCATAAAAACCTGACCAGGCACTGGTGGCTCATATTTGTAATCCTAGCTTCTCAGAAGACTCAAAGCCACCCAGGCAGAAAAGTCTATGAGACTCATCTCCAATAAACTATCCCCAACAAAAGCCAGAAATGGAGCTCTGGCTCAGTGTTTATTTAGAGCACTAGCTTTGAGCAAAACAAGTTCAGGGACAGCTTCTAGGTCATGTGTTCAAGCCTCAGGACTGGTGGCGCATGTACCACAAAATCTGGAATCTAGTTTCTAGACTATACTGCCTTCTACTTAGTGTGTGGCTTAAAGAATTAGGAAAATGCTAGATCTTACCTTTTCTACCCATAAAATGGGGGAATAACACCTGCCTAGGCCAGAGAGAGAGAAAGAAAGAGAGAGAGAGAGAGAGAGAGAGAGAGAGAGAGAGAGAGAGAGAGAGAGAGAGAGAGAGAGAGAGAGAGGACTGAAATCTGGAATCTTCCATCAATAATGCCTAAGCCTACCACCTATGGTCTCCACATTCACATGGGGTTTTCTGGGGAGCCAGACATGATGACAGGGGCGCTATCTTCCTTCCATACTACCATGAACCTCCTGGTTCTATCTGGGAAGGGCATATTGCTGTCTCTGTGAGCTAAGGAACTGCAGACAGATAAAATCAGTGCTGCCCACCCATCCCAAGCTGTCAGAGAAGCTATTTTCAGATCCCTGCTGTTACGTTCATCGTCACATCCGTTGCTCTGACTTTTTCCTATGTTGAAATGAAGATCCGAGTCACCACAGAGACAGGTCTTGGTGGTTATGGTTTCTCCCTGGATCCTTAAGGCCAATTGGGGAGGTCCAGGAAAGGATTCTGCAGAATAGAGGAGTAGATGGGCATATTAGCCTTGCCATATATCATGGGAATACCACATATAAGCTTACCTACCGACATCCTACGAAGCCAGAACATAGAACGAAAAGAAAAACATAGGGAAAACGATAAAGCTAGCAAACTGACCACAGAATCCAGCAAATCCATCACAATAAGCTGCGTTTTTCTAAGAACAGGACCTGTGATGTCACCACACCAAAAGATGCCAGATGAGCCTCTCCTACCATTTGCTCTCCTTGAGACATTAATTAAGTACAGTGCTGGCTCACTGTGAACCTAGTGAACCTGGCCGCAGGGGCCCAGGTATCTACCAGGCCAAGTGGTTAGCTTAGTCTCAGTGATACTATAGAGCCTCAGCCAGTGGATCCAGCTCCTGTTTGCCTCAGAGTTCTTGAAGAATATACCAAAAGCTTTGCATACCCCAGCCAAGATCCATGCATCCCCCTAACACTAGAGAAGCCACTTCCAGATTCAACCAAGTTAGGAAGGACCCCTGATCCTTTACATGGGCCAGAAAGGGAAGCAGCCCTGATCACCTTGCTCTTTTCCAGTGAATGGATAGCTGTACCTTGTTGTCACTTCCAGTCCTTAGAACTACCTATGTCTTGTAACGTCATCACCTCACATCATTCCTGCCAAGGTGCCAGCCAGACCTGTATAGGGCAGATCCAGTGGCCCCATCTTCTCCTCTAGACAAGAGAAGTGGCTCACCCTTTAATACTGAAGCTACCACCTCCTCCAGGAAGCCTTTCACTCTTAGGAGCCACAGCACTCCATGTGTTCTCTTTTGCAAGATTTACCACTTCCACCAACTAGAAAGTGACTTGGCACCTCTGTATGGCCAGTGACTGGTACACAGTTGGGGTTGTTTACACAGGGAATGAGCTTGCTTCTTAAATCCAGCTTCTACATGGCCCAGAGCACTTGCACTCACAGATACAAAATTGGCTAACACACTTTTTTGCATAACACCCAAGAGAGGGTCTCTGAAGTGGAGAGCAATTCTGTGGAGGTCCCTCCAGCCTTGGTGGAGTCCCAGTGGGTGAAGACAGATATCTGCAGGTACCAAATCCACAGCCTTCTTGGAGAAAAGAAAGTCAGGAAAGACAGCAGCTGCCTTCCCAGACTGCCAGACCCCCAGAGAATTTAAATGGAATTGAAATAATCCCAACGTGCTGCCCCAGCCACAGATAGGCAGAATCAGGAAAGCAGAGCTGTTAAATCCTGCTTTGAAGAGGCAAAGATTCTTTTACTCAAAATCCTGTAAATAGGATTTTGGAAGCAGAGCTGAAAGGCGAGACGATGCCTCAAGAGTCCAACATTAGACAGATATTTAAAAGTAAAGTGGTTAAAGGAATGCTGTAAATGACAGAGCTCCAGACCCTCCAAGGCCTTCATGCAAATATCTCACTGTGCTCTCAGCTCCAGAAATCTCAGCCAGTATGTAATCATGATTTTAGTTTCAAAAAAATATTGGCACTAGTTGCTTTGAAAGACTGAGTACCTTCCCAGGTGGTGACTGGGGTCTGACTATGGTGGAAAGCTCTGGACATGTCTTGAGCACTGGTACCAGAGTCACCCCTGACATGCTCTCACTATGGCAGTCTATACGCATGCTCACCAGCTCTCCTCCTCAGCATTAACACTGCTTATCACTCTGGGAGCCAGTAATTTTTGTTAGTTATCTTGTCATTAGCACAAGTGATATCTGCAGTACTAGCTTTTGTTTAGCACTTGAATCATTATAACAACACCCTGGAACCGTTCTGTGCTAAACCTTTCTGTGTTTCCCTTTTCAGAGGAAATGACACACATTTCACCATGCATAACTCACTTGAGGTGTTTCCCTCCGTCACCAAGGACGGAGATTACAAGTGTGTGGCATTATGCCTAGCTCGTGCCTGGGTAGTTTGTAGAATGCCTCCACACCAGAATTTGTCTAGTGTTTTTCTTACGATCACACCAGGTTATGGGTTTGTGAGGGCAAGTCCATAGAGGTAACTTGCCATTTTCATCATACCACATCCAGAGCCTACATTAGCTGTACCATTTATCCTTCCTGAAGTTGACAAGGATGGTCAAGTTTCTCTAGAAATTTTCATTGAAATCCTGCCTACCCTCCTACATTCGGGATAAAAAGTCGTGTCTTCCTAGATGCCTCCTCAGATATTACACGGTTCTCAGTACATACCATCTCAGAGTAGTCCACATCTCCACGCGTTTGCATTTGCCTACCATATCTTGTCTATTACAGGCTCTGATAAAAATACACTTGGCAGATGACACGGCTCGTCCTGTACCTCTAGTGCCCACAATGCCCCGCTCAACCGATAGAAGAGCATGCAGAAGGCCAAGAAGCTCTGTGGGCGGAGCCCGGGGTGGGCGGAGCCCGGGGTGGGCGGAGCCCGGGGTGGGCGGAGCCCGGGGTGGGCGGAGCCCGGGGTGGGCGGAGCCCGGGGTGGGCGGAGCCCGGGGTGGGCGGAGCCCTCCCGTCCGCGCTTCGTGCCCGGAGGGCTCCGCTCTTTTCTTTCGGGGGCCCTCAGTTCCAAATACACTGTACTCACTTTATCTAAAAAGAGAAAGAAAAAACAAAACAAGGCCGATCGGACTTCAGCTTCTCAAGGGCTCAGGACCAAAATGTCCAGAAAGCCCACCAGGTGAGTGGCTGAGGAAACAGGCCAAGGTAAAAACGGTGGTGGTGGTGGTGGTGGTGATGGGGAGGAAACGGTGAGGTGGAGACGCTGATTGTCAGGAAAGGGCGGGAAACAGCGCTTCCGCCCCGGCGGGCGGCGGGGCTCTGTGGGGCCCCGGGGCTGACCGCTGCGCTTTTGTCAATGGAGACCATGGCGGCTCTGGGACAGGCGCCATCTTGAGGAGGCCGCCACCCAGCTCGCTGCTTGGAGAGACGCAAACCTGGCATTGCTCTGTCCCTCACACCTGACAGTATCGATGCTGTCCGTGGTCCTGGTGGAAGCCCACCGAAACACGAAAAGGCGTGGGATTCTGACCTGGAGGGAGAAGGGGCGGAGCTCCGGTGGGGGCCCGGAGAGCAAGTCTGCGCATGCGCGAGTGCATGTGGCGCCTGAGCCTCAGCAAACCATAGTGTTGGGTGTGCAATCACAGGGTCTGCTGTGGGGACATCTGAGACAAGCTCTCGACCCCCGGGAGTGTATGAAGATAACCTGTCTACTGCAACTTCTGGTTGACTAAATTTAGATTCTCTGGTATCTAGTACTAGGGAGCATGGAAACAACGATTTCCCGCTAGTTCTGGTCCCCAACTGCTGAGCCGGTAGCTCACACACACCAAACGACACATCAGAACGCAAACATCAATAGAGACACTTATTTTCCATTGTTTTTGTGTGTACAACCACCTACCTACCTATCTCCACACACACACATCTGTGGACACAATGCCTGGGCCAACCGTCAGGCCCTGGAGGGAAAAGTACTTAGCAAACCTTAGTCATAAATCTAGCCTCTGGTGATGAGTTCATTCCTGGTTGGCAAGAGTGGAGCCTCCAATAAGTGAAGCTGCCTGTAATGGTACCTCTAGTAGACAGATTGAGCTACAGCTGCACACTCTTGTGTATCACTCTAGTGGCGGACATACGGGTTTCCGCTGTGGGACCCCAAAGGGAGTCCTAAGCCTCCACCATTGCCAAGCATCTCAATCAGCCACTTCTCGAATCTAAGCTGCTAGTGTGGTTCCTTACATTTTAACCTTTCCTGTGGGGTCCTTTCAGGCACTCTCTTCTCTTCCTCAACCACCTTTTGAGACCTAGTGGCCAGGTGTCATAGACTCCTTGAGACATGATTATTCCTGATTCTCTGACCCTCAGGGAACTTCAGTCCCCAATAATAGACATTTGGTCAAGATCACATCTTACTATCACCATCTTTACCAAGGCTAGCCTCTTAGTATAGTTGCTTCCCCACAATTTACTGTACTGAGAATGAGGTTTGTGGGATGTGTGGGGGTGTTTCCTGCAGCTAGAATTGGCAAGTGCATCACCAGGGCTGCCTGTTTTACCTGGTATTGGTGTCATCAGCTTCCCCTCCCCTTTCCACTCCCTGAGAGTGGAAAAAGGCTCAGGCCTTCATATTACTTTTCTTCTGCTGGTGTCTGTTCTATGTAGTTTTCTTTCTTCCTGCTACCTCCTTCATGGTGCCTGGTTCTCTTGCTCTAGTTCACTGTAACTTCTCTCAAGATTAGGAAAAAGAAATGTTGTATATGCCGGTGAGCCTGGCAGATTGTACTTCACGTGGTCCCCCCCCTTGGTTTATGGCTCCAGGGCAGCAAATATTCCCAACTTCAGCATGACCCCTGAGTGTATCAGAGTCAGATGAATCAACAGAGCCTTTATTTATTGGCTAGGGGAGAAACAAGGCACCTTGGCAGATCATTACCCTTTGTGGAGGAAGAAGGTATAGAGGTTTCATGATTCAGAAGGTCTGGATTTGGGCCTTCAGTCCTCTCAGATAACAGACACCAGGATGCAATCTCTAGGGGAAAATCTCAATGCTTTCAGGCCTTGCCTGATAATTCACTTTCCTGTGAGCTAAATGTGGCTGTGGACATTATGTGCATGGATTTGACTTATTCAGAAACCAATACAGTCAGGATACAAGTCTTAGAGGCTGAACAGTAAGCTAGTCACAGGCTCATAGCTTTGTTTTCATACCAGCTCAGGCAATGCTTCTTCTGCCCATGGAATAAATAGCCTCAGAGCACCATGAGCTCTTTATAGTGTTATCACAGTGCCCTGTGGACTGAAACTTTCTTTGGCATCACAGCAGACTCTCACTCACACTCTGGCAAGATGCGCAAATTTCCCTGAACCATGACTGTTCCTTGTTCTCAGTGCACAGAGTACATCAGCCTCAAAATAATATGCCCTTTCTCAGGTGGCTCCTTGGGGTTACCCTTTGTGATAAGGGGTATGACAGAATATCTTCTTCATCAAGTCTAGTTTTCCAAACCACAGCCACAATTGTCTCATAGATCCATATACTGGTTTAAAGTTTACACCAGGTTTGTCACCAGGAATATTTTACCTTGTGATGGTATCTTCAGTTTTCTTTCTTCTTCCTGTAAAGATAGGCATGGAATTGAAACTGTTTTTCTTTACTGCCTTAGTTTATCTGTGACTTTTCCCTATCAAGTCTTTTCAGGATTCTCAGTGTTCTTCATTTTATCTTTTAGAATATAGTCTCTCTTATTACCTTTTTCCATTCATAGTCTACATTGCTTCTAATTTACCATCTTTCCTACATCTTTTGTTTTCCTTTTGACTTAGCATTTTATTATCAAGATTTTGGTCTGATTTTTTCCCCCCTCAGAATCTCTCTTAAATTACTTTTTTATAACCTAATCTTCCCTTATTTTTTTTAAATTATCCTCTTTCAGTCTGTGGATGAGGTTTGTTTTTTTTTTTTTGTGGGTCATGGGGCTTGAACTCGGCCTGGACTGTGTCCCTGAGCTCTGCAGCCCAAAGCTACCATCCTACCCCTGGGCCTGGGAGCTGTCCCTGAGTTCTTCAGATCAAGGCTACCGCCCTACCCTTGAGCCAAGCCCCACTTCCCATTTTCTAGAGGTTAATTGGAGATAAAAGTCTCAAGTCCGAGCTGGCTTTGAACCTTGATCCTCAGATCTCAGCCTCCTGAGTAGCTAGGATTACAGGTGTGAGCCACTGCGCCTGGCTGTTCATGAGTTTTATAATCAGTTTTGAAATCTTTGTTTTTTCCTGATAATAGGGTTACAACTCAAGGTCTTGTGCTTTCTGTGCAGCCCTTTTCTCATTTGAACCATGTCTCCTAGCCCTATTTATTTCAGTTAATTTTGTAATAGTCTTGTGTTTATGCTTGGGCTGATCTAGATTTCAGTCTTCCTAATTGTTACTTTCTATGAATCTAGGATGAAAGATATATACCACTATGCCCAGCAATTATAGATTGAAATGGGAATATTTTTCCCAGGTTGCCTTCAAACTTCCATTTTTGCATTCTCTGCCTCTGGAGTAGCTAGGTGTGAGCTAAGTATGTCTTTTGAATTTTTTACATGGCATTTTACCCACTTATCATTGTGAAAAGGTACTGTGTTAACTTCTGAGTCATGTTGCCTTGTTTTCCCACATTTCTTGTGTTTCTACATAAGAGATTTGTCTATCTGAAGCCAAGTCATTGATTAGGAGTTTTAATCTCCCATACCTCACCCTCCATTTTCTATAAGTTGGAATATTCTCCACTGTTTGAGTGGGATTCAAACTATAGTGAGGTACAGCTTTTCTGACAACTGGGATGGAGGTGGAGCTCAGGAGCAGAATACTTAACTGCTCAAAGTACTAACTTGATCCCCAGCATCCCCAAGAGAAAAGAAAACAAATGTTGCTAACAATTACAACATATAAACAAACTAAAGATGGGAAAGTAGTAATAATGACTTAAAATAATTACAATAGCAATAACACCATAGGAGAGAGGAAAAAATACAGAACAAACTAGAAAAAAACATAGTAGTTAATAAAGAATAAAAAGATAATTGGGGGGCCGGGAGTTTGGCCTAGTGGTTAAAGTGCTTGCCTAGCATGCATGAAGACCCGGGTTCAATTCCTCGGTACCACATACATAGAAAAAAGCCGGAAGTGGTGCTGAGGCTCAAGTGGTAGAGCTCTAGCCTTGAGAAAGTCCAAGGACAGTGCTCAGGCCCTGAGCTCAAGCCCAGGACTGGCAAAAAAAAAAAAAAAAAAAAAAAAAAAGATAATTGGAGCCAGGTGCGTGACTCACGCCTGTAATCCTATCTACTCAGGAGGCTGAGATCTGAGGACTGTGGTCCAAAGCCAGCCCGAGCACTAAAGACTATGAGACTCATCTCCAATTAACCACCAGAAGTGGCTCTGGGGCTCAAGGGGTAGGCAGGTGTTCTAGAGCTGAATAGCTCAGGGACAACACCCAGGCCCAGAGTACAAGTCCCACAACTGACAAAAAAAAAAAAAAAGGAAAATTGCTAAATACTAGAAAAAGACAAAAGAAATATAAAGAAAAAGTAAATATAACGAAAAAAAAAAAAGTAAACCAGGCATGTTGACTCACACTTGCAATCCTAGCTGATGGAAGGTCAGTGCAGTACTAGATGTTCCTTGACTGGACTCCTTCCTGGAGAAACCTATGGCAGTTGACACTCTTCCCTACTATACTGGACTGAGGTTGCTGCCGGTCCCACAGCATTCTGATCTCCAGGCATGGGTCCATTTTGCAGCTGTTTGAGTATACACCTTGCAAAGCTCCTGATTCCCTGACTCTCGGTTGTTTTGGTTTCTTTCAGAACTTTCCACATCTTTCTCTGGAAATGCTGTTTCTGGGGCTGCACACAGCAGTCTAGTCCAAGTAGAGTGATAGCTGCCCTGCTAGCCATTCCCTTCCAGCCCCAACTCCTCTTTAAACTAAGAGTCTTTAGTCTCATTATGGGGCTTCGGAGTGGGAAGGACATGTTCCTCTGATGGACAGCATTGTCTATTTTTTTGATATCCAGGAAGAGCAGCCAGAGGTCTTTGCTGGAAGTGTTGGGAACACAGCAGTGTGAGCTTTCTGCCCAGTTTCCTCTTGCTGCTCTTTACTTTCATACTAGGCATATTTCCATGTCCCATTACAGGCTCCACTCCGCCCTGGCTCTTGTTAATGCTAGAGACTATGGTTGCATCATGCACCTGTCCAAAGGGGAGGACTTTTTCTTTGGATTTACTACTGTCACGTCATGGCTCTCCAGCAGGAAAACCAGTAGTTGAGGGCAGCAACAGAATTGTGAGATTATGCTGAGATTGGCGCTCTGCAGGAAGCAGAGGAGAATGGCAGGCAGGGTGGTACTTTTCTTTCTTCTGCTTGTCATCCCGGTGCAGCTGAAATTCAGATGACAAGGTGAATGAAGCAGGGCGGGTGAATTGGCTCTCCTCTTTGGAGAGGGAAGGTGGAAAGGTTTGTGGGAGCTGGGTTTGAGATTGCTGGCACTCTCTTGCTTTAAGCATTCTTTGATCAAGAGGTATATGCCCATGGCGTCATCAAATGTTCTGTGCAGTACAGATTTGTAAATCTCAGGTCCATTGGAATCTTTGTCATACATTACTTTTAACAATTGTTGGGCCCAGCTGGTTGAGTAGTGGCTCACCAGGACACAGGAACCATTCCTCAATCTGATTGAGTCACGGACACTCCATTATTTGTTCTATATTGGGCCTTTGGATCCATAGTTAATAACTGGATAATGGCATTGGATCCTTTTGCACAGGGGGAGATGATACATTGTACCTGGCCTCTCGGGCTGTCTGCTTCCTTCCCAAAGGAAAGGGAAACTCCTGGTTAAAATTCCTCCCATGAAACGAGCACAAGGGGATGCCCAAGCTCTACACATCCACTTTGCAGCCATCGTAACCTTGGTGCAGGCTCACGGCGTATGAAGGCACCACGCATTATCCATCCACATCTGTCCCGGAGTGAACCTAGCACTCAGGGCCCCGAATCACCGACTTTCGTGTTGCCTCTGGCCATTGGCTTTTGGCGTCCCACAGGATGTGGTCGGGCTTCAGGTCTTGTGGTGATACAAGTGCTCAGCGCAGACAATCCGGAGAGTCTCCGGGCGGTGTAACGGACAGACGAAAGGGGAGCACAGCAGTTACACCCGCGGGGACACCCGCCTCGGGGTGGGGGTGGGGCTTCAGCGACACGTGGAAGGAACGGACAAATCAGAGCCCGGCTCGGTGACGTCAGGCGAGGAAGGAACGGACAAATCAGAGCCCGGCCCGGTGACGTCAGGCGAGGAATGGACCAATCACCGCTGGGCACGGACCCAGGGTAGGCCTGGAGGACTGTTGTTGCCAAGGGCTTGAGGGGGAGGTTCAGCACCTTCCTGGCGGCACCTCAGGACCCGCGAGGACAGTGGGCCAACGGCCTCCACCCTTCTCTCGTTGGACCCCTTTGGCTGATGAATAGCTTCCGCGGGGACACTGGCCAATAGCTGCCATGCTGGAGGGCGGTCGGTCCACGTCCTGTCCTACTTTCCGCGAGGACATAGGCCAACGGCCTCTATCCTTAAGGGCTCCCAGGGCCTAGGACCTCTGCGCCCACGTGCTCCAGCCGCAAAGGCCGCGGGCATCTTGTGGGGAGGTCTTGGGACCCTGAAGGTGTAGGCACGCCCAAGGCTGGCAAAGAGGTCACTAAAGGGGCCTCCAGTTTAAGAAGCAAACAAATCCAGAGACTGAAGAAAATGCCAACAAGTAGCTGATGCATATGCTAAGGGAGGGTGCATCTCCCTCCCTCCTTTCCTCCCTCCCTCCCTCCCTTCCTTCCTTTTTGCCAGTCCTGGGGTTTGAACTCAGGGCCTGGGCATGGTCCTTAGGCACTTTTTGCTCAAGGTTATTGCTCTCCCACTGGAGCCACAGCGCCCACTTCTGACCTTATTCTGTGTATATAGTAATGAGGAATCGAACCCAGGGCTTCATGCATGCTAGGCAAGCATTCTACCACTAGGCCACAGTCCTGGCCCATGGGACTTCCATAATGCATATATTAGTTATTATGATGGTGTCTTACAGGCAGGTCTTTTAGCTTTGTTAGGATTGGTAATTTGAATTGTTCTCTGTTCAAGTGTGCTCTGCTTGCCCATATCTGCTCCTGAGCCCCTCTGGTATTTTTTTTTTAATATATATATTTTCAATTACTACATTCTTCAGCTTGAGAATTTTTAGATGTCTCAGTTTAGGTCCAGGAGTTATTACTATGGTATTAAACTGAGTTAATTAGATTCTCTCACTGTGCCAGGGGTGTAACTGCAATTTTCTCCTGCTGCCTTCACTCTCAACCCAGTCGAAGCTACAATCTGGTAAGCCTTAGGTGATACCTTCCTTCACATGGTTAACCCAACAGTGGGCTACAGATTTACAAGGAACTCCTACAATGGTTGATTGGATCCCCCATCTGCAGAGCTTCCTTCTCTCCGGTGCTTTGCCTCCAAGTTTCCAGCTGCTTTATCTGTTTTAGATTCTGATCTCTGAATCCTTAGCTCTGTGGTAATATCTTGTTCTCTTTGGATTCCAAGTCTTTGAAACTTAATTGAGAAATTTTTTTCCAACAGACAGCTGAGTTGGGCTAGGTAATTATTAAGCTCTCTTATGTGTTTTCCATCTTTCAGAGATGAATAGTTGTCACGTGTGTGTGTGTGTACAGAATTATATATGATATTGTATAGGTGAATTTAGTAATATAAACATGTATGCATTTACATATATTTACAATAAACAAATAATACATATGTATACATTTACACACATATTTAATTTTTCACATGCTTCCACTTTTTGGATTGCTTTTGATGGGAGGGCTAGATTGGTACAAACTAGTCCATTATATTTAGAGGTAAAAGTTTTCCTCTTTCTTTAAATTATTTTCTTTATTGGTCTGAGACAAGATTTGAATGCAGTATTGATGCTTTTGCTCCCTGGCTAGAACTCTACCAATGGAGCTACACCTCCAACGCTCTATTTCTTGATGAAATGAAGGATGTGTTGCAAGGATATTGAGACAGGTGCAAGACTGAGCTAACCACACTCTGTCTGATTCCCTGCCTTTGTCAGGTCTCTATGAGCCCAGGGCCGTTGCTTGGCAGGATCTTCCAGTGGGCACTCTTGATATTTTGTCATGCTATGTGCTTAGCATTCTCTAAATGAAGGTCCTTCAATTACATGACAAGGTTATTTTGGATATGGAAAGTCATTCATCTTATTGTTGCCAGCAAAGAAAAGTATATTTATTTCTCATCAAGGGCCCACTTCTCTCTCTCTCAGGCTGTCCTTTTGTGACAAGAAAGTTAGGTTTCCCTGTTGCCTGGCTGATGGATGATTATAACTCTTTCGAAAGTCAACAGAGATTATTTACTGTAAGAGTCTTAACACATGGACCAGACTCTTGGCTTCGAGGTGCTGGCAAAAAGCCATGCAAGTAAACAGTGTTCCAGAAGAAGGGGATACACAAAGGATGTCTTTGTAGCCCACTAGGAGAGGCTCAGCCAAGGCAAACACAGCACAGTCACTCTGAGGCATGGTGTACCTATAAGGGAATGTAAGGTCTGGCATTTCCCTGGCTGCAGGAGTCCCCAGGCATCTCATTCATTCAATTAGCAACATTAATGATTGCCTATAATGAGCCAGGCCTTATTCTGAATTGTGGGTCCAGGAAAGGTCCTTCAAGGTTTAGAGCTTGAAGCCTGTATTCATTCATTCCAATGAAAACTGAGGAAAAAAATTTACAGTGCACTCATCTTTTGCATCTTTGGAGAAAAGAACATATAAACCAAAGCTTATGTTTTGGGGAAGGATCCAGAATTTCATTTTGGAGCCTGGCATACTACTTCGATGTGGATCCCCAGACTTGGCTAATCTACCTGCAAACTCTGAGAATAATCCCTGCGTATCTAGCTGGGTAGGGTGTCACACAGCTGAAATTCTAGCACTCAAGAAGCTGAGACAGAAGGGCCACAAGTTTCAGACCAGTCTGTGCTACATAGAGTGTCCCTGTTTAACAAAGAAACAAAAAAGACTCATAACTAGCTATGCTTTCATAGCTGAACATATAAGCTTGGTCTTTTTGAAGGGTTGTAGACACCTGGAAAATGTTGGCATTACATTCAATGTATAGTCCTTTGAATGTCATTCTTGGATTGCTACAGGGCTGGGCCCCCCTTCCCTGCTGTCCTGGTGCCTTCAGTCTGTGGGTGAGTGTCTGGCAGGTAGAAAAATACGTTTTCTATTCCCTGAGCCTCACTGTGAAGGAGTCTCTGAAGGAAGATTGTTGGCAAGGTAAACATTTGGAGGTCTGTATGTTCTTTGAGTAAGGGAATCTACAGCTCTCAAAAACATCCTGGCATTCTCTCTGAAGATATGTTGCTATTGAAGAGATGTCTCTGAAAGGCCTAATAGTTTGAAGGCTCCAGAGGCTTTCTGGGTTTGCAGAGATGTGTCCAGGGCTTGTTTTTGTTCATCTTACAAACATAGCCCTAACTTCCTATTTCAGTCATGTTCTAGAAAGCCCTTTGCCTCTGGCATAAATAAGGAATGGCAGCCAGGGATGTCTTGTTGCTAAGGAAAAGCAGGCAGACCTATCTTGTTGCCCGGTATCTTTGAGGTTCTCTTGATTACACTGGTAAACAAAGCCTCCATTTTGGGTTTCAGGTGCTGCTCAGCACCATTGCTTTTTCCCCTCCACTCTGCTCTTTCTACTATATTGCACATTCTTCTAAATGTATTTTTATTTTTATTTTGGTACTGAGGGTTGAATCTAGGTCCTCCCATTCAATAACCAGGCACAGTGATGCATGTTTGTAATCTTAAGTATTTGGGAAACTGAGATTGGGGAAATTGTGGTTTCAAGGTCAGCCTCAGCGATGATGGGAAAAGGAATATAGGCGGACTGAAATAAAGGTGCATACCTGAGCAAAAATATTACATAAAAGGATGGAGTTGAGGGCCGGGAGTTTGGCCTAGTGGTTAAAGTGCTTGCCTAGCATGCATGAAGACCCGGGTTCGATTCCTTGGTACCACATATATAGAAAAAAGCCGGAAGTGGTGCTGAGGCTCAAGTGGTAGAGTTCTAGCCTTGAGAAAGTCCAAGGACAGTGCTCAGACCCTGAGCTCAAGCCCAGGACTGGGAAAAAAAAAAAAAAAAAGGATGGAGTTGATAGAGTGCCTGGTAAGCAAATAGAAGGCCAAGTTCAAACCCCAATACCATATAAACAGGTGTGGAAAACATATCAGAAGAAATGGGTACTTTTTTTGTGTGTCATTAATGGGGTTTGAACTCAGGGCCTGGATGCTATCCCTTTCACACAAGTCACAGTTCCACTTCTGGCTTTTTGATGGTTGATTGAAGGTGAGAGTTTAATGGATTTTTTTTTTTTTTTGGCTAGGTGGCTTTGCACTGCAACCCTCAGATATCAGCTTCCTGAATAACTAGGATTATGGCATGAGCCACCAGTGTCAGGCTAGAAGAAGTGTTATGAAGTAGAAATAATATGGGTGGGGATGGGAGGAAAAAACTGGAAGAAAGTGAGGGAAGGGGTGACATTGTCCATAAAGAAATGTACTCTTTACTTGACTTATGTAGTTATAACCCTCTGAATATCACTATAATAACAATAATAAAAATTCTACCTTCTTTTATCAGAGCTGCCCATGCAATCCCAAATGGTACATTTTTATTCATCATCTTTGGCTTGGTTATGTCAAATAACCAAGGAAATAACTCGATAACACTATGGCTCACCAGAGAGGGAGGGAGGGAGGCTTTAAAGTGAGATTTTAGACAATTTAGGTATATACTAGAAGGGACAAGGAGAAAGGAAAGTTCACATATAATTCTGATTTAAAAATGATAAATATGGACAACACATGAAGATGTGTCAGTATTGGCCAAATATATCCAAATCTTTGAGATGAATCAGCATTTAAATAGAGTATTTTACTGGTGCGTAACTGCTCTGATCTGTGATAGGTCTCATCCCTCCCTTCTTGCTCTTCTGGAACAATGAGAGGAGGGTGTGTGTGTGTGTGTGTGTGTGTGTGTGTGTGTGTAATTGGCCTTTGAAACATTACTATAATCACATTGTGGCTTCCCTCAGTTCACTTTTAATTCCAAGATCTATTGCATTGTGAAATAATTAGCTCTATTACTTGGTATTTTCTGATTTTGATTAAATGAAAACAGCAAGGTCAAGTGGATCACTTGAGGATTTGATCTACTATCATGTAAATTAATCTGAATCAGATCAGCCAATGCTTGTGGGGTGATGCAATGGGCTTACAGGGGATTTGTTCATGGACAGGACAGGTCCTTGTTCAGGGAAGATGGGGCTAGGCTCAGTATAATCCATCTATGGTTTCTTCTCTCACCTGGGGACAGAGTCTGCACTACTTTTCCTCCAGGTAGGTAAAAAGGACACTTGTCCCTCTGCTTCTCTTGCCAGATCCAGTCTCTGCTCTGGCTCCTTTTCCCTGGATTTCCAAATCTGATTAATTTCCTAGGGCTGGTTCCAAACTCATTTTCCCCTGAAACCCTTTCAGTCCAAACTCACCGCTTTCTTCTCTAACCTCCTGTGGCGCGCATAGTGTGACAGCACCAACAATACAATAATTCAACAATAACAGACTCACACTTACATGTGT